>NC_073746.1:252076493-252676493 GCF_029784135.1 Toxorhynchites rutilus septentrionalis | reverse complement strand
CTGTATTTTACAGATTTTTTGCCAAATTTCAGATACAGAATTTGTATATACAGAATTACAGATTTTCAGCAAAAATACAGAATTTACAGATTTTTTTTAAATTCAATTTAAAATATTTTAATTTTTTTACTGTGCATACATAGATACCTTGATTTATAAAAAAGTTGGACGCAGCGCAATGAGATGGCTTTTGTTGGAAGTAGTTATTAAGGGAAATCTTGAGCGATTTGAAGAGCTTAAACTATTTTTTTCTTTCCATATTGTGTATGACCATAATCAATCCGCCAATCGTATATTGACTCATTTATACGACCCTATGACTAAACCGATTATACTGTTCCTAAACTATGTTCTACCGCTCATCAATAATGTCAATCGCTCCTTTCAATCAGAAATTTCTCAATTTTGCAAACTTTATAATGAGAGAAGATTTATTTTAGGAGAGCTACGTGCAACGAGTCGTTGATGCTGACTTTGATGTGAAAGATTTTGAAGGCTTTCTGAAGAAGATAGAGGATGTTGGTATCGATGCACAAGAAGCTGAAGAAAGATTGGGTGCAGCTAGGAAGTTGATCTTCAAATCGATTTGTCGTGACTTCTATATTGCATTGGTGAAACATACTTGTAGCCTTGATAAACCCTCAACATTTCTTCAAGCTACCAAACCTTAATGATTTGATTCAATTCAATTCAATTCAACTCAACTCAATTCGTTTAACCGGTAAATACACAAGGCCTGGATTACGAATTTAGGCTACTCAAGTCATATATTATGGGGCAAAAATTGAGTGACTCGGATATAACTTGGTCCCAGCTGTTGGATGTCAAAAGGCGTGATGAGAAATTTTTGTATCCATTGCACAATAGTCCAAGAGATGCATTTAAGTGGAAATTAGCATTTAGAGCTCGACAGTTATTCTCTAGACAAAAACTGTCTTAGACAAAGTTTTTACTCATGATAGAGCGCTCACTTTTATGTTGTCAAAAAAAGGGTGACCAAAATTTTCGATGAAATAAAAAATCTAACTTTCTCATCTTTATAGATAGAGGTAAACATAGTTCGACAATGTTGTAGCTCCAATTATTTGAGACATCTTTGTAAAACAAAGTTTTTCTCTTAAAACAACCTTTTTTCTAAGTTACGTTAGGGTCACCATGAAAAAAACTGTTTTTTGCTCTAACTTTTCTGTTTCAAATTTTACATGCAAACTGTCTCCGAAAGACTTTTAGAGCTTACTAATACAAACATTTTTCGATGCAGAACTTGTCAAAATCTCAATCGATAAGCATATCGATAAGCTCTAAAAGTCGTACGAAGACAGTTTTGATGTAGAATTTGAAATAAAAAGTTAAAGCAGAAAAAACACGTTTTTTCATGGTCACTCTAATGCAACTTAGAAAAAAGCGTTCAATCGATTATTTTAAAAGATAGAAAAAAGCTTTGTTCTTCAAAGTCGTTTAAAATAAATGGGGCTACAACATTGTTGCACTATGTTTATCTCTATCTATAAAGATAAGAAAGTTAGATTTTTCATTTCACGGACAATTTTGGTCACCCTATTTTTGATAACATGAAAATGAGCGCTCTATCATATGTAACAATTTTGTCTAAGACAGTTTTTGTCTAAACAATAAATATCTCCCACAAAGTTGTTTTTAGCGTCTTCTATCTTAGTTGCATTAGGGTGACCATGAAAAAACGTGTTTTTTCTGCTTTAACTTTTATATTTCAAATTCTACATCAAAACTGTTTTCATACGACTTTTAGAGCTTATCGATATCAACATTTTGCGATGCAGAACATGTCTATATCTTAATCCTACTCAAAGTTATTGATGGTTTTTTACCCAAAAACTCATGATTTCAAATTTAATTTACTCAAACACAAAAAAAAAACATAGTTCTGAAAATCACATATTATATAGAGTGAAATCTATTCTTTCAAATTCCGTCAACAAACATTTTTCATGTTTGCCCCAGAAAGAATGACAAACAAATGAAAAGAGCATGTTTTTTTGGGAAGAAATATCAATAACTTTGAGTAAAGTTGAGATATTGACAAGTTCAGAATCGAAAAATGTTTGTATTAGTAAGCTCTAAAAGTCTTTTGAAGACAGTTTGCATGTAAAATTTGAAATATAAAAGTTACAGCAAAAAAACAGTTTTTTCATGGTGACCCTAACGTAAGTAAGAAAGCGCTATATCGCTTATTTCAAGAGATAGAGAAAAACTTTGTTCTACAAAGATGTCTCAAATAATTGGAGCTACAACATTTTCGAACTATGTTTACCTCTATCTATAAAGATAAGAAAGATAGATTTTTTATTTCATCGACAATTTTGGTCACCCTATTTTTGACAACATAAAAATGAGCGCTTTATCATGAGTAACAACTTTTTCTAAGACAGATTTTGTCTAGAGAATAACTATCAAGCTCTAAATGCTAATTTCCACTTAAATGCATCTCCTGGATCATTGTGCATTGGTCGTTTGTAAGACATGTTTTGCGGCTCCGCAAAGTTTATGCGATTGAGCCTTACAAATAAATGAATTGGAAAAAAGACATTTGATAACATTCATCAGTATGTGCTGAGCGAATATTTCTGCTTTACAGAACAAAGTCCGGAAATCGGTTGGTTCCCACAACTATGGACTCTATTTTGAGAGCGAAGAACTATGTATCGACGGAAGGAGGAGCGTCAAAAATTAAGTTGAAGAAAAATTTTAAAGCAAAGTACAACAAAACCATGTAAAAACATCGTACAATTCAGAGGCTTTCCTATTGACACGACTTTAACAACCCATAAATAAGAAAAATAACTTCAAAGTGAAAATAAAACTTTATTTTCATTTTTTATCGGAGAGACAGATTTTCTATACAGATTTTTTGGCTAAAAATACAGATGTACAGATTTTTTCAGAGAATTTTACAGAATTAAATGTGGCAACCCTGTACACAAGGTTTGAAAAATAGTAGAGGGTCTCATCAAAAAAGGATGTTTTTCGGTTGATTTGACGTGGAAATGCATTATGACAAATTGGAACAAAGTGCAGGTTTTGGTGTTAGAAACAGAAGCATGTATTCCGTCGAAAAATAGGATATACTGTCATAATTTGTGTATTTGCCTCTAACAACTCGATCTTCTCGCAAGGAAAGACACAATTTAAGATGGATTTTTCTGGAAATTGAGTAATAAGGTTTGCATTGATAAAATGGACGAAAATTGCCGATTTTTCATGGGTTTACCTTCACACGCACTGACGAAACTGCCCATGCAACATCAATCATAGCAACCCATGACTCGGCAGAAAAAATTTGACAGCTCTATCAGTCGAACTCTAACCGTGATAGCGACAACAGTGAAGCTACTCTGTTCAGAAATGTGTGCGTTCAAAGAACTGTACCCCGTCGCGTCGAAAACGGACATCGTGCGGCACTTTGTGGATGCCAGAGTCATGCAATTTTAAGACATTTGGTATCTCAAAACTCAAATTTTAACGTCTGCGACATTAGTAAATTTTCGTGCAAATCAACATGCAACGAATGAAAAATCAAGATAACTATTTTTATTGGCAGCCATACTTTTCGTCTCGTATTCCGAAAAAAACCCACAGTGTCGATTTTTGACAAAAAAAAATTTTCGAGCAATTTTAAGACATTCAAATTTTTTTTCGAATACCCCGATTTCCTTACTACCCCCTTGGGTGTTCCGATTTTCAAGAAACTCAAACTTTTACCGCTTTGCGCCACTCTCCCTTAAGTCCGATTGAGCTGAAATTTTTTTCGAGGTGGTGAACATTTTTTATGGGGTAACTTTTTGAAATTCGACTTTTTGAACATTTTCATTTGCACCCTAATGGACATACATGTCAGGAAGCGGAAGTCAGGTCCACCGGACTCGGAGCTGCAGGCAATGACGCAGCAGCAGTGGCTGAATGAGATGATCAAGTCGATTTTTCCGGCGAATCGCGACGTGGCAGTGGTGATGGGCGACGAGACCTATCTAAACCTGGATGGCGACTGGCAGGGCACTCTGTATTTTACTTTCCCCACGAAGGAAGTGAGCTCCGAAGTGAAGTTTATTTCGCACACCAAGTTCCCCAAGAAGGTGCTGCTGTGGCTGACAATCAGCGAGAAGGGGATGTCAAAGCCGCTCTTTTTTAGCTCCGGACTGGCCGTGAAGGGGGAAATTTATAGTACGAAGAAATGGTTCATCCAGATCAATCGAAGACGCGGTGTTCTGGCCGGATCTGACGTCGGCCCACTACTCGAAGCGATCGTTAGAGGAGACGAATCGGTTGAATATCGATGTGGTACCCAAGTCGGCGAGCCCGCCAAACGTCCCCCAGCTGCGTCCCATCGAGAATTTCGGGGCAAGCCTGAAGCGTGAGATTTACTCCAACAATTTTGTCGCGGAAACTGAGAAGGAATTGATAAATAAAACGAAGAAAGAACTCAAAAACATGCCTACACGCATGTTTTTGTCCGCCATGACGAATGCTCCGGTTAACTGCCGGAAGGCCGCTCGCAAGGTCGTACATTTTTTTTGCAAGTAAGCTAATATTATTAACTTCCATGGGAAATTTATCAAATTCAATTATCTGTCTTGGCTTTTTTATCACCATCCGAAAAAAGTCCATTTTTTTAATGCAAACGTTAGCGTAAGAAACAAGTGATTTTTTTCTATTCAAGAAACATCTATCTAAGTTCATTCACAATCTGTTCTGTGTTTCTCAAAGAACCGGACTTCAATTCTGGAAGGTTCTTTACTTTGATTCGTTTGACCAAAACGTTTTCAAGCCTCGAATGGTTTGCAAATATATAAGAACCAATTCTGGCGATAGAAAGGATAGTTCAACAATCAACACTTCAAATTATTGTACGTAAATGAGTCTTTTTGTCTGTTTTTATTTTCGGACTTGTGCCCTTTTTAATAGTGGAAAATAAATTCGGTGAGTAGTCAATTGAATGAATCATTTGAGAATCTCAGAACCGTTGGTTTATGATCAACATAAATGCATTAGTGGATTCATACAAAATGCCCAATTTCAATTTACGTGATACGAATAAAGATTTAGTTATTTTATATACCGTCAACCTCTTAACCTTAACTGAAAGTATCGAGATTCCCTTGTGATGAATCGATTGGCCCAAAAACTATAACGTCGATCCGGATTAATGGTGCACCTGCATATCTACAGGGCGCTGAGACGCGATCTCTAATCGCTGTACGATAACCTTTTAATAGAGCTTATCCTTTTTATACTGTTGACAAAGTTGGTAGTGGCTTTTATACACTTTCATGAATGAACGACAAATGGAATATCACAAGACGCTGAGACGCGATCTCTAATCGCTGTACGGTCACCTTTTAATAGAGCTTATCCTTTTCATACTGTTGACAAAGTTGGTAGTGGCTTCTATACACTTTCAGGAATGAACGACAAATGGAACATCACAACACGCAAGAATGTTCGTTCTACCAAAAGCTCTTCACAGTTGTATGTAATTAACCGTTTTTCTAATTCACTTTTTCCATTTATTTTTGCAACTAGTGAACCAACGAAAAAGAAACAAAGTCGGTGCAATACTTCTCCATCCATTTGTTGCAATGATTTTACTAGCTGAGAAACACGACTTAGTGCATCTCGGATTCGCTTTTGAAATGCTGACAAGAAGAACTAGAAATACTGTCAATATATCCACGCAGTCATTATCTAATAATCTAATTTGTATATTGATTTACCCTGAAACTATTTCATTCCCGACCTTGACAATTTTGTCTTTACATTTGCTTCACCATCGGTTCTATCACTGAATCGATGGCTTCCTTTTACAACATAATGGATGAAGCGGTTAGAAAAATCGATACCTGATAAACTTGTCTATTATGTAGGGAAGTTTTTTTTCTTTTGTGTACCCCCGTCAATAATTGACATTTCCAAACTGTACTTTTCAGTGTTCATTCGGCAAAACTTTGACAATCTGCTCCACCGTGTTTTCCGATTAGCTTACTCTTGACCTCCACTGCGCGCCACGTGCTGTTGCTAAAAATGATTCTTCCTGGCCCCCCGTGAGCGCACCTACCCTTATGTTCCGTCTCCGCTTGACGGCTGGCAGGAATCGCGCGCCCTCTGGTTCAACAACAATCAATAGTCGAACGCCATCCGGGTACTATCGGCGCCGTGACGTTTTGGATTCTCTGGATGCAAGGGAAACAACGCCGAAGGCAAACGATAACAGAACACAACTTTTCGATGATGGCCCGTAACGGCTCACAGTCTTAGCTGGGACGTACGATGGAACGCGAGTGCAGTGCATCCTTGTTGTCATCATTATCTATGCGATGGCGAAGTGAGTTCCGTGCTGGAACATGATGTGAAGAAAAGTGAAATTGAGTTTTTCTGCCAACGGTTGTGATCTACTAGAATTGAGTCGTCGGATTCCGCTGAGCGGAAACCTGTCAGAACAAGCTGTGATCGGATTCTTACCTGGTGACTTTAATCAGTGGCCTTTGATTTGTTTCCGGTATAAATCTCAAGTGATTTTTGTTGGGTCATATTCAAATTTGGCGATACTAGTGTCTGTTTGTTACCGATTTTTACAAGATGACGCGTAAGCACGGCTACAACGTGACCTACGACAGTGGTAAGACTTATCTGATAACTTCAAATTGAAGATAGTATTCGATAATTGGAAAGCATTCATCTTTTTGTGGTTTCCGTGTGGAAAATGATTTCAAATGAACTGATAAACGACACTCCATCACATGTTCTCTGACGAAGCATCTTTCCGGTTTGCTTTATAATTCAAACAAATTTAGTTTCATGCGACCATTAGCACAACTGTGTTAATTTACACATATTAGCATTATTAGGAGTAAATATCAGCATGTGCTAATCACTGACCGTTATTCTGATCAATACTGCAAATATTCGATTCCTTGTATATACATGTGTGACTCAAATAATCAGCCTCAGCCGAATGAATCCGGATTTTTAGCGTTACGTAATTTGTGCACTAGACCATACCACATGTCCTAACGATCAATTCAGAGCTCTATTGTTCACAAGTTAATAGATTACGCGAAGAGATCAAGAAAAAAACGACCAGAATTGGTTAACAGAAAAGGTGTTGTGTCCCATCTTAACAACACGAGACCTCACACATCTTTGTCGACGCGCCAAAAATTGAGAGAGCTTGTTTGGGAAGTTTTGATGCATTCTCCGTGTAACCCGAACCTTGCGCCGTCCGACTACTATTCGTTAAGATAACACTCTTGATGGAGAAACACTTACAAACATGATGGAGAAACACTTACAAACATGATGGAGAAACACTTACAAACATGATGGAGAAACACTTACAAACAAACCCAGCTGTTGAAAAACACAATAGTTTCCCACAGATTTTTTACGCGAAAATTACTCTAAATATGACGAATGTTCATAGATAATAATACTTGCTCAGAATTGATTGATTGATAAGAAAAAAACCATCCGAAAATTGAACAGAAAAACCGCGGATGCTTATATGAATCAATATAAGATTAATTAGGTCCTATGGTCACAAAATGTGATGATACTTAATATTCATTTACAAATCTAACCGTATCGATCAGATCTCATCTGTTGGTAACTATTTGGGCGATAGATCTACTACATAGCAGGTGTCCTCCGTCAATTACAACTTAAAGTCAAACACTTCAGGGCAGCGATATAAATCAAACAAATTGAACCTTGTCACGCAACTGTGTTCCGTCATTCTCTCTCTCTCTCTCTCTCTCTCTCTCTCTCTCTTAAATATCGATATTGAAGAACGGTTATAATAGCCCTACTTGCGTGCCGGTGGGTTTATATTGCACGAGAAAGCGCAATCGATCGCGCACTTCTCGCATGTCTCTCCTTGCAAGCAATTTAACTCGGCTTGTCATAGTTAATAAACGAAGGAAGTGAAAATTGAAACTGATATTTATATCTATGTTGCCACCAAGTTAATTGCGGTTCGATTTCATTAAGGGCTGTCGTTTTCCCAACTCGTCATCTAGCCTTGCCGCAATCGCTGCCAGCAGCCAGGAGGGCACGCGCAAAATATCGTCGCATTGATTTATGTTTCTTCTTAATTTGTCATGCAAAAAAAAACCGCGCATAGGTCACCGATCTGACTTTTATGTCATTATAATATTTGTTTGTTCATGCCTGTTGAAATATCGAAATAAACAAGCGATGAAAGCGTATCGTAAAATGAGTTTAGATGAATGAGAATACTACCTCGTAGTAGTGAACGATGGTCATGAAATGCGTCGAAAATAGATTCAAAATACTCATGCGTATTTATGATTGGTACACTGCTTGTATTCTAACTACGAGAAGATACAGTCATCAACAAAAGTGAAGAGCATGGATATACTTCAATATTAAATTCGAATGTTTGTTTTTTTTTGTCTGAGTTCTTCATCAATTTCAAAAGTTTTTCAATTGCAACGCAAACGTGGCCTTTGGAGCACGAATCACAAAAGATATTTACTCGGAAATGGTCTCGTTGCACTTCAACAAATACAGAATGACGCAATGTGATTTACCGTGCTTGCGGAACTGCTAGCACGTGCTAATCTACGTCGGATAATTAGTACAAGTATAATTATCATGATGATGATTACTTTGTTGGCAATGATAACACTTCAGATAAAACTGCAATAAAATTAACAACGCATGTGTCTCGATCATCTGCAATCATCTGCTCACGGTTTTCCCTATAAATACTTACACTACTTAAAACAACCATGTCTGAGACATCTCCAATAGACGCGCGATATGAATGGAGAAGTACTGACGTTATGGAATTTATATTGATAAGTCGAAATGGACATTCGGAATTTAGGATGTTTTGCTTGGTTACTGCTATGCTTATCCATTGAATTAGATGGGGTTTATAGATCAAGGAGTTTTGGAATGTTTGATTCTATGATAAGCCTGTGCGGAAACGTAAATAGCAAAAATGCCTTCGCTGGTTGTCATATCGCTATCTCTTTCCAATCCCATTATCACGGATATTTATTTTGGAAGCACCAAGTCTTACTTACTTTGGATTGTCATACATTCTTAGAAGAAATCGATTACAATCGAACACAACATTTTTCTCCATGTTTTACCGTTTCAACTTGCTTCATGCTAAAGCCTGTTTCAGTTAGAATTTGGTCGCATAATGTAGGACATTTCTCTGCATAGAAATAACGTACGGAGAAGGGTAATTTTCTAGGTTTTTAATGAACTTCGAGCGAAAAAACATGAAAATTATTAGTCAGCTGTTCGGATGAATTTTAGAACTTTCCATGTAATACCACCGATCAGTTTCTGTATAGTACTGATGGTAACCATATTTGCTATTTTGTTCCCCCACTTTTCCATTTGAGTTAGTTTTTTGATGGTTCTGCCACATTTCTTCAGTTTACCTTTGGTAATTGCCCAATATTTTTTCGATGGGACGAAATAATAAATTTTAATAATTTGGTGGATTGATATATTCAATGAAATCGATCTTGTTCTCCTTATACCAGTTGACTGTAATGGCAGCTTGCCTTGTCAGGCCAGAACTTCACCGGAACTTTCTGTGCTGAAGATACTCCTCCTTGTAAACTTTTTCATTCATTGCTGCCCCAGTGACGAAAACTTTTTTCTTCTCTCCACAACTACAGATCCCTTATCGAATCTTCAACTTACGGGCAAATTTATCTGCGTAAACAAATTTGAACCTACTCGCAACATCCCGTATGGTGGCTCAGGTAGTGACACCTCAACAACTGTAGTTTTTGAACAAATAAACGAAATGTAATGAAACTTCACACATAAGCTAGTGACGGGTGAACCTTTCGAAATGAATCTTGTTCATTTTTTAGTAGTGCCATCTGTTGAAAAATGCCGGGACTTTTCAGCCCATGTAGTATATACAGCCATTTCATGCCAAATCGATATACAGGTAAACTTCGATATAACGTACATTTCACTTTCAAAATTGTACGTTGTATCGAATTGTACGTTATATCGAAGCATAATAAAGTACCCACAAACGTAGTCTATAATACATTATTGTGTTGCTGTTTTATTAAAGTTAATGAATAACTTCAATCAGAAAACAAAGCCAGTATTTCTCATGATGCTTCCCTTCGTACTGTTGATTAAAGCTTGATTCATTTAGAATCCGGAATCACAAAACCAGTTGTATTTCGGGATTGATTGAAAGTACAAAACTTGTTTTAGCATTACAATACAGATAATTCATTGTTCTATCAGAAAAAAAATGATGAAAAAAATTTTCCTTTACACATTGGAAATGTGTACGTTATATCGAGTGACGTTATATCGAAGGTACGTTATAACGAGGGTACGTTATATCGAAGTTTCCCTGTAGTGGTTCTCAGACCTTCGTTAAAATTGGTAGTTTTGTTCATTATTGCAAAATATTGACTTCAAAAAATTGAGACGAATCAGCATACGGCTGAAAGTCTCTATAATAAATAAAAAAAAAAACTTTAAAAATTCATAACTATTCAACAACTGAACCGATTGAGATGATCGACATATCAAATATCAAGGCTCCTTTGAAAAAATATTACACCAACGAAAACATTGATGTTGTTTTCGAAATTATTAATTGTATTTATTTTCTATAGTTTACATTATCTCGGGACTTTAAAAAGTCATAACTTAAAAAAGAAAAGGAACACATATCTGATTTTTGGATATGTTATGTAAAAAAACCTCAGACTTCAAGAAAAAATATTACAAAAATATGGCGCCCTTGGTCCCGAGGTCATGAGAACATTAAAAAAGTATAATAAATAATTACGAAAACAATTTTTTTTTTTTGCAAGTGTGGTATTTTTTCAAAAAACTGGCTAGCAGCTAACTGGCTAACTGGCTAATTTGATATGTCGATCATCTAAATGAGTCTAGTACTTCAAAAGATATGAATTTTTGAAGAAAAGGGGAAAAATTAAAATTTTCGAACTACCCGGAAATAGAAATGGGCATCCTAATGAAAAAAATTAGAAAATACGGGTCTAATATTTTGCGATAAGGAACAACACTACGAAAATCTGAGAACCACTATATCGGTTTGGTATGGAATGGCTCATTCCTATGCGAATAGAATCCAATTTGTTCGCAAGTGTGATATTTTTCTACTAGCTCTTTGGCTTCAATTTGATATGTCGATCATATGAATCGATCCAGTAATTTAAAAGTTCTAATTTTATGCAAAACAGGCATTTTTGGAAAAAAAGAAAAAAAATGATTTGCGACCACCCCAAAATGGAAATAGGCACCACAATGAAAACATAAAAAATACGGGTTTAATATTTTGCGATAAGGAACAAAACTACCTGTTCTGGCAAAAACGCCTAACAACCTCAAGGACGGAAAAGACGTATCAAGGCATTTGAACCGAAAATTAACACACTAGATCGACGCAACGAAACAGGTTTTTCTATAACTCTATATTCGACACGTAATGTATCTTGTTCCACTGCTAACAATCAATCTTTGGATAATTACAGTAGAGGCCAAAAAACTTGTACATGTTTAAAGTAATGTCAATAAAACGTACTGTGGTGATCACTGTAACATTATGGAAATAAATTTAATTGTTTACAATTTATAATGAAGTAATTAGGCTTTATTTTCAATATTTCATGTATTCGAACTCAGAGATTCTATCTCAGGTTGCAACATGAAATTAGTGGGCGACTTGCCAAAATCGAACGGGTATGGTAATTGTATGTTATTTCATCCAACTCGTGATTATTAACCTTGTTCTATAAGACGAGTCGAACGTTACATGGTCGTCTCGTTTATTTTGGTATTACATAAGACGAGTAGATCGTCTCTCGAATGCTAATGGAGCAATCCAGTAGTCGTTGTCGTGCAAAGCATCCTTTGATGCGATTGTTCGCCTTGTTGATTCAAAGCATCGGTATTCCTTGCTATATTGTACGTCTGTTAAGGGAAACAAATGCATATAGGTGATATAAAAATATAGAATTATTCGTGATAAACCGTTGATTGCGTAAATAAACATTGTCCCATTTTTTCCGTAGCGAAAAAAACATACTTATGTTTATGTAAAGTAACGAAAAAAACATACTTATGTTTATGTAAAGTATTTTGGGATAATGTTACAATCAGTAACAATGTTTTGGGATCGATACCAGGTGTCTTGGCCAGATTCCAGACCAGAAAAGTTGGATTGACACCATCTCGAATTCTGCATGAATCTTTTCACTGTTGGTTGCAGCATTTTCAAACACTTTTGATGCTTGGTCAAAGAAACCAATTCACCCCACAGAAACGTGTCCATGTCACCCCACACAACACACAAAAATTAAAATGCAATTCATTTCATTTATTGTTATCAAACTTACAGTTTCGCCACATCAAATTGTTCCTCTTCTGTAGGCGAACAGAACTTTACTGCACAATACACGAAAAGTTTGTTTAATTAGCGGGAAAAACCATAAAACCACTATCGGAAAACTCACATTTTTTGACGATCAAAGTGCTTGCTGTGTTTATGCTACCGTTTCCCTCTACTTGTGAAGTTTTACCAAAGTTTTTTTTACTTTAGGTACATACGGTTCAACAATAGAAGGAAATGACATTATAAAAAATCCAAGTTGAGCCGTAATTTTTGAGATAAAGGGGTAGTATACCCTGCTGCTTGTCTCTTGCTTGTTAGTATAATTCGAATAAGTATATATCATTTTAGTTGCAAATGCGCAAAGTCACGATATCAGTATATTTGCAATTCATGAATCGTCGCTATGCCGTGACTTATACCTTTCAGTCACACACAAACTAATCTGATGAAATCGTAATATAAACTTGTGATAATTTTCAGTAACAACATAAAGTTTGCAACTTTCTATTGTGGGTGGCGGTAGGTCAACTTTCAACGGATCGCATCGTGATTTGCTCAGTTTGTATTTGAAACCAAATTCGCTCAAAGGAAGGTGAATTTACAAAATGTCAATTTTAACTGAACGATAACATTGAGTAGCTGCCGTTTGGAACAAAAGCATTATCGATTTAATATTTGTGACGAGGGGGTAATTGCACGTCAAAAATTTTCCACTGTCGAACTTAATTTCAAGTATAGTCATGGAGCGAAACGGAAAATATATCGATATTCTGCTTGCTGGTCCACTATCGGAATCGTTCAAGGTCGATCAAAAATGTTGTCTTGTGTAACCCCTTATCCTGTGGATATTGCGATTCTAGAAAGAACATTGCACAGTCACCACTACAGCCTTCAACTGAAAAACTTCCGCGTTGATGGCATTAGTGAAATTGTGCGAAGCCAGGGAACCATTCAGTTGCAAAACGGGTCATGCCTAGCATGAACTCGAGCGCGAGTACAATCCATCTCATAGCAGTATTTATAGATTGTTGCAGTTGTTGAAGTTCCTCGACCTAACCAACGTGTCTGACCTAATCTTGTCTTTTATTTCTTCGCTTCCATTATTTGCAGATGACGCCATGGAGAGCTGCGGTTATCTCAGGTTCACTGACGAGAGCATGAAAGCAAACTTTTTGCAAAGTCTGAGCGCAATGCGTCGCCATCGATTGTTTTGTGATGTGATACTGTTGGTAAGTAGTTGCTTATCATGAAAAAATATATATGTATGAAACATTGGGCCAACCCACACGAAGAGTTGAATCTCTGCCAAACATATTTTTTGTCTCACCATTGATGTTGTAATATATTCAGCTGTCCGTCGATTTCGGCGTTTCTCTGGTCGTTCACCTCACTATCGGATAGTGGAAATAGCCGGCCGGTCTTGTGGGACAGAAAATTTTATTCCGCTAGCGAACTAGTAAGGATTCACAAGCGGTATGAAGTTTTTGTGAACGTTCACATAAATTTACGCGTTGATGATTCAATGACCGTAGGTGTTTGTTGTCTCTTGCTAATCTAAATTTTAATGTGATCGTCATATGACACATTGATGGGCACATTTGATTGAAAATCATTTGCCCTTTATCCTGTTCGTGTAACATTTCTGGAACTCAATTTTCGATATAACCAGCAGAGACGTCTTCAACTTTTTCATTGTCCCTTCTTTCGGCTTCTAAAACATTTTCCCAATAATTGTTCATTGACTCAATAGAATATAAAAACTCACAAGGATACATGACAGGTGAGTTTGATGAACAAAATGCATTCTAATCGTGTTATTCTGCATCGAAAACTGAACTAAAGACTAACTGCAAATATGGCGCAAGCCTCATTACGTTAATAAGTTCTTCCATCCCCTGATGGATTGCGACTACTTGGAAAACCATGAAAATCAGGGAATACCAGGAAATTCAAATGATGTCAGGGAAAATCAAGGAATTTCGTTGTTAATCAAGAAGAATTTTCAATACCTTTCGATTACTATATAAGCCGACTAGAATTTTAATTATTGCAGCATTGATTGCAATTGATACGACAAATGCGTATTTGATTAGTCAGGTGCTCTATCGCTTCTTAAGTGAAAGTTCTTCAAATGTGTTTGAATAAGAAGAAAAGAACGATAAAATCATAAAGTTTTCTGGCATTCTTCTCAAATTTCCTTCTGAACTGAAAGTATGGAGCTCTGGACATTTATAGTTATTGTGTATGTAACAGATAATAGTTATTACTTGTAATATAAGAAGGATAATAGTACTAAGCATGAAATGGCAGACAAAACCACGACCAAAGCAATTTGAAACAAATCGACACTAAGTCATGATGCGCGTCCTGCTCCATATGTGCCTGTGAAATTGTTCTCCAATTGTCAAACTAAAATAAGTTCCTAAAAGTCATATGAAATCTTAGAAGCATAGCCAACGAACAGAAGCCGGCAATGATTTCGAATATTTAACAGATCATTCACACTAAAAAGAGAAGAAAAGTATCCCCTTTTTAATTCTTGTTTCAATGGCCAAACTTCAACTTTTCTTTTGCAGAGACCACCACACGTAGTTCGGAGGAAGTAATAAGGATAAAGTAAAGAATTTAATAGCATGGAATGAAGCATTTTGAAAAACTTTAGGTTTTGTAACAATTAATAACTCATTTATTGTGACAGTCAAGGTTGGTAAATAAGTGTACAGTTCAAACAATTACCATGGAAACAAAAAACAAATCATCCTTGATCCCAGAGTCAATATTTTGTATGTTCTATTTTGGCATCAATGACCGCTTGAAGGCTATACGACATGCTTCCACGAGGTTTAGCAGGTTGTGATGATCAATTGATTCCCATGTTATCTGCAACGCTTCGAACGACAGATTTTTGTTGGTCACGCTGGTCTTATCCATTTTGGAATCCAATAGGATAAATTCTCTATCTTATCTAAGTCCAGTGAATGGGGAGGCCAATCGAGCAGCTTTATGTGTGATCCGTTTTGCGTTTGCGTTTTGCGAACTGTATGCTTGAGATTATTATCTTGTTGTAAGATAAAGTTATTTTCAAGAGCAAATTCCAACAAGGATGACTCCAAATTTCCCGAAAGGATGTCGATGTATCTATCACTAGTCATTATTCTGACCAATTCTCCCACTCTGGACCACGCAAAACGCTCCCGCATCATGATGTTCCCTCCGCCGTGTTTAACAGTTTTCTGAACATTTTTATTCAGAAGTTCCGTGATCGTCGTTTTGCTTTCGTCGGATCACATGACCTCTTTCCAGAAGGGTACGAATTTATGCGCATACTTTTTCGCGAAATCTAGCCGCTTGATCCGATCGCGCTTGCTGATGAGTGGACGCCGTTCTGCGAACTTGCTCTTCATCCACGGGGGATTTTTACCGTCGAAAGATGCAGGAAAGAAAGTTTTCCAAACAATTGGCTGTCAAAGGATTAGTATTTCTGGATACTAAATGATTCAGGCTTTTTCAAGATGTGGGAAGAATGAGAAAATGATGAAATTCGACAGCTAGAAGGAACAACAGTATTTTACGAGCATTATTAGCTCTTGATAGGAATAATAGTAAAACTTTCCATTCAGAGCTCTCGCTTTCCACGCCACAGAAACACAGTAATTCATTCCCATAATTAAACGTTCTATTTTTCTACACCGAAACAGGTCGATAACACAGAAATTCATGCCCACCGCAATGTGCTCGCTTGCGTCTCTTCCTATCTCATGGAGCTGTTCAGTTCGGATGTGGTAAGTGTCTACCTCGAGCAACTTCCGGACTAACCATGTATTGTGTCTTGAGTTTTCAGATCAGGGCTCCCAACCGGTCAAAACGGAACAAAACTTGATTCGATTTGTTAACAAATGATCTAGAATCGTCTCGTTGGTTTCTCTTTTCCAGGGAAATCTCAATGGGCCTGCGGCCGAAGGTAAGACGCCCTACTACCGACTGAACAGCAATATAACCACCTATGGGTTGCAATATCTGGTCGAGTACGCCTATACCGGCTCGCTGGAAGTGCCCAGCGATATGGTGAGTTTTGACTATTAGTGAGAATGGAGGCGTTTCTGGACACACCGCCAGCATCTCTTTCTTTCTGTGTGTATTTGTTCCGAACTGGAACAGTTACCGTTAAAAAATTTTCTAGATACGCGATGTGTATCTGGCTGCATGGCAGCTGAAGATTGACAACGTGATCAAAGAATGCGCCCGGCACATGGTGAGTGACCTCGAGCCGGAAACCTGCATCGAAACACGCTCCTTGCCAGGGATCAATCGCAACAAGAACTTTGTGCAGGAAGTCGATACATACATAGCAAACAACTTTGCTGTGGTCTCACAACAGCCAAGCTTCTTACAGCTCCCATGCATTCTGATCGAAGTACTGTATCAAACGAAGCAGGAGATGTCCTTGGTTACGGAGACCTCTCTCTGCCGCTTGGTGCTTGATTGGATACGACGTCAAATGATGGAAGAGGGTATTTCGGTAAGATAAAATGGTTTTTTGTCAGCAAACAAATGATGAGACTTTTTTCACAGGTGACTAAGCTGATGGAGCGATCGCATATGCTGTATCTGGCGCTGGATAATTCACTGCAGGATTGTTTTGACTTACCCCCCGGTCAGGAGTCGGAAAGTGATCTTGTCCAAGACTACAAACGTTTAGTTCTGAAATGTCCTGGTAATAAAAAGCACAGAAAAGCACTGAAGACGCCAGGAAGACCACGCGTGATTCTTTACAACCGAGCTATCGGGGAGCAAGATGATGATGTCAATCAAAATTGTGACTGGAGTCTCATTGGCAGTTCAAAGGTGGCGGATCATACGTTCATTTCGCTCGTTACTCTCAACGGAAGTCTGTCGCGACTATCGATTCAACTACGTTTGAACGTACCAACTACTCCTTCTCCAATCACCACTCCCGACACGATAAGCTCCAGTGTTAGCAGAGATGAGGATCTCGGTGAATCACAAAAACCGGAACTGTTTTGTGAAGTGGCCACAATGTCCGGACCCAAATGTGGCCTGGGGGTGGCGGAATTGGAAGGCAAACTGCTTGTTTGTGGTGGGTATGATCGGGCGGAATGTTTGCGATCAGTTGAGTCGTACTGTCCGGACACGAACAGCTGGACCCAGGAATCGAATATGGGCGAAGCACGAGGACGTGTACAGATCGCAGTGATCAACGGTGTTGTGTATGCTGTCGGTGGTTGCAATGGTATGTGTTACTGACGTTTCTAAACATTTTTTAGTAACAGAGTAATGGTCATTTCGTTTTTTCAGGAACAACTGAGTTGGATTCCGTAGAATGTCTCTCTAAGGCGGACAAAAAGTGGAAGAAAATGTGCAAACTTCCGTTGGCTCGAAGTAATGCCGGAGTATGCGCTCTGAATGATAAGATTTACTGCATCGGTGGATGGAATGGCCAAAGTGGCATCCGTCAGTGTGATGTGCTCAAACCGGAAGAAAACAAATGGTTTTCGATAGCGCCGCTCAACACAGGCCGCTACCAAGCCGGTGTAGCTTCGTATCGGGGTAAACTTTGGGTTGCAGGTGGCAGCGATGCGTGGAACTGTCTGGGATCGGTGGAAATGTATGATCCAGAGGATGAACAATGGAGCTTCGCCCCCTCGCTGCTGACCCCAAGGTATATTTATTTGTTTTAATAACGACTGCTTCCAATTGATCGTAGTCGTATTTTCAAATTGTATGGTTGTGGAAGCCTTTGTGTACAGTTATTCACCTGATCCTAATTATAAAATGTAGTCTGTGTAGTATATCTTCGTTGAAATTTTTCTGAGTATAGTACTAGTTCGCTATCTGGGATGGAAAAGCAACCTAATTATCGAGTTGCACTCACTAACTAGCTGTCAAACGTCAAATAAAACCGAGGGAAGTCTGTGCTTCAATGAATCCTTTGTACTGAATAGAAACTCATGAGCTTGGAATCGTTCCAATTTGGCCATACAGTGTAACGATTGCAATTTCATCTGAAAGTCTTCAGATTGCTTGTTGTCGTCTCAAATGTAAGTCGCTTCAAATCATTATCATCAAAGATAATTAAGGTTCAGGTCAATAACGGAGAGCAACTACGAAGTGTACAGTCTACCCAAACTGAAGCTCAAGTTCTCACTGGAGAGTTTTTCGCTGGCGTTCACCGAGATTTTCACCGATTTGCAAACACTCACATTGGAGTGCTTCAAGATGGACTCGATGTACACCTTCTGGTCTAGAGTGATACCATCGTTCGCCATCTCAATCCGGATTCCAACGCAATGTTTGGCTTTTCTGAGGTCCTTCATGTGGTTGTGGTTGACACCGTTTCACTCCAAAAGCGTTTCGAGAGTTTGGATTCGAACAATATATACTACATGAGCTGTCTCGGGATTTTTAATGAAAACAATAGTTTTTTGAGCAAAGCTGTATTTATTCCACAACATAGTTAGCGAGTAGCGAGTTTCCATCATTTAGATTCCCTTTCTGTAGTACGTACCGTATAAGTTCTCGAAATATGGATCAGTTTCTGCGTTGACTTCCTCATTCGGTGCGAAGCTCTTTCCCTGGATCCACGGCGTGAGGTTTGAGAACATGGGGGCCAAGTCTAGAAAATATGGTGGGTGAGTAACCAATTGGAATTGTAATTGGTCCGACTTGGCCATCACTTTTAAGGACGTATGTGACGGTACGTTGTAGTAATGGTAGGGAACTTTTTTCTTCGCCATATGGGGCCGTTTTTTCTTTATTTCGTCGTTAAGTTTGTCCAATAACCTTGCATGATACTCTACGGTAATTGTTTTTCTCTTCTGCTGTTAATCGATGAAGATTATGTCATTCACATCGCAAAAATTGGAGGCTAAAACCTTCCCGGTCGATCATTGGTTCTTTGACCGCGCTGGCCGGCTTTCGTGGCTTGTCAGCCATTCTGTAGACTGCATATTGGACTCAGGAGTGTGGTAATGTAACGTTTTATCCATTGTCACAAAACGTCTAAAGAAGTCCGCTGGATTACGCTTCGACAACGCCAAACCGGCTGTTGAATCATCAATGCGCCGCTGTTTTTGGTCGACGGTCAGCAAATGCGGCACCCATGGCGCAGATAGCTTTTTCATTTCCAAAATGTATCAGCTAACTTGCGAATCAGTCGCACGTAATTCGATCGCTCGCAATGCATATGCAGAAAACAATCACTGCCGCGTATGAAAAAAAACAATGCTGGAAGAGAAAATACTGCAATTTAAGTCCCTTCTGATGATGTAAAAGAATTTTCCTATTCTATTATATAGTCTTGATCCTTCCAGCGAGTAGTAAGTATCACCTTAACAACAGAATTTTGTTTTCTCCAGTGGGAGCCAACAAACTTTATTTTTCCCCAACGGCGTTCAGCAGCGTTTACATATGCCTGAATTTATTCTATTCAAAGTGGTTATATATACCTCGAAGAAATGTATCATAAATATTCTCACCCGTTTACATCTATTTTCGCGTGAATAAATCCTAATGTAAACCCGCCATAAGGCAAGTCGAAATTCTCATTCAGCTGCGAAATAAATATTCAGTCAATCAATCTAGTTCTCGATGAGTTGTGCAATGTTCATATTTTCGTCTGTTCCTTTTCATCGAAAATTCTTTTTCAGAGAGCGAGATGTGGTGAAATCTCTCTCTATCTTTGAAGTCCAACGGAAATGTTTTTTTCGTTTCTAATTTAGTACTGAAAATATGGAAAATGAAACAAGGATCGAAAAATCAAAACTAACTTGACCAACGTCAGTCTGTTTAGCCTAATCAGTTCTGATTTGACACGTTGTAGGCGTGCAAAATTCGTGCGAGAAACAAGATTCTGAAAACGAAACCTTTTTTCGGCTTATAACTCGCCAAAAAATAAAAATCGGCATTGCATTTCTCGCAAAAATCGAAGTGAGCGTATGAATTTCCATTTCCTCTCATATTCTCAACTATTTTTCCTTGTGGGTAAAAACGGATGTTTACTCTCTAGTAGACGAATATTTCGAACTCTGAGTTGTATGCAACGTTTCAGATCCCACAGCAGCAGAACCATAGTTTAGGGCAGCGGTACTCAACCTTTTTTCATAGGGGCTACAAACACTTGTTAGTCATGGTGTCGCGGGCCACAAAAAAACAAATAAATAAGAGTGATGTTCAAGACACAACCGCATTGTAAAAAAAGAACTACGAAATTATTGCCGACGATAAAAAACATTAGTGATTTTTAATAATAAAACTCTTTAATATACATATTCGATAGTAATGACAAAGACCGATAAATCAATGCTTTCACTCAGTGAGGAGCTGCACTGAAACTGAAATACTGATCTTGAATATTCAAGTAGTTTCTTAGTATCTCTAAACAAGAAGACGCAGAACGGCAACAGAAAATCCAAACCGAAACTATTGTGTGGTGACGGCAGAGGCGAAAGCAATAGCATCGAAACAAATTTTCAGTTTCAGTTTTCCACCGAAGAACACAACTCTCAATACTGAAAAATGCCTTACTTTTAACCCGGAAACAATAATTGTAATCTCGAAAATTTAATGAGCGATTGAAAAAAATCACAAATAAGTCATTAACGATTTATGAGATATTCAGCTAGCGACCGGACGGGAGCAAGGCTTTCCAAATAGTATTTCTCAAGGCCGAGTTCTTGAGTTTTTCCAATTAGTTTTTTTTTCAATGCTAGAAGCGAATTAATTGAGGAAGCTTAGAGCCCTTATAATTTAAAACAACATCATTACACCAATAAAGATCCAAACATACTGAATTCACAGAAGCCCTCTTCAGACAAAAATAAATAAGGTACACCGGGGCAAGTTGAAATTCGGGGTAAGTTAAATCGGAAATCATAACTTATACTAGGAATGATGGATTGACGCGATAAAAATGTATAAAGTAAACATTATCTTTCAACCCACCGTGAGACAGCCATTATCAGAATATTGGAATGCATTAACGCAATCCACACCTTTGTTTACTCTTCCTTGTTCTGTGAAATCAAAACAAATATTTTTTCGCGCTGGCTGAATCGGTCCAAAAACACTGTTTTTTTCAAAAATATCGCCAGAATTGCACGTCAGTAAGTTGAAAGTTAAAACCAGTGGAAATCGACTATTTTTTAAACATTACCGCAGATTCCGGACGTTATTTTTCGATGATTGCTGTATGAATGAATGATGACAAATTAAAAAAAATATGAATCATTCATATTTCGTTCCTCAGTATGTTCTACAAAATTGATGAATACACAGACATGATACAAGTAAAACTTGTTAATTTTGCAACTAGGGGTCGTTCAAATATTACGTATCGCATTTTTTTACTATTTTAGACTCCCTCTTCCCTACATAACATATAACAAATGGTCATTTGCATAACAATGTTTAGATTTAGTTGGATTTATTCCTAAACAAGTTTCCACAAGCCATCCCCTCCTCACTTTTTGAGTGCGTTACGTAATATTTGAATATTTGAATGATCCCATAAACCTCATTAGTGGCCGTTTCGAGTGGCTCTACTCTGACATGAAAGCGTATTCTTGATGTTATTGTTTCGTATAATAATTCGTCATATGTAGTATCCATTTTGTGTGTATTAGACTACTCCCCCACATCTCACGTGTACTTAAACCCTTTTTCCAAATGTTTATATGTAATACTTTCAATTTAGTGTTTCATAAATCAGTTGTAGTTAACTCGAGAGGTAAAACCGCACATTAAACTCATGATATTGCCGCGTTTCAACTTACCCCGCTCTACGAGACAACGGGAAACAATGCATATGAAAACTAAACATTTTCAAAATTGATATTTTTCGAAGCATCCAGTGTGATTCCTAATTTTTTATAGAAAGTCATCTGTTATACCTTGTATTTGTTGAAAATTTCTATTTAGTGATTTGGTGATTTTTTAAGATAACTTTTAAGTTGAACTTCGAAAAAATCGTTTCAACTTGCTCCGGTATACCCTATAAAAAAATTTTTTAGAATGCATCGAAATTTCTAAAACGGCAGCGGCCATTTGTGTTTTTTTTGTAGACGCAGCTGAAGATGGTTGATTCATGATTTATTCTTGTTTTCGCGAAAACAAAACACGTACTAAGAACAATACACGTACTCATATTTATAGATTTTTGTGATTTGAACCAGTTTGCTTTAGAAACAGTTCTGAGCTATTGAAACAAGTTTTTGGGCCAATAAGCTACCAGCATTACTCATACATCTTTTATCACTCTAATGAAGTAATTGACATAAAACTTTGCCCAACCGACAAAGAGGTACTAACGCTCAATCCTTTGCACCACAAAGAAAAGCTCGCGTTTTAGAAATGACACTAACATTCCAGAAATACAGAGGCACTCTTCACCAGACATCATGCAAATCAACGCGGTTCCTCCGCCGAACGAAATTGTCCCATACTGCGCGATATCTATCTTTCATTCTTCCTTATGGCGGGTTTACATTAGGGAGATCTATAGGTATAGATGGATTTATTCACGTGAAAATAGGTGTAAACGGGTGAGAATAAATATGATACACTTATTCGAGGTATATATAACATGAATAAATTCAGCATATGTAAACGCTGGTGAATTTCTCACTGGTGAGAAATCCCTAGAGTTGGATGCAGTTCTACTTCAGGTGAATAAATTCACCGAAAATATGAATATATTCATTATAGAAGTTCACGCTAGTGTAAACGGTTGATGTGATTTCTATAAATCTCATCATATTTCTTCACATGAATATATCACTAGTCTAAACCCACCCTTAGAATCGAGTAAAACTGTGGCTTATGGCGGGTTTACATTAGGGAGATCTATAGCTATAGATGGATTCATTCACGCGAAAATAGATGTAAACGGGTGAGAATATATATGATACACTTCTTCGAGGTATATATAACCACTATGATTAGAATAAATTCAGGCATATGTAAACGCTGGTGAATTTCTCACTGATGGGAATCACTAAAACTGGATGCAGTTCTACTTGAGGTGAATAAATTCACCGAAAATTTGAATATATTCATTATATAAGTTCGCGCTAGTGCGATTTCTATAAACCTCATCATATTTCTTCACATGAATATATCCCTAGTCTAAACCCACCGTTAGAATCGAGCTGTGTGTGACATTAGCATTGAGAAAGACTGCTATCTGATAGTAGAAGCAAGGCGACTTGAATGATGATGATGATGATGTTTTGAATTATAGAGGCTTGAAAATTCATCAGTTAATTCGTCTCTAACCTCGAAAAAGACCATTTTGGAAAAATAAACTAGTAAAAAGTAAACACTCGGCCTTGAGAGAGGTAAATATTGTGCCTCGGCCACGGTAACATGATAGAAAAATGTGTTTTCTTTCAATTTTCGTTAATTTTGACCATAACCGTAATGAACACCGTATCGAAAAAAATATATGAGAATTTCCGATTCAATTCGAGTGCAAACCATCAAAATCCGTACAGAGCTAAACTAATTATCAACGTTAAAACTATTTCATAAAAAAAACATGACCTGTTTTCTGATTTGGTACTATTACTGAAAGACGTACAGTGACTCAAACTCGAAATCGTACCCCACCATGCAATTTTTTTTTCACAGATTTCACAGAGATATTTCCATTTGAATGAAAAATTTCCCCCTAAGTTTATGGATGAGGAGTGCTTATTTATACGTGTGAGTGTCATCACTCCTTGCATGAAAATGAAAATTACGAATCGTTTATTCTGAGAATATGCATAGCATTTTTAATTTCTGGTACAATGCGTTGAACTGCCCTTTGAATTTACTCCAAACTTTGATCGATCGACTAAAAACCACTGACATTACGACTTACTGCAATATTTGCAATATTTGTGTTTGTGGCACTTTTTAACCCGTTGGGGTCGTTTGCTCTCAGACACCACAGCAGGGAATCATACTAAATACTTTATTCAACAATTTAACATTTTACATTACAGTTTACATTTTTTCGAATTTTAATATCTAGTGATCTTTTTCATGAATGTATATGGAGTGTCTATGAACAATAGGTAACAGTACTCGGTATGACAAAATATTATAAGCGTAGAAAGACAAGAGGATCTATTTCAAGGGAAATTAATCCCGACCGCAAAGGATTAAAGATTGATAGGAAAAAATAAAATAAGTCAGAGCAATAAATTAAACTTGTACAGAATTTATTTGAGTTTTGAAATTACAAAATGGTAACGGATCAGGCGGGCCAACCAAAAGAGCCCGGTGGGCCGCAGGTTGAGTATGACTGGTTTAGAGGAATTAATTTTGGCTGTGAAATTGTTGGCCCAGGAATGTCGGTTTGCTCGCAATTTCAAGTCCAAGGTGGAACTCAATGAAATAATACAATAAATAAATAATAGCTACCTCGTGGCGAAATAGATGTCGCGGCGTGTTTTTTTCTGCCTCTATCTTTTCAAGCGAGTTGCATAGTGATTCTGTAGATCTTCCCGAAATTTATCAGTAAGAGAAAGGCATTTGTCTTATGCCTCTTTTGTTTTGTTTTGGATAATTTAAAGATTTGTTCAAGAATAAAAGCTCAAACTTCGCTACCGTAAAATTCATCTGGTGGCGCACCTTCGACACTTGCGTTTGTTTAGATTGTTATTCCCCCTTATTCCACGCGGCGAGTGACGTGAGATAGCAAATTTTCTCGCTTGATTGTGGAAGCTACATTACTTTTCAACTTATTTTTTATAACCGAATCGATAACATATGAGGACACGACTTCAAATCTCACTTAGTGACAAACTATAGTCACACCAGTCGCCGACGGGAATGCACCACTCGCCGCGCGGAATAAAGGGGATTTTGACACTTGGCGGATCACGGTGGGCTCGATTTGATTTAAAACGTCTAAAATAACAAATACTAACATGTGTACAGTGTTCGAAAACATAGTTAATCAGAGTTTTCTAGTAAAACTCAAGGAGTGCCGATCTTACCCCCAGTGTTGGGCTTACCTACAGCTCCCCTATGGGAGGCTGAAAGTCTCATAACTTAAAGTAAACCCTTTCAGGGCAACTTTACAAGCGGAAGGACATTTGTTCTTATTTTTGTCTTCAAACCCATTTTCAACCATAATAACTACTGTTTTAACTGTTTCAGTGAGTTACAATATATAATTTTCGTAAGCTGCGCTAAACACGCTGTTCAATCTTAATCTACGAAAAATCCAAGGCAGCATTTTCTAAATTGTTTTTTTTTGTTTATTCCTATAGGCGAGGCTGTGGGCTGGCCGAATTCAACGGAAAGTTATACGCAGTCGGTGGTAGTGATGGAGCTCACTCGTTAAATACAACCGAATACTTTGATGAGGTCAACAAATGTTGGGTTTCTGGACCGAACCTAACCTCACCACGTTCGAACGTTTCCGTTGCCGTTGTACAGGACCGTCTGTACGCGATTGGAGGATTCTCCAAGAAAACATTCCTCAACACAATCGAATATTTGGACAGCAACACGAACGAGTGGACCACATTTGTTCCCCAGACTAATCAGAATATCGATAATTTGCTGCAGACATCGTTGCAGAATGCTTGTTTCAGTGGAAGAGGCGGTTCTTCGACATCATCTTCGCCGGACCATTTCATCAATGAACAAAATAGTGAGAACGAGCACACGTTTAAACCTATAAAAACTACCGAAGTAAACGTTTACGACTTGGGGAAACTCAATGGCAAAATTTCTTCAACAGACAAAGAGGTGACACAAATTTTATGCGGTTCCGAAAATGCGGCAAGATTGAATAGTCATTCGTGCGCTAAGAAACTCGCTGATGAGGACGATGATGAACCGAATGCGAAACATAATGGTACAAATAACACACACGATAGCAGTATTAAACTACAGAAAATTTTGAAGAACAACTGTGCTGAAATTGCAAACGAGAATAATGGTAGCTAACTAACAGGTCCAACGGCGGCGGAAACCGAGATGCAGCAGTGTTGTTCGACCTCATTTTCCACCACCGAGTCCGAACTGGATTAAGCCATAGTTCGGTAAATGTTTTTGGAACAAAAAATCTACGTTTCGCATGTTTCGTAATATTTCAATGGTTTTCTGGAACATTTATATATTATTATACAACAGTAAACTCAATATATTTGATAAGTGATCTTTTTAATATTACTAAGAGCAAAATCTGGGGATGGTTTACATCGCTACGGCAAATAACTATGACTCATCTGCAAACATCCATTTTAGTGAAATAAAATTAACATTGTGGAATGTATATTTTAGCCAAAATAAAACAAAAAACACTTGTATCAGGTAAAAACTATCACCGCTAAAATACTAGTTATCCTAGAAGGTAAAACTGCTACAGAGACTATAAATGTAACTGATGCCGAGCCAGTTGAAGATGGCCATGCAAACGGTTATTTTAAATTCATCCGGGATACAAACAATTCACACTTTATTCGACAATAACTTGTTTTTGATTTACAGAACCCATTTCTGACGTGAATTATATCATACCGCCTGATGAAAGGATAAATGCGGTTCAGTTTCTATATGACGTAGACAGCATAATGAAGGCAAACGCTATTTTTCCGAATATTTCGAGAAATTAGATTTCGACTAAGACATCTGCATAAAAATGTTATACTGACGACAGACTTATTGGTAGCAAGAAGGTGAATAATAAAGACAGAATGTGTAATCCGCATCTAGGTTAGTTAAATATCGTTAAGGGAAAAAACTTTTAAATAGCTGTTAAAGAATAAGCCACTGTGAAAAAACACTGTTTGATATTTATGTTCTTGGAAAACATTTAAGAGACTACTTTAGGTCTATTCGCACTATCGCCGTCTAATTTTAGCGAATCTACAAAACTGCACGCTTTGACATGGATCAAATCTACCTTTTATATGACACCTGAAAACGGATAGGACCAGCAATCAATAACTCGAACTTATTTTTATTGATGCAAACCATGA
The DNA here is from genome assembly GCF_029784135.1 of Toxorhynchites rutilus septentrionalis. Classification (NCBI taxonomy): domain Eukaryota; kingdom Metazoa; phylum Arthropoda; class Insecta; order Diptera; family Culicidae; genus Toxorhynchites; species Toxorhynchites rutilus. The sequence continues at coordinate 252,649,079 of NC_073746.1, read as the reverse complement.
TTTCCGTAGGAGGACGACTATGAAGTTTATATCATCCAATACTGATGCATTCTACTGCGGATTGGTGCAGAGATCATTCGAGCGCTACTATCATCCAAATATTTTGATGCTACTAACTATTTAATAGCAATATGATGTGCATTTAGCCGTTATAAAACATTCTTGTGTGCTAATGATCACCAGGAGAACTGTATGTTAACATTTAAGTATCAAACCTCACAGCAAGTATGTGCATTGAACAACCGATGTAGAAGATGGAGATACGGATATCGTTTCCGGTAATAGTCGTTGAACATGAGAATAAAGTTTAATGAAATAATTTGTTATGTGTCAAGCAAAAGAAATCCTACGTCGGGACTGGACTTGCTGATCGCTCGCTTTGAGGTAGGTGGCTACATACTCTATTCATCTCATACATCAGGATTAATTTTATGATATGGAATTAATACACATGTTCCCAACAGTATAAATCTGAGCATAACTGCAGAACAGAAAAGCAGAAAAAGTAGTGTTTCATTAACATATTAAGGGCCGCAAAGAAATCTGTAAGACATGCGCCTGGGACCGCACGTTTTGGGCAACATTGAACGATTCAATTGTTCGGATTCCACGAATGAGATCGTTTCCTTCGGTGTGGATAAGACGAAGGCGACCCATCGGTAGGCCTTGTTAGATTCTTGGCAAGTGTAGAAAACACGGAATATTTCGTGATCGATCCGTAACAGACATGAAAATGTTGCGGTCCGCAACAAATGAGATGCGAAACGCGAGAAAACTAGTGAGAGATCCTTAATGTGTTAAGATGACTTTCAAAATGATTTTACAGCACACCCAAGAGTAATTTCATTACTTTTTCTATTATTGAGTAATCACATTACAATAGAATCAATAGAAAATTGATCAATTGTAGCCTTTTACCGTATGCGTGATAATGTTTGCACTATCGTACAAATAAGGTTGCCGTTTCACTTGTGCATACAATGCTGTGGTTTTTCTTGCATGTACGTAAGCTATAATTCATATGATAATAGGATGCGTGTAAAAGAAACCAATTTCTTTCTTTGACAGTTGCACCATGACGAAGTGTTAGCGTATTCGTTATTTGTTCCACGCGCAAATGGGAGTGGGAAGCCACAGGCTGTCCGAGGTCAGCTCGGATTCCGAGGGTTTTCGTTCCCATCAAAAGGAAGATCGCTTAAATCTATTGTGACCAGATATTGAGCCGAAACAGAAATATCAATGAGAAAATTAACGAAACCTAAGTGGTAAGCGTCCATTCGGTTCAATGAGCTATCATGCAATTTGGTACACACAACAAATTGAAGGATCCACCCGGTCATGGCCAAAAACCTGGTCTGACAAAGCCAGAGACAAAGCCACTCATGGCCGCAAGCTTTACGATGGAATTTTGAGCAAACACAAAATGTGCATAATCACGGATGATGAAGCCTTGATTAACCCCTTTACCTACAACGTCGAGTCCTACTCGATGTGAAATGACTGCCAAAACCTACTACATCGATTTTCTCTCGTGGTGCGCTTGCATACCATAGGGCGCTAGGGTGATCAGCAGAGTAGTGAAAATACTCGATGCGTAACTCATCGAAGCGTTTGCATTTGGCCCTCTCTTTGGAAATTAAATTGTAGGTTAAGACGGCTACCGAACTCTTTTGGGCATAATTTTACACTCGGCCTGATTCTACGTGGCGTGTGAGGAGAGCTAACAATTGTCACATTGGCGTTTACCACGGCTTCTGGAATGAATATGAAGGTCGGTGATGATGACTCGCGGCTAGATAGATGAAACACGAGATCAATGTACAAACAATACGACCAACGAAGGAAAATATTGAGGAATTATCAGCATCGAGTTACTATGCGGTAGAACTTGTTAATATCAAAAGAGCCCCAATTCGCATGTGTTATAAATTTGCTCATGTTAAGCCAGCGCTACACGATGCGACGAAACCCTCGAATGTTGGACGCTCGATGATTCGACGCATCGTGTAGTCGACTGACGAGCTACGCACCTCCAATGTCGAGTGTCGAATATTCGCGTTGGAAGGTAATCCGTTCGTTGTGGATTACCTTCCAACGCGAGTGGCACGAGTCAAAGGATTTTTGTCATTCGTTGATTCGACACTCGATGACATTCGACACACCGCTACACGATTCGTCCGAATCTATCTTTGACAGATCGGTTTGTTTACAAGTTTTAGATGAAGGAACTATGAAATTGATTCATAAAATTCAAAATGTTCGGCAAAATATTGCAGTTTAATAATGTTGATTTCAAGCATTTTTAATTTACAGCCCGATATCAGTACAATTGCTACGGCAGCAATTTAAATACTCGCATCGTCATCCAGTTTCCTAATGTTTTTTATGGTACATAAAAACAATAAACATTCGATCCAAATACTCGCCGATTGTTTGGACCGATTGCATTGAATCGAACATTACCTTCACCGTATAGCAGTTTCATCGTATCAAATGTTTGAGTCCAACATTCGAGTGAAACGTTGGACGAATCGTGTAGCGCCCGCATTACGCTCGCGTATGATCAGAATTTTACTTCATATGCAAATGCACCATCTATATGTTTGCAATTGTTCATCGGAACATATCGTTCATACATTTAACTTCAGTATTGAATTGTTATTTTTTTTTCAAATGTATTCATAGACTCGTGTCAATGAAGCGCCACACAGTCTGATAAGTGAATTGATCTATTTACATGTGCTTTGCTCTTCTCTCACAAACACTATTACCCCATTTTTACACGTGGGTTTACCTATACTACTACAATGGCTAGCTTCCATCTTCACGAGTCCCGAAAGTGGAAAAGTCATTTTTTTGTGTAAGAAAGTGCTGCTTTGACGAGAAATTTCTGAATGTAAATGGCGAGATTTACAGGAGGGAATGTCTCCAAAAGCGTTTGTTACCTCTCATCCGGAAGCATTCAGTCGAACTCCATCCTGGCCTGATTTGGCCTCATGCAACCAAGTATGGAAAAGTTCATTCGCTCATTTCTCCACACCTGATTATAAATCACTCTTGTGTCTGCTTGGAATAATCATGGCGAAAAGAATGCAACAAACAATCGTGAGATTGCACGATGAATCATTTTACACTTCCCAACAATCTTCATTCGGGACTGATAGAAAACATAACAAAACAAAGACTGGAAAACATCATTCAATGAATGAATATTCCTTTGGATCGCACGAAACAAAATAACAAGTGAGTCAAAATAGATTGAATCTGCGTGTATGTATGACTTTATTTTCCCTTGTACTCTTTTCCTTGTCAGCATTCAAGTGCACATGAAATCCACCTTCCCTCTTATCAATAACTTGCGTTAATATGGTCTTTTGCGTTGGCTTAGATCGTTTCATACAGGAAACAACTCGATTTCAACTATCTACCTATATTTTACTGCCGCGATCGAGGCTCAATGATTGCTATTTGAGTGAAAAACGAATGATTTTACAAAGATACTCGCTGGCTCAAGCAAATGAGGCAAATGAGGGAATGCAAAAATTTCTGAGAATAGAAGAGCGGAATCGAGACAGTATTTTTCCGTTCTAATCGAGAATGAACTTTGCGATGAGGATAGGTGAATGTTTTCTGTCTCAAATAAAGTGAGGCAAAAACGGAGAATAGAAGGGTGAGTTTTATCTGTGAATGAGATTTGTTGAACGAATTTCGATGCGATTTTGCCCATACCTGCATGCAACTATGCGCGTTCGATCAAGGAGTGATATTGCGAGAACAATGTCGTTTTAATGGAAAAATAAGGTGAATCCTTTGAATTGTCCGCGAACAAAACCCATTTAAACATTGATGTTTTGATGAAAGGGCGACTGCGGACGAAGCGAAATCATAAATGGTTGGATGTTTAGAAACTAATAAGGGACATTAAGAAGCTTATACGATCATTGGCTAAACCTACGGAAACTTAAAAAAAATTAATATCACTTATTTCTTGTATTTCTTGTATTTGTATTTCCTTTGGGAAACATTTCAGAAACACTTAATTTGCAAAATATGTTCGTTTGTTTTGATTAGTATTTGTTTTACGCTGCTGCCAGAATAGTCCATACAAGATGAGTGTTCAATCCAGCATCATTTATATCATTCATGTTATAATTTACAATGCAGGACTTACTTTCAGCGCATATTTCAGTGGCTGAAAATGAGTGGACAAAAAATGTCCTGTAAAACAATAATGATTTTTCTTCATTACAAATTTCTAATTGACATGAGGGAATGTGAAGAAAACACTAGCACACAACAGAGCCACAGGTGGTGATGTTCTCCACTCTGAACCTTCATATGGAATGTCTATTATACTCGAAACACCGTATCACCAAAATTATCAAAAAAGAGTTATTACAATTACGCAAATTGACCTAATATAACATAGAACAGTGTACGAAAATCTGATTGAACCTTGTTCACACATGATAGTCCTTGAATGGATTAAAAGATTACTGTAATTGGGAATCAATTCCAAAATTTAAAACTTGTTAGTGCTTTGGTTTCAAATTGGAATCGCATAATCGTACTCCCATAGTTATTTTGCTTATATATACTGCCGTTCTACGCATAGTTGTCAATGTTACTTTTTGCCAATTTTCACAAAAACGATATTTTTACCCCAAATCTTCCGGAAAACATAAAAAAAGTTATAGTTTGTTCCCAGTTTAAAAAACAGGAAGTGGGTTATATCTATGGTATAACTGCAAGGGTGACGTACGACTATCGTTGATTTAGAGATCATTTGTTTGAAGTTGAATCTGAATTCATTCTGAATGAATGAATATTTGGAGAACTTCGAAAACGAGAGCGTTACGTTGGAGGCACAAGGTTTTATGCATCCAATATTGGATACGGAAATATCCTACAGATGGGGAAGAATAATCTTCAGAAGCTATCCTGTTGATTGCGATTGATTGAAAAATCACAAAACCTAATGTATTTGGTCACAGTGTTACATGGATAGAAAACATTAAAATAAACTCTTTCATATGAATGTAATTTTAAATTCCCAGAGGAACTGGCAGATTATTTTCAGTAACGATTAGATATTTCCACATTTTCCTCGATACTGGAAGCCCACCAGTGGTTAATGCTAACTCGATAACCATCTGTTAATAGCACTTGATTGAAACATATTTGGTCACAGTGTTACATGGATAGAAAACATTCAAATAAACTCTTTCACATGAATGTATTTTTAAATTCCTAGAGGAACTGGCAGATTATTTTCCGGATCTTTCTCGATCCAAACGGAAAGAATTCCGTGCGTGTATGTGTGTGTGTGTAGCGGCTGCTTCGAGATCTTCCCGGGGAACCGTTTGTAGCATCACTCTCCTCCTGATGGATTCCCTTCTGGCCTAAGGTGCACAAACAGGCTCTTGGTGACATCGTTCATCCGCGCTTTCATGATAAATGAAGAGCTTCACCACAACAGCGACAACATGCTCCAATCGCTGTTCAATTAGAACTGAGTGGATTTCCGAGCGGCGCTCGCTTATATACCGATTGGTGATTTCAATAGCCTATTTTGAAAGCAAATTTAAGACTATTGAAACAAGTTTTTGGATCAGAAAGTAACAAGTATAGAACGCGTAGACATTTTATCTTACAAATGAAGTGTTTATCATACCATTTCGTTCAGTTGTTTAAGAGCTATTAACACTCAAAATCTCGGTCTCCGGCGTAACGCTTTCGTTTTCGAAACTTTGATTTTACACCCCGGTATAGAAATGAAAGACGTAGTCCTACGTCAAAAAAACAACATCAAACTCAATTGTCCCATGTTGATATTCTATTCACAACTGTCCCACCATGTATTTTTTGTAGATCCATATCAAATAAAACGGTTCAAGTAGAAGATTTTAATGTCACCGCTCGTTATTTCATGCTTGAATGGATTAAAAGATTACATACAAAAAATTATTTGCTAAAAAAATGAAATTCATACGTGACTCCCTACGTAATTTCATAGATTGCAGTTATGAAATACTGTCGTTTTTATTACATTACATGACTTACACTACATTAAGCTACAATTACATTAAGCTTCATTCGTTGGGGGAAAATCAATTTTCTCCAAAACCTAACCATACTAACACTTTTGGAAATACAGATATTTAAAATTTTAATAGCAGATGTCTCAACATTTGGCATCCTTTCTATAGCGCTTTCTGAAACGTTTCAAAATATTTCAATACCACCGCTGACATTCGAGCGAGAATACCGAATCGAGCTATTTTCCTCGATTTCTATAATTCCAGATTTTACTCGGTGCAATAGTGATAGTGATTGTATCGAATCCTCGAATCGATTTCTATAATAGGGCCCTATAACTCGAACGAAATAATGGTTTCGAAACAAAATGCAAATCCGATGGAATGCAGATTGCAAATGATTTACAAAAAAAAACCAGCGGAAATTGTAAATCGAGAAAATGAAGGCAAGGTAGATAACTGTTCATTTATTACCAACATTTCGCGTTCTAATTGAATCGCTTAAAGCAAGGCAGCATCCTAATCAGCTGCTTCCAAAACCTTAAGTAGCTTTGACCGCTGGATATGCCGAGATGGAAGAAAATCATCTCAATATTTGAACCACGCGTTCTGATTGAATAACTGAGGGTAAGTCAGATGCGCACGATGTAATGGAGGTGATATTCTCTCATTTTCTGAACAAAGGATTTTGTTGAAACCATTGACACTGTGAGTGGTAGTTGGGTAGGAACTCAAGTAGCCTTAGAACGATTAGATAGCCGCGTTTGCAATTCGCCATGATAACTCACCTGCCCGTCGGTTAGTCCGTCGTTCGACCACAGACCTTCACAGCCTTAGAAGACAGAGGCAAATTGAAATTGTTGAAAGTTGAATAAAAATATGACTTAACGTTATTTGAATGCTTTCAACTTAAACCTTATCGTTATAATACAAAAACGATATCAGGCACAATTTTCGTTCAAGATTTCATCACCACTTACAGAAATGTGTTTTTCTGCTACAGTCTATTTTCAGTCATAATTCTTACTAAAAAAAAACCTTCCTATTTTACCTGGAACTCCATTACCATCTCGCTCCGAAAATATGGAACAGAAAGCACAATGCCATCAACGCGAATAGTTCAATGCTCTAAGTTTTAGCCGCAAATGAATGACTGGTGAATAGTTAACATTTGTTAAATAATACAAATCATAATACGATTTTTTTTTATTTCAAGATTAGTATAGGTGATCTTCAGACGGATTGAAAAACCCCCAGCGTTAAAACACAAACAATCGAAACCGCTGGGCTTGTCAAAAATGACATATCGATGCACGACATATGTTTGCTTCTGTGATAGTTATGCAAATTCCGTACATGTTGTTTGTTTGCTTAGAGTTGCTATTGTAGTTAGTAAACCTTTTGAATTAATGCCATTTCAAAGATTACATATTAGTGTTTGCTTTGTATTCTTCATCGCGCGGCATTGTTATCTTCGCACCGGTTCGTTCTTGCACGTTTCGGAATATTCGCATACTAGAACGATCCTGAAAACCGTTTGAACGAAGGCTACGAATTCGCTCGTTGCCACTCCTTCGAACTGTGGCTCAGTGATTTCTCGATCCTGAGGTTCTTCGGAATCCTGTTCACTGGTAAGCACATTGTTCCGTTCGAATAGTTATTAGATTGCGAAAACAAAGCATAAACGTTGAGTCATGAATAAATAATTGTTTTGCTAGTAATGGAGAAAAGGGACACTTTTTGGATCTTAATACAGCAGGGTACGACTTCCTGTTTTTGTGTATAGACATTTGTGTTCGTGTTTTACTGATATGTAATTTTTGTGCGAACATTTGTACGATACGCAAACCAAAGTTTTGACGTTTACGAGAAGAAAAACGGCAGCATAGTGATGATGATAAAGCATAGGATGGGAGGCAAGAGTAATGTAGCAGCTGCTGTCTGTTGTATTACTCAGTAAATTCGTAGCTTTCGTTTTCGTTGTATGGTTTATTTTCGGCTAGTAGCGCTCGTCTGTGTTTGGAATTAATGTGGGAAATGCATTTGCATAATCACCTTGCTAGCAACCGCCCGCGTGAAAATACATCTATTTTATGTTTTGTTCCGAAAGAGAAGTGTATGTTTTCGCCAACGCAGATAAGATAAGCTATCGTGTAGTAATTTTTTCTTCGATCAGGAAGTTCTATGTGCCCAATTCGATAGCAATTGCGGAACGAAAATTTAGCTACAAGTGGAATGCAGACGAGTGTGAGAGTTCAGTGACCATCGACCAGAACCAGGAAGTGAGAAGAAGAGCAATTTCTCGTACTGCTTCGTACGCCTCACATTCGGATACACGAACGTACCTGCTGCAGTCGAGAGGCGTGTTTGGTATTTCTTTGCAAAGCATTCTTCGCAAATTGGCAAATTATATTCAGGCAGGTGAGGTCCATCTATTTGCCAATATCAATCAAGATAGCAATCAGCCTTTGGAGTTTTATTGATGAACTTATTATTGGAATTTTTCAAAATCGTTTTGATAAATTTTGATGGATAGCGTATTTCCAGTTCAGTAGAAAATGTAACTGTAATTGGTAATCAATTCCAAAATTTAAAACTTGTTAGTGCTTTGGTCTCAAATTGGAATCGCATATTCGTACTCCCATAGTTATCTTGCTTATATATACTGCCGTTCTACGCATAGTTGTCTCATGTTACTTTTTGCCAATTTTCACAAAAACGATATTTTTATTCCAAATCTTCCGGAAAACATAAAAAAAAGTTATAGTTTGTTCCTAGTTTAAAAAAAAACAACATCAAACTCAATTGTCACATGTTGATATTCTATTCATAACTGTCCCACCATGTATTTTTTGGTAGATTCATATCAAATAAAACCGTTCAAGTAGAAGATTTTAATGTCACGCTTTCAGCAGGGCTAATGTACCCATTTCTGGTTTGGAAGAACGAACAAATTCTCAAACAAATAAAAAAAGGTTTAACAGAACACGTGCACACTTGTTAGCGAATGTCAAATAACAATGATATTTATATTCTGCAAAGTATTGCAAGTCACTCTCTTCTTCATTACAAGGTTTTGCATTATGCGTAATGTTTCGGAAAGCACGAAAAAACTTATTGTATGCTCCCAGTGTTCCAAAAAACAACATCAAGTTCGATTATCCCATATTGATATTATGAGCATAACTGTCCCACCATGAATTCTAAAGCCCGTAACCAAGATTGATTGATTCAATTGAGGGGATCTTGCCACATTTCATTAAACAATAGTTTCCTGCTTATATAAAACCCAGTGTATTGCATAACCGAAATGCTTAAAGTTCCTGGTAGACAAATATGCTAGAAAACTTTGAATGCGTTTTTCTCAGTTGCTGATTTTGGAACATGGGACAACTATGCGTAGAACGGCGGTATAGTGGTTCTAAAAACGATTAAAATAAATTTATAAATTATGTTTCATGCTCATAGGATAGTCTCGTTGCACCAAAAGTTATAAACATTTTTATTCCGTGTTCGAACCCAATCATATCCAATAAGAATATTTGCACTCTCCCATGCAACAAGATTGGCTGGCTGCCTGTCAAAAAAAAAAAGTAATTTGGTGACTAAGAGCCCCCGCAGACTGCATACTTTTTATCCGCAGAAAGTTTGATCGAGTTGGTCTGTGCAAAAACCGACCCAACTGAATCGGTATAATGTGCGCAAATGCATATCTCTCCATACTGATTAAGTCGGCTGATCAAACTATCGGCCGTAAAACAGTCTGCAGTCTACGCTTTGCCGGAATCGGTCACACCAAACCGTTCTTCACTCGTGATGTGCCGCTTGACGATGAGAAGTTGTGGATCACCAATTCTTTTCGCACCTTTTGGACCGAAAGGTGGTTTGCAGAGAGGCGGCAGTTCCTCTGACGATGACGATGTTAAAGGAATGAGAGAACAACGAATCCTGTCCTGACTGAGGACCGGTCACTGCTCGGTCTCAGACGGATTCAATAGAGGACCCTTCCATCAACTCTGCGACCTCTGCCAAATCCACAACTCCGTCGAGCACTTCTTGTGTGGTTGCCCGAAATTTGATGATCTGCGAAACTTCATGGAATCAGCGGGAGTTTAGGAGACATCTTGAGGGACGAGCCAGCAAGAGTAGCAGCGCTTGTCTGCTACCTAAAAGATGCCGAATTATTTTTTAAGATCTAGTGTCTGAACAATGGATCAGTCAAGAAGATCCTTGTTCTTTCCCCTCCACGATGGAGGAGAATATGTACACTTCGGCATCTTCAACGGCACGGCTTCCTCTTCAATGGCCTGGAGCCATGGGTCGAGGACATGCTTGCCATCTGGTCCAACAAGTAAACAGCGAATTTTTCGTTATGTTTCGCAAAATGATTTATATGTGGTTAATTTTCACGTCCAATTTTTATGTGATAATTTTATGTGCAATCAGTTCCCAACGAAACATTGTGGCAATGCCGTCGATGAAGAGGCGAACCAGCCCAGAAGGCTGAAAACCTCTCAAATAAAGAATAAAAAAAAAGTTTGCAGTCTGCGGGGGCTCTAACGGTAATAAATTTGCGATGAACATATTTGAGTAACTTACTCAGGAACCGTCTGGATGTCGTTGAATTTTGTAACTGAGGGAATTATTCACCTGATAATGGTGAATGAAAATGTATTCGAAAAAGTATGGTTCCGACGAAATACACTAGATTGCGTTATTTACCAAACGGCTCATTTCTATTCATCACTGTACAATATTGAAATGAACCATGTCTCACTTTCGAATAAGGGTAGAGTGTTAGGTAAAACTAATCCTAATTAGCATTTACATCGGTGGAACCGAACGCACCAAAAAGTAAAAACAAAACAATTTCTCGCCATCCATGGCGCTCATCGGAAGAAATTTGCTTCCAGTGCTTTTCATGCATGAGTAGTCCTGGTAATTACTTCATCCGTCGATATAGGCTTTCAATTGTGGTGGTTCGAAGCAAACAGTATTAATACTTTTGCTTTTAAGGTTTATGCCTTTCCTGAGCAATGAGCAGTTTCACCCACGCTTTTGCTCCTACAGCTAAACTAATCGGCGGTAGAGCAGGATTGGTTATTTTTTTGTTTATGGTGTTTCACTTGATCGAATGTTGGATACATGTTGATCTTGAATTGAACCTGCACGTTAGATCGCAACAAACCTACTATGGGTAGAATGTATCGGCTGGAGCCATTGGCTTGAATCTTATTTTTTCTAGCACTGTTACGTTAACGGGACAAAGTGTAACGTCTAATATCCCCTCCCCGTGCAGTTCTTAGGACAACATTGACATCAACAGACGTAAACGTTTAATGTGAATTGAACTAAAATTGGGTGATCTCTATTAAAAAGTCACTCTAAAAATTTTCCTCGCTTTGTCTACATTTAGGTGGTTCGGTGTCATGGGAGAAGTTGTTAAGAATATTGATCTGCATGATTGTTCATTTGAACTCTTACTAAGTTTGAATAAAGCTTAAAAAAACTATTTTTTTTACTTGCGAAATAGTTGCGTCCTGTCTTTAGAAAAATTGTTGACTATCAATATTATGAGATTTTACCGAAGATACATAATTTATTTCTCTAAGTACTGCAGAGATTGCAAAAAAAAATTTTTTTTTCTTAAATTTGGCTCAAACCTTATCAATAATCCTAAATTTAAACCTCCATCCCCTATTTTTAATCGTGATTTGAGTATGTTTGTATGAACAATATTACAAATGTAACCATCGTTCGTTTTTCAAACAGAACTTTTTTCCACTACAAAAATTAATAACTTATGAACTACTGGACAGATTCAGATGATAGACATATCAAATTGATACCAATGATCTTCTCGTCTTCTAGTCTTCTTTAAAGAAAAGATTGCATTTACACCCAATTTGGATTTTTGTTGTTTAAATTATTGATTGTGTTAGTTTTTCATGTTTTTCTCGGTTAACGAGGACGCTATATTTTATTTATTTTTTCTTGAAAGCTGAGATTTTATACGTAACATATTCAAAAATCAAAGATGTATCTTTTATCGTTTTTGAGTTATGATTTTTCAAATTTAACTTGTTTTTTTCTTCGGTAGGATCATTGTACCACTGCGACCATTAATTTGGAGCTGTCCACATACCACGTGGACAATTTTAGGGGGTAGGCGGTACGAAAATGTCCACGGTGAGGGGATAGGGGTACAGATAATGTCCATGATAACACGTGAAACAGATGTTTTTCTAAATACATTCAGATTTGTTCAAATAAATGAAATCTCTTCTGCATTTCCGCCCAATTTGGGTACACCATATTTATCCATAAAACGGTTATGTCGAATATTTTTCCATATCATCTTCACTTCTTCACTGAAATATGTATTCTGCATGAAAGTCACATAAACATTGAGCGATCAAGCTTCCATTGATAGTGGAGGATCTTTGTTTTCAACTTCTAAGCTACGTCATATTTGAGCATAAATTGAACTCTGTGTTCTAAATCCAGGCCTACGTGAGAGTAAATTTGACACAGCGAACTGCTGATACACTTGTATCTGCAGAGTATATGTGGGATGTTGCTAATATGATGAAATGACCGGAATATTATTAGGATTTTCCAAATAATTTGAGAAGGACTTAGCGAAACGAGTGCTATCCAAATTTTATAATACCAGCTCAAAAACAGAGTACATGTGCAGAACTCTGTACTGAAAGAAGCAGATTCAGTCCACCTTTTCTGATGGGTAGTACCCTCATTTCCAAATATTTCTAGAATTTTTAGCATCCATTTTGCGACGTTATCTGACGTTAATGACACATTGATACAGCTGGGTTAGGTATGCTCAGTGCCGGAGATCAGTTTTTTAAGGATCACTTTGTCCTACCGATCGAAAGATTATGATGTTACAAATTAAATTCTCGTTAATAAGCACGTGTTATTATGACATTCGTGTTCTTTTTTTTAGGAGGTGCTTTGAATTCGGGACTAGATTACATATTCTGCACCACGACCAAGAGGAAAACCCTATCAATACGCTTTATGGAATAAAACATTCAAAATATTGTTTTCTTTGTTCTAATTTTTGCTTCAATGTATGAACTAGTATCTTGCAGTCAAATTTTATTAAAGAAGTATGCCTAAATCCATTGGTTGTTTCTTCATTTGAATGCTTTCGACACATTGTTTTAAATAGTACCTCGATTAGCTTCAAATAAGACAACATTCAATTGCACTAAACAATCGCAGAAGTCTTCAGAAAAACTCTTTTCGATAGACATTCGTTTCTCGTTGACACGATAAGTTTCTTCAGGTGTTATTCCATGCTTTATTGTAAAAATATTCGCATGATTGTGCAGTTTTACTGTTGTACTGTTCTTTGAAGTCACCGAAGAAATGTTTCTAATTTCAGTTTTTATTTTTGCTTTGGAAACAATCTCCACGTTAAAACCATTAGAAAAGCAGATATGTATTTGACGTTGATTCTCTCGAATGTTCTCAAAAAGCATTTTGAAGAAGTAGTAGTTTGGGCAGTTATCATAGTGGGATTATTACACAAATCATTAAATAGATTTCCATGCGCATTCGAACAAATGGGATGAAAAAGAGCGAATTTTTCGTTTTAGTCATTTAACCCACCATTTCATACAATTAACAGAGCGTTTCCTGAAGCCAACGATTTCACATATTTTCAAACTCTCAAATATATTGGGAGGAAGTGGTATAGGAAATACTACAAAAAAAAAAAAAGCTAAAAGAGTACTTTTTCTTTCCACGTGGTATGTGGACGTTGAGAGGGACTCATTACTTCCGAATGTCTTTATGCGTGCAGAATCGATTGTACCTAAGCAACAAATGTAAGATGCTATGGAAATTAGGATTGGGCGATCTTGGATCGATATTTAGAAAATAGATCTTTTCCATTCCGATTTCCGATTTTTTGGATCGATTCTTGGTACTCGAAAAAATCGGGAAAATCGATCTTTTTCTTCTGATTTTTTCGATCTTTTGTAGATTTGTTTTTCAGTTGTACATCGATTATAATCTTATCAAAGACCACATAATAAATTTTATAGACATAGGGCCCTATTCCAGAAAACGAGACGAGCAGACGAGCGCTCGTCTTGTTTGTTTTCATATTCCAGAAGCCGAGCTCGACTAAAAACAGACGAGTAGCTCGACGACCGTTTGGCCGCGCTCGTCGATGAGTCAGTCGAATCGTCTACTTTGTTTGATGTGTTTGTTCACCTTGTTGATTGAAAGCATCGGTATTTTTCTGCTCCGCCTTTATATTCAAAAATTGTTTCACGGCTAAACTAGTATTGCATAAGCAATGTATGTTTTCAACTGTGCAACCATCGAATTCAGTTCAGTAATTGCTAGATTTTACAGTTTTTCAAATTGGCCTCTTCCAAACAACACAACCAAATGTAAACATTGAACTCATATCCAGGGATGCTAGATGACTGTTTTGGATATATTAACACGACATGAAAAGGGTCTGCACATATTGAACGAAAATGAGTAATTAGGTGAACAAACACTGGCAAACAAAACGTCTGATTGATGAACCCATATATATATATATATATATATATATATATATATATATATATATATATATATATATATATGTTTCTATAAACTGTAAATTACACAGTAGTTAGTAGTAGCCATTTCGGCGTAAGGGTATTCTTTCTGTTCTTCCATTGTTCAGCAGACCGGACAGCGGAGACAGTTGATATTGATCATTGTTGAGTTATTTATAGAAAAGCAGCCCGATGTTTCTTGCAGAGCAGAGCAGTTGTATGGATGAATCGATCCTATTTCGACCGTGGATCGATTTCCATCGCTGATGATGTTTGCGTGGACGTAGTTATTCCATAACAACACAAAGATGGTCAATTGAGGGCCCTGAGTTTGAACTCACGACCGATCGCTTAGTAAGCGAACGCGTAACCAAGTGGCTACGAAGACCCCCTATATATATATATATATATATATATATATATATATATATATATATATATATATATATAAATATAGATATATGAAACTTATTCCTTTTTGTTATTTTTTTTTTATTTTGGCACTGAGAGAAGAGTATCGATTGATCAATTTTAAAACTGTTTGTTGTTTTTCTCAAAACAAAAACATGTCTTCTCATGACATCACTGATCATACCGAGAAAAACTGACTGAAGTCTCTTCAATCTACCAAATAAAACATTTCAATGAAACTCGTGTACTGGAATGGGATATTTTGCTCGTCTCGACAGTGACTGAAACCGTGACGAAACGAGACGAATTGCTCGTCTCGTTTTCTGGAATAAGACCCATAATGTCAACATCTGAATCGCTTTTGATTTACAAAGATCAATTCTCTGGTAGCGATTCAAACAGTGGATCGATTCTTATGCTGTTATAAGAATCGATTCGTCAAGATCGATCTTTTTATAAAGATCGCCCAATCCTAGTCGTAAATCTAGAAGAAGTAGTTGTGTAAATTCGGTCATAACAAAATAAGTGGCCACAAGCTATATTTACATTCACTAGGCTGAGAATGTAAATTGTGACGAAATTGGATGATGACATCAGTTTCAGCTGAAATATTGTTTTCTAATAATAATTTTCTAAAAAATTATTAAATTAAGTAATTCTATGACGGTATAAGATGCAAAATTTCAGAGCTTTAAGGTTTTTTTGTGGCCTTCATACTGAGAAATAAAATAAAATGAGTTGATGTTTTCATATAAGTTTGAAATTTGTATTCCCTGTTTAACTCTCCTGTACTCGTGCGCAAAATCGTCACTTGTATATTGTAATATTGCGTTTGTGTACTTTAAGCCGCGATCAGACGTTGTGAGTTACTCGGTTGCTAGTAAACGTCAATCGATCTGAAGAATTACGAACGCATCCATACCACAAAATTTGACATTTGAATTGCATGTAAGAGGTTTGGCTATTAAATAACGAGACTGGTTACGAAAAAGGGTTATATTTTAAAATTTACGGTACAACGATATGCTTCCCTTCAATATACTCCCCTCGGCTCCTCACAAACCTTTCCGATCGTTTTTTCCATTGTTCGAAGCAGTGCTGAATAGAGGCGTGCAATTTAGCTCGTCATGATGAACCGCTCAGATCAGCTTAGCTAATCTAAAAGAGCTGTTCTTTATGAACAGCTCTTCAGCTCTGTTGTCAGTGTCGACGTCTGGTGGCGACTTTCAAATTGGGTTCTCAAACTCGATAGTGTAATCTTTATCACATTAGAAGGCACGAAGCCAGTTTTAAAATGTTAAAATTTAAATTAAATTTTTCACGCCATGTTATTAAATTACTTGAAACATGTATTGCTGACTCTTTTTTAACCATTTGTCTATACATTTCCGATATTTTTACTGAGACTTTTGATTATAATATAAAGTTGTCTTCAAAAACAATTTTCTTATGAGATTTTTTCATCTCCTGTAAACAATGTGTTTTTCATTGAAATAGAATACTAATTTGATACACGTTAATTTTCATTCATAATTTTAATTTCGAAAACATGTTCATTCTGTCTGAAAGTCAATCATTATTTTTGGCGCATCCTAAACTGGTAAACAAAGCTCAATGCCTTCAACGCGAATATAACAGTTGAAAATACAAGGAACAAATGAAACTGAACTGATGTCATAACACAAAGAGCGAGTGGCGGTCAGTTCATTTGAATCTTACAGCTCACATACTCTCTGCAATTCTACAGCTCTTTTCCCTCCTGGATCATTATCAAAGTGAACTGAAGAGCTGTTTGTTTTTTTTGCGAGCTGTTCCGTGTCAACTCACTTCAAAGAGTCGATTCTTCGGAACAGCTCATGAGCGGATGGCACATCTCTAGTGTTGAAACTCTTCTTTTCTGATGGCGTTCAAAAGCCGCGTCGCTTTTTCCTTCGCCTCTTCTATGGAATAAAATCGGGTACCTTTCAACACGGATTTG
The DNA here is from genome assembly GCF_029784135.1 of Toxorhynchites rutilus septentrionalis. Classification (NCBI taxonomy): domain Eukaryota; kingdom Metazoa; phylum Arthropoda; class Insecta; order Diptera; family Culicidae; genus Toxorhynchites; species Toxorhynchites rutilus. The sequence continues at coordinate 252,632,064 of NC_073746.1, read as the reverse complement.
ATCTTGGGGAATAAAAAAAATCGCATGGGGCTAGATCTGGCGAGTACGGGGCATGTTCGAGCACTGGAATGCCCTTATCGGCTAAAAATTGCTTCACCGACAGCGCGTTATGGGCAGGTGCGTTGTTGTTCGTGTTTTTCGTCACACATGATTTCCGACGCGCACTACAAACCACGTTCCATTCAAACCACTGCTGCTCGCAAACTACTATAGTGTACGAAAACGCGTTTTCGTACGTTTATAGCAGACACTTCAAGCTACCGAACGCATTTTCCAAACCATAAGAAGAAATCAAGAATAGTAGAAAAAAGTAATATAAGTTTTGTGTAAATTTTGAGTATATTGAGGGAGGACTTTTGTTTGTGTCGGTCACTGTACTCTTTACTATAACATTGATCATTATTAATAAATTATATTGCTTATCTTCTGCGTCTCTTCTCAGTCGTCATTTAAGGGAGTATTCTAGTGCAGAGACACGAATTTCGGACGTTTTTTCGAGCTCCGAATAAATAAACAAAGAATATTCTTACTATACATTATATCATTATTTGTTCATCTATCTCTTAACAATAAAACAAAAATTGAACGGAAAAAAATATTCATAATTAGAATAGTAACAAGCTGATGGAGTTAGGGGGTTTATAAAAAAAAGTGTGCCATGGCGTACACGATTCCAGCCCTGTTGGTTATCTGAAAAAAAAATAACAGATCTTGAATTAGTCAAGATGTCGCTATCGCATGAACCTCGGACAAGTCAAAAACATGTTTTTTGACAAAATAGCGACCGTTTGGAGAAAAAAAATGCTATTTAAAGATTTTTTTTCAATTTTCCCTATTTTAAAAAAAATTGTAAAGTAAAGAAATGTGAAGAAATTATGATTTTTTATAGGTTCATGCGATAGAAAGATGCCTGTAGATTGTATTCATATGCATTCAACATGAATCGATTCAGATATCGATATATCGGGCCTGATTCTCTTCACGGTGGAAACGAAATAAACTACGTTTTACGAGTTAGTGAAGTGTCGATGATGATAATGAGTTTTCAGGCAGAATGACCACTTTTCAAACAAGATATCCTTAATGAAAATTAATTTCTTCGTATCAAACTGGTGTTCAATGTGAATGGAAAACTTTGTTTTCTTCATGTGGTATAATAATCTCATACAAAAATTTCATCTGAAGATAATTTGATATTAGGGTAAATGATCTTGGTTTGTCCAATTTGGGGTGTTTTTACGCAACTAGTAAATGCAAATCGATTTTTCTTCATGAAAATCACACATAATCGATACGAGTTTGGGTTTGTTGAAAAGTCCCAAGTCTCTAGTTGCTAATACTACCATAAGGTGTTGAAATTATTCAAATTTTTATGTTTTTTAACGATTTTCTTCAAAGAAGAATTATGATCATGGTTTGACCACCTCTGATCATGGTTTGCCCAAAAAAATGATCATGGTTTGTCCGGTTTTAGAAACCTCCATTTTTGAATGAAAACATTCGAGTTCACAATTAGATGTTGCATTTATCATTGCTTGAGTTTACTGCCATCATATTGATTCATTCATAATTTAGGCTTTCTTCAGAATAATGCCTTTTCTTGGGCATTTTAGAAGTGTTCACCTCAACACAATCAACACAGAAAAACCATACTTCTGCTATGCGCGAAGCACACCATAAACAAACATAAACAAACTGCAGCGCGCCAAGCGGTTGCCATAGAAATCATGTGGACAAAACAACATTATTGAATTGGACAACTCATGATCAGAATTGAGTTCATCAAAATGCGTTAATTTAATGGTTTAGCTATGTAAATCCGATACAAATGGTGAGCAAGCATGATGTTTACAATATTTATAAGTGTTGTAATCCAGAAAAGGTCTGAATACGTGCCAAATAAATAAAAAATAGAAGGTGTATTTTATAATCCTTTAAAACATGTGATTCAGTAAAAATATACTATCAAACTACTATAAATCATGTAAAAGGCAATTTCATTTATATGTTTCGAAACATTCGAAGGCCTTATTTGACACAGGAGCGCTGAATTAGAGCATTCAAAGAAGTGGGCAAACCATGATCATATTTTCGACTGGACAAACCAAGATCATTTACCCTATAATGATAAGTTTTAGTGGGAAACTAATTTCGTATCCAGATGTCGACACCGTACCGTTGTCATCGCAGATACATCTCATTTCGTTTCCACCGTGAAGTGTATTCGAGAATTCGCGTTGACAGTGCGACGGTAGTGCCTCCTGGTGTTGGCAGGTGTTGGCTTCTCATTAGGGGGCAAAACATAAACAAACCGCCATCGAAAATATACAAATTTGATATAGTGATTACTCATTGTAATTCTTTGATTGTGTTGTCTGCTGGTTTTAGGAATCTTTAAACAGCTTTCAAACAGCATATTACGGTGAATAACGAATATTCTGGCCTCATTCAGCGTTTGTAGGAGGCAGAAAAAATAGGCGCATCTGGAGGACTGAGATTTTAGGGTAATTTCTTTAATAAAATTATGAATGAAACTTGAAAAGAAATGAAGTGCTGTTATATTAAAGAGTTCTGTCAATTCATTGTCTTTAATAATAAAGCGAAAAACATTACGATACAATTCATTTGCAGTGCAGTGCTTCGTGGAGAAAATGGCCGAGTGGAAGCAAAGTGAACCTTGCAACGAGCCTTGTGATGAAAATATCGGGATTCAATCTATAACACCGCATTCTAGTAAAGTGGTTTGTATAGTTCCTGGATGTCGTACACGGAATGGCCAAGGATATTCATTCTGCTACTCTACATTTTGTTATGAACATAGTTAGTTGCAACTGTGCGTAATATTGATGATTTTTTTTTCAAAACATTTAATCTTGTAAAATAGGGAAGAAAATCAATTAAATCACTCAATGATTTATTTTCCCCTTCTTTTGGACACTTAATTTCTATTATTCTCCCTTCGTTTATAACAATTCCGTCAGGAGAACATCCTAGCCATGAAATATGTGGGGGTATTACGAAACCACAACTCCAAACGTTTTTTCTGTAGTCTCGCTCATATGCTGCTATGGCTTTTGATTCGCATCGGATCCCATGTACGATTGCTGGTGTTGAAAGATGTTTCGGTGTCACCATACTCAGGATTTTACTTTTCCAATTTTTGTTCTTGTCGGGTTGATTTGTGTAGTATGTATACACAGAGTATGCACTGGATGAAGTGATGCGCCGGCTTCGTTCTTTTTTCCATTGCGATGATACTCTTTGTTCTATAGTTCTTGTACATATTTTCAAAGACTCGTATTCCGATACTTTCACATTAATTTCGAAATGAAGTTGCAGATCCTTTTCTAACGGACCTATAAATTCCATTATTTCACGATCGATCATCGTGAAGTTATCAGGATGAAACGATCTTCTCAGGAAGGATTTAAGTAGACTGCAAGTCATATTTTCTTCAATAGAAATTAACGAATCAATGGATTCTGTAGAATGACTTTGCACATCTATATCGAGAAGTGTATTCAGAACATCAGATTCATCATTTTTGTCAATATTTTTCATTTCTCGTCCTTTCTTTTCGTATGCCAGACCGCTTTCAGGGAATCCTAATAATTAATAATTAAAATTTTATTTTAAAAAATCGATCAATAAATTGGAAGCAAACCTTTCACGAAAAGCTGAAGAATGTTGGTACCCTCATCGTGAGTCAAACCCGCCGGCGAGGCAGCTTCAGTCGTATCTTTTGTATTCGTCATTTTTTTGCAGAATGCGGTCAATGGTGTTGTCTTGTACATATCGTCAGCAACTTTTTCTGCAATTTTACCCCACTTTTGTTGCAAATCTGTTACTGTAAGCAATGGAACTGAAGGGAACCTAAAAATAGAAAAATTGATTTTTGCCATTTGTATTCAAGAAAATCACAAAAAACCCATTAGAAGATGTTTTAAAACGGCCATTATGTGTTTGCATTTTCCCATTCCAGCTTTGCACGAACACTGAAAAGACCACTTTTCAAAGGAAGGTCTGGTGCGGATGGAAATTTTGTGTGGATCAGCTGTAGGTGATGATGACTTCAAACAAGTCGCAAATATGGTAAAGCCGTCCTCGTGCACGGTTTGAACTCCGACAAGAAGCAAGTGGTTAGCTTGAAACACCCGTTCACCTTCGACTATCAACCTGCTTCCTCCTCCGACGTATTGAAAAAAATCGGCAAGCTGCAAATTTACCGTCATCATCGAAGAGTTTATCGCATTGGATGCCTGTTTAAGAAAGAAATATTAAAGGTTTTCATTAGCTTTTCATTGCATTAGAAATATTCCGGAACTATTTTTTGTTCAAATCGCACTAAAGTAACTAAAGATTTTTACCACAGATTCAGGATGAAACCTCGAAACATCGATTTTCATTCATAATTTGAATTCGAAACGAGAGATGAAATTCTAATTCGCAAATCATACTAGTTTTTGAATATTAATTATGGACGAACAATACAAGTACGATTTGCACGAATGGTGAAAAAAGATTATGCATATGGTATATGATATTTTCTTACTCACCATTTTTGCAGAAAGCTATAGAATCTCAAGATAACTTTGAACAAAAATTATAGTTTTTCTCACTGCGTTTGTTTACGTTTCACCCCCTAATTTGAAATGTCAAACTCAATGCCGTCAACGCGGATCAGGCCCATCGCGTACGCCAGTTCGAGAAAACTATTTTCGAAAAAAACGCGTTTGAATTGTTATGGCCGTAACAGGTTAGAAAACGCATCAATAAAATGGCTCGAACTCTGTAAATAATGAGATTTTCGAAAAGTCCTTTCTAGGGTATATTCTTGAGTGTCTGAACTACAGAAATATGGATGATTTTTTTCAAATTTCTAGACTAGAATACCTCCTTAAATCAGGCTCACAATCACAAAATTTCATTAATTGGAAAATATCGACAAACGTTCAAAAATTTTATTGTCCTAGTCCATCGAATTTTCCAAGCAATTTACATATACTTTCCAGTGGTTTTTTTTTGGTCGACAATAAGACAACTGCAAGGAAGCGTTCAGTTTTTTTCTGAGAAGTGTAAACCTCAGGTTGAAAGCCGATAACCCGCTTTTCGCCAGGACTCAGCAATTAGGACTGAATCCAGCATCCAGTCGAGTTTTGGTCAAATAATAGAGCCATGCAGTGGGTAAGCATATACAATCTCGAACAGTTCGACGGCAAACATGCAGGCTGGAGCCAAAATAAATGGAGTCGTGCTGCTTTTAGTGAAGAGTCCCACCTTGAAGTCAATAACAAAAAAAACCGCGTGTTCATGAAACGCACAGCCGAGGAATGGGATAGCTTTCAAACGTGACAATAAGGTGGTGAATGATCCGCCAGTTTTGGGGGCTGATTATTTTCGAACGGGGATGAACCTTTGATTCCGTATCAGGGAAACTTGAATATTACTCGATTGGATTTTATCCTTGAACGGTACCTCGATGAGACTAGTTGAATATCTCTTTCCTACGGCGAAATCCTCAATAAATGAATATGCATGAGATCAACATCGAATGTTTCCCAGCACCAGTCCCGGCATTTTATAACCACAGCTCACATGTTACCTAGGGTCTCACGGTAAAGACTGCATGGGGAACATTTCAATTCATTCTACGTCTTCTATTTTAAACCACATAGAAAAATTTGCATAACAGCTAATTTAATATCGTACCTCTGTGTCATTTCAAAATGTCATAGTGCAATACACTCGTATAATCATCACTGCCCAACGCTTTATTACGCTAATGAAAATCACGATTTCCACCACTGTCCTACTAATTGCAGCATATCCGAAATAAAACGCGTAATCACATTACATACTAACGACCAGCTGAGATAGACGCATATGATAACGTAGATTTTCCTGATCGCTTATATTATGGTCTAGCAATCACGTGTGTGAAGGTCGTTTGCTTTATCAACTTCGCCGAATTTGCCGTGCGCGTGATATTGTTATGAATAATCATAACGGACGCGGTAAGATGTGTCTTTGATTATTTATTGAACGTCATCTGAAGAAAAAAAAATTATTATGACCTGGATGGACCACTTCCAATCTGAATGAATTCATATTTATCACCACTTTCTTCTTCCTTCTGTTTGCAGATGTTACTGTAACTGGTTTTGGGGCACCAAAGAAATCGAAATCGAAAAAAAAACCACCGAAACACGCTTCCGATTAATTATAACACGGTTCATCGTGGGGAGCCGCAAATGGAAAAATGCACAATGAAGCGGTGATGCTGGATGCTGAGCACGGTTTGTTGGTTTTACGCGAGAACAGCCACAGGTAGAGTCTCGACAGGTGGAGGCGATGATGGACGAGGAGGAGGCCGCGAATAAGAGGATCTTGTTGGAGCGTGCCAATGCAGAACGCGAGGCAATATTCGTCCGCTATGAGCGGGGGAGAAAAAATGTGGATATCGATTCGTGGGATGATCCAGCTTTTGAAGTTTACACCCAAGCGGATCGTTATGGGTTTCTGCACCCGGAGAAGGAGCAGCCTGAAAGAGACGATCTGGAGGTGGCCCGGCGAAAACAGATTGAGTTCGATCGTTCTAAAAAATGGCTGAAAATGATGAAAAAGTGGAACAGTGCTGAAACGAAGGAACGATTGCAGCGACGAGTGATGAAGGGTATCCCAGATAGAATGAGGGCTGCCATTTGGAAGAAGCTGCTGAATATTGAACAAACCTTGGAGGAGAATGTTGGGGTTTACGATAAGATGCTCAAGTTCGCTCGTCAATACAGTCCAGATATTCGTCAGATTGACTTCGATGTGAATCGTCAGTTCCGTAACCATATCAACTATCGCGAGCGGTACAGCGTCAAACAGCAGAGTCTCTTTAGAGTTCTTGCTGCTTACAGTATGTACAATATGGAGGTAGGTTACTGCCAGGGTATGTCAACCGTGGCCGGAGTACTTCTGATGTACTTCGACGAGGAGGATACATTTTGGGCGTTGAATGCACTCCTCTCTAGCGAGCGATACTCCATGCATGGGTTGTATGTGGAAGGGTTTCCCAAGTTGATGCGTTTTCTGCAGCATCACGACAAAATTCTCACAAAGTGTATGCCAAAAGTTAAGAAGCATTTAGACAAACACGGGGTGGATTCTGTGTTGTACTCGCTCAAGTGGTTTTTTGTTATCTTCATTGAGAGGGTTAGTATGATCCTTGCGTGGGTACGATGAGGCTTGGTTATAAAACGATGATTTCTTTCATTCAGATACCATTCAATCTTTGTTTACGAGTGTGGGACATCTATATGATGTTTGGCGAGCGCGTTCTAACGGCGATGGCTTACACCATCCTCAAAATTCACAAAGTGAAACTGCTGCGCATGAAGGATATGGATCAAATAACCGAATTCTTACAGACAACAATGTACAAAAACTTTGGATATGATGACGATACTGTGATAAAGACCCTTCAAGTAGCAATGTATGAACTGAAAAAGTTAAATCTGGATAAGCTGCCACCTCCACCCACAAACGAATTTCCCAAGTTTCCTTTTGGGCAATTCATCGAGCCAAGCTTAGATACAAAGGTAGATTTTTCTTTTTGGTGGAGCTCATGGGTCAATAAAATGTTCATCTGCATTGTAGATCGGTCATCGCAACGAAAAATTCACAGAGAAAGAGACCGAACTGAACAAAACCGTTCTGTTCAGAAGCGAATCCAAGAACGATGACGACGACGGCGACGAGGTTGGTGCGCATGAACGGAATGACGAGGAGGATCAAACTGAACGGGATTGTGACGATATCACCGAGGATACGATTAGCAACCTGCATACAGGTACGTCACTAACATCTTTCCAATCGCTTTCTTCGACTAGAGGTAATTATTTAGAAAGCCATTTTTAGCTTTGCGTTAATTTTAGCAGCATGCGTGTTTTTTTCCAAATACACATATGTCCTGTCTTTCTGCTATGTCCCATTGTTAACTCTGAAGTTCTGTTCAGATTGAGCTTTTCAACATTGTTTAGACATTTTGCAAGTCATTTGATGTAATAATGGTTGGTAATGGCGTGCATTCTAATTCTTTCGCAATCTGCCTTTAATGTTTCTATGCTTTTTTCTCTATTCAGTAATATTATTCGGAAGTAGAAAATATTGGCCAATGCTTGTTCTATTAATCATGCAGTTTTTGTTCATCATTCATTTGTTTCTAATTTTTGAATATCATAACTTGTAGAGATTTTTCGTAATAGGGTAAGGTCTTCCGGTTTCGAACCAATGTTATTATGAAGACCGTTTGAATGACTTATAAAGTTCGCTGAACTTTATACCATTTTATGCCAAACGTTCGAAAAATCGAACAGTAACTTAGATAATTTTTATGTAGTGGAAATAATTCGGGATTTACACTCTGTTCTGACAGTTCTCATTTTAAACCAGGAAAACTTTACCAGGGATCCTTGTTTCATTCCGATAAAGTAAAAAGTACAAAAATCAGGATCATTTCTGAAAAATCAGGCAAAATTGAGTGTTTGTCAGGATATCAGGGAACGTGCCAAAAAGTCTGGGAAATACTAAAAAATCAGGAAGGTTGGCATCTCTGCTGCAGGGAAATCTCGGTACGATATTTCATAAACCCCGGATTGCTCATCGGGAGGAATTTACACGCTTTTACACACTATGTGTAGTGCTTGTCTTTTAAGTGTGTTTTAATCGGACTTGTTATTTTGGGGTAAAATGGTAGAGTAAAGTTGTAGCGTTGTGATGTCTTGTGTGTTTGTTTGCGTTTATGTTTTCGATGAATCGAGTGGTGGCCAGGTATAGACATGGTGCGGGCCGCATTGGAATTTTCATTATAGCCGCGGGCCGCGATGATTATTTTCTCACAACTTTTCATAATGAAATGTAAAATACACTGCGTTTCATAACTATAGAACAACTCATTTTTTCTGAGTTTCCAGAGATATATAAGAAGTCGGTTGAATTGATGTATTTAGTGTAGGATATAATAACTATCTTCATATAAAAAACTGGCCATTTGAACTTTATTGTTGTGTTCAAGGGCAAAACATTCAAAAAACAAAAATTACAGTGTTTCATAACTATAGAACCAGATAGAAGAACTCTAACCCTTTTACAAAATTAACGTCAATTTCACATGAATTACAATAAGTTTCTAATTCGTAGGTCATCTTTAGTTCTCCATTAGTTGAAATAACCTGTTCAGGGTGATTTTGACCAAGCTGTGCCTTGTTGTATTGTGTATCTTGTTCTACGCAAAGGATACTGCTCGTTTAAGCTCTTCAAATCACTCATACTGCTTGAAAGCTGCATCTACTATTCGCACGGTCACTCCTGATAAGTTCTTCATTGAGTTTTGATCTGGTAAATAAACTGACCAGTTCAGAATCTGAAGCCTCTATTCATTGAACCATGCCATGACTTTCCGGATTTTATGAATTGATGCCAAATTACCCAATTATCACATTGTTTTTGATATAAAAACAGAAGTAAATGATTCTTAAGTACTTCTTCGCACTTCTGACTGTTCATTCGTGTTGATGGTAAGCTACCTAAACCAGGCCTTTTTGAGAAAATTCTCCCCAAACCATAATCATCTCCAAAGCTGCTGCTCCTAAAACTAATGTAGAAGTTAATCCCATGGGTTTCACTATATCAGGAAAACTTCTCGGATAAAAATAAATACAACTTGAATAGAATTTCTTCATACTGGAAGGACTTACGGAACGTGTCTTGTAATTATTCAACTCGTAACATTGCAGGCGGCAGTTTGATGGTTTGAGGAAAATATTTTCAAAACGGCCTGGTTCAGATAGCTTTTCATCAACACCAGTGCACAGTAGAAGTGCAATGAAGTACTTCAGAATCGTTTAATTCTGTTTTTGGATCAAAAACACCGTGATAATTGGGTAATTTGGCATCAATTCGTAACATCCGGAAAGTTATGGCATGGTTCAATGAATATAGGCTTCAGTTTCTGGACTGGTCAGTTTATTTACCAGATCAAAACTCAATAAAGAACTTATGAGGAGTAATCGTACGAATAATAGATGCAGCTTACAAGCAGTATGAGTGATTTGAAGAACTTAAAAGAGCAGTATCCTCTGCGTAGAACAAGATACACAATACAACATGACACAGCTTGGTCAAAGTCAGCCCGAACGGGTTATTTGAACTAATGGAGAACTAAAGATGACCTACGAATTAGAAACTTATTGTAATTCGTGTGAAGTTGACGTTAATTTTGTAAAGGAGTGAGAGTTATTCCATCTGATTCTATAGTTATGAAACACTGGAATTTTTGTTTTTTAAATGTTCCGCGCCTGAACACAACAATAAATTTCAAATGGCCAGTATTTTAAATGAAGATAGTTGTTATGTCCTACACTATATACTTCAATTCATCCGACTTCTTACATATCTCTGGAAACTCAGAAAAAATGAGTGGTTCTATAGTTTTGAAACGCAGTGTATACGTATTTAACTGGTACTTTTTTTGACTCACTTTTTATTTCAAAAAAACATTCAGTTCTATGCTTGTAAAATTCAAAACTCGGGAACAAAATGAAATAAAAACCCAAAACTTTTATTGAAGGTATAAAAGTATCCACAATTAACATTTTTGGCAAAATTATTCGACCATCTCTTCTTCACGCAGAGTCGAATACGAAAAGTCTTTAACGATTGGTAACTCTAATGAGAACTTCCACAGGCATGCTGCTCCAACTTGGCCCAAAGTGAATAATCCGATGGATTGGCAAATGGTCAATCATTTGTGGAGATGAAGTCTGGTAGGCACTTAAATACCGTGACAATTGCCACACGCTTCTCGTACAGACCGAACTTTATCGTTGTTAGGAAATCAACCAAGTACTGATGGGACCACGAAACTTGGTGAGAGTGAAGGGGAACATCGAGCTACACGACTGCAGTGTTACCACTTTTTTTCGCTCCAAGTTTCTTTGCTGAGAACAGTTGCGAGTTCACCGACAGAATTATGGCTATACTTGAAAATATGAATAGGGAATCACGATAAAATTGGACGTTCTTTCAATCAGCAAAATACTATATTTTTTGTTTATTTCAATATAGAAAATCCTTTCATACAAACATACTTCAACAACGTTTCGGTGTCATTCGAACTACTTTTCTTGAGCCATTTTATCTAAATCAGCTTGAATGTGAGAGACAGCGATGCAAAGCGTGTTTTCCAAATGACTGTCAGTGATTTTGTTCCTTGATTTTGATTTACTTTCTTCCATAACTGAAACAATTGCTAACAAATATTTGTGGATTGAAACAAAGAAGTAATAAAATAAACATGTTTTATTAGTACTGGAAATCGCGCTTTTGGAACAAATCTGGAGAAGAAATCCAAGATATAATGGTTTTCAAATTTGTCACGCTGCTCTTAATCACAAAATTTGTCACGCTCTCTCTCTCTCTCTCTTATGAACTCATGCGCACATACATCCCGTTCTCTCTCATAAGACTCTTGAAAAAGTTTCCAGCAGTTAAGCCGGGTTTATACGTTGTCAGTTACTCGGTGTGGGGCTACTCGCAACCGAGCCACTTCATAGTTTTTTGGCTACTCACCCGTTTACCCCATACATACAAATCAAATGTCAAATTTCATGATATAGGTACGTTCGTAATTCTTCGGATCGTTTGACGTTTAAGGCCGTTTTATATTATCCAGCACGTAGTGTAAACGGCACGTACCGACACCGGCAGACAAATACACGATGTATTCATATCATCAGGCATAGCAACTTCTCTGTACGGACCGGTAGCGCAGACGGAGCGGAGAAATGCTACTGGTGATTGAACCGATGTCGTACCGAAGAGCGACGAACGCACCCATACCACGAACTTCGATGTTTGATTTGTATGTATGGTGCTACTCGCCCGTGTAGTTCGTGCCCGGCACCGGCAAAATATTCTTTTCGAGAATTCCTTCATGCATTTGTCTGAAACGTGCTGTGTATGTCCGGAGCCGTTCCGCTATATATACGCATACACATTTGAAACACACGCAATAATATTTGTCTTGCATGAAACGTGCCGTGCCGGTTACGTTACGTGCCTGATAATATAATATTACTTTTACTCGCAACCGAGTAACCGACAACGTAAAGACCTTGTGTTACTGGCGTTACTTGTACGAAGTTATGCGAGTGTGAGCAGAACCGAACCAAAACGTGAAAAAGTCCTTTGAGTACTAACGAGAACAATTGTCAGAAGGTTAAATTAGCACGGAAAAACAGTAAAAATATGGATACACACGCATAACAAGAATTACTCACAAAGTTATTTTTATTCAATAGTATGGAAGAATTTTCAACTCACTTAATTTCGCTCATATGATTTTTTTTAAATCAGGCTGCGGGCCGTAGGTTGGCCACCACTGGTATAGACGATGTGCCATTGAATGGAAGGCCGCTTGTTTTTGCACATAAAAATGGTTGTGCTCGTTATAAAACGGTCAGCGAAAGTTGGTTTGCGGTAGATTCCAAATTTCAGGGTCTTCTTTCCTGGAAATCTTCAGGAACAGGAAAGGCAATTTTCCATCCTCCTTCTTTTTACAAGTGAATGTGATCGAATTGAGGCGAGAATTCAGCATGTCGACCGTTTTGCAGCATGTCGACCGTTTTGCCGTTTTGCCATTCTTTCACCGATGCGATAATGTCGTCCACGTATCGTTTCGAGGGAGAAAATTTTCGTTTTCAATTTCAACTTTAAAGTCGCTCATGTAGACATTCGCCAGCAGAGGTGAAAGTTTACTAATCATGCTTCAACCAAACATTTGCTTGTAAATTTTCCCCGAAAAAAATCCGCTTCATACACACTTCGGCAACAAGAAGGAAAGCCTTGATGTGATAGTGTGGTTCACGGCTTCGTTCCAAATGTCGACGTACGCTTTTTAAAGCGCGATTCACATACAACATCCACGTCACGTTCACGTTCCGTCACGTCACGTTGCGTCAATTATTCTACCATGACATTCCTATTGAAGCATTCACATATACCAGCAGCGGCAAGTCAAAGTTGCCATTGCCGGGGTATGTGAATGTTTGTATAAGAACTGCTTGGAAGAAAATTTGACGCAACGTGATGGGACGGAACGTGAACGTGACGTGAATGTTGTATGTCCATCGCACTTAAAGCTTCTACGACGGGTATGTTAGGGAGAAGAGCTGCAACGTCGAACGATACTAAAATTTCCCCGCGTCTTACCTGAAATCCTTCGAGCTGTTTGACAAAATCCACAGAATTTCAACGCTTTTCCCGTGTGTCACTGGAAATTTCTTCATCTTCTCTACTAACCAACCGGCCAGTTTTTCAGTGAGCGTTCTTATGTTAGAAGAGATGGGCCGCATTCCCAAAGGGTTTTTGTGGATCTTCAGTAGACAGTACAGTAACGCCACCATCGGGTTGGGAACATGAAACTTTCTATCGAGCTTGTCCTCACCCATCAGCCGTGCAACATTGTGTATCTGACAGAGTATGCTTCCTCAATCATGCCAATGAGGGGATCTTTTTGTTTTTCATTTTTAAATTTACATTCTTCTTATGGACCAGCATCGATCATGTCAAGGACGCGTGAATCGTAATCTTTCTTATCCATAATCACGACAACATTTCCCTTATAGGCACAAGAGTAAATAACATCACGGCTTTTCAGTATTCTGATCGTGCACCAGACATCGCAATTAGGATCCTCGATGATGTTGTTCTGTTTGTCGGCCGCTCGTGAGACGCATTGCTTACCATTATGACGAGTTGCCGATTTGTACCCTTAAGGTCGTTTTATATTATCCAGCACGTAGCGTAAACGGCACGTACCGACACGGGCAGACAAATACATGATGTATTTATATTATCAGGCATAGCAACTTTTCTGTACCGACCGGATTGCACATTTTATACGGTCCATCAAATGACTGATGGATTCAAAAAAATTCGCCAAAATTTTACGACAGACAAATCTTGAAATTTCGTCTGAGATGCGAAGCATTGATTATTAAACTCATGAAGTATTGATGTATTCTTGATCTTTCCATCATTGATTCCGATAAAAAATTGAAGGGAAAACGATTCGAGGAGCTTTTGACTATTGACTATTTTGATATTTGATGGATTTTGGACATATCAGTGGAAGCTCCAGGAGACTTAACACTGAAACAATATTACTAGTAACATGAATAAGTTTGCTTACTATGATCCGAAAAATGAACGACTGGAGCATTTTTGGAAAGGACAGGTTGACGGAACTTTTTAACACAAATGTTCTTCTGTCTCTCGTGTAGAAACCCCAACGTTGAGAGACCTTTTCCATTAATAGCGGATGTTTTTATGAAAACATTTGGGAGGAAACGGTTGTGCTATGCGACTAGTTTATGATGCTATACTTCACTTTGGAAGTATAGCATCAATAAAAATGTTTAGCTAGTTAATTCAACTAGTTCGAAAATCTCTTTATCATCATATGAATCAAGTTTCATGAAACGGCTTCGGGAAGCAGAAGCTAAATCTCTGGAGGTAGAACGAAAAAAATAGAAGGGAGCCGGAAGATTGAAAGTTAAAGTATTTTGTTAGAATCGTCACAGTTTCATGAAATCGATCATGAAATGAAAATCTCATTCTGTACTAGTAATTAAGACTCATTCAAGATAACTTTGAACTGTATTAGTAAATCAATTTTTTGAATATTTTACGATAATTCTAAGTCGTCGTTTAACTCAATTAAAAATTACAAACAATTCATTTATTGGCTAATAACGACAGACGTTCTTAAATTTCATTGATTAAGCTAACTGAATATTTTAGGAACTACAGTTAAAATACTATTAGAGAATTTAATTACTAGTCGACATCTGGAATTTTTCTGAAAAATTACTGGAAAATCAGTGAATATCAGGGATTTTTTTTTCGGATTTGATACGCCTTTCAAGTACATGTTTTGCAAACTTCAACATAATGCCAACAGTAAAACATTCATCACATATTATGAATACATAAAATCATACGTGTACATCTGATATATGGTCGAACCATCTCGCTCATTTCTCCCTCTCTTCTCGACCATTTTGATGAAAAATACTATCTTTGCAGACTGTTCAGCATTTTGTGTGTTCACGATGGCTCTAGTCTCTCGTCCTTTAATTCCGTCTTCTTTTCTTTACTCACTCTCCTGTACTCTGCCGTTAGACGTTCTGAACATTCGGTATCCGGGAAATTTTAATCATTGATTTCTTCGATGCTACTTTTTTTCCGGGGACCTACAGCGATCATAACTTCAATAATTAGGAGTCCAGATGTACCCAAAGCTGCTCTTTACATATAGATTTTTAATTCTCTCGGTTTTTTCCTAGTTTCGCAGCCTCAACTTTACACCAGTCGATAGTGTTTTCAGTACTCAACCGATTGAAGGATTTGTTATCATGTGCTCTATATTGGAGTGTTGTTACAGGTTTTTCTTCAATATTTAATAGACGTTTACCGCATATTTACCCAGATTTTCTGATGGTTCATTCGTATGCCGATCTATGATATACTGTCGAAACAATCTCTATTATTTATTTCATCTAAGCCAAAGCTTTTATCAGTAATAACCAATAATACGTTTGACGCGCATTCGCTTGCCATATCGCTTTACATCAAGTTAATGGACTTGATTATCAAATCAACAACAAATATCCCAAAATCATCGCCCTGAAATTGCTAACACATTATTCAAATATCATTTCTTATAAACACTTATTATTCATGATGCAAAAGTACTATCTCTTCTATTTTCTCTCTCAAACTTTGCATGGAATGCCTAACGATGATTTTTGTACTAACAGTACGTTTAACACCACGTGTTCGGAGAGTGTTTCCGTTGGCTAAAGGTATCATCAAATCATCTTTCCATTTCAGTTATTTGTAGCGAAACTTACGTTTTCATTTTTGTTTCTTTTTTTCTCTCTCTCTTTCGTTTCCATCCTCTGGGGGAATGCTGATCTTCATTGCGCGACCCAAATACACACCCGCACGAATACACCAATTGTGACGAAAACTATTCTTCTAACACCCCCGCGGCACATTGCTGTATTTTGGCCAATATCTGTTTAACTAGGTGTTAGCATGACATCGCTTAGAACGATACAGAGTTTCACCACGCTCGACACCAGCACGTCATTAGCGACTAGCATCAACTCACTTGTAATAATCGATGCGTTCGATGAGAATTGTGATAATATCATTGAAGAAATTACTAGGTTGTAGTAGAGATTGCAAATACTCCTGAGCGGAGTGTTGGATTGGTTTTAATTGAAATATTAGTTAGTTAGGTACTAATGCTAAGCTTAGTGTATGTAGAACGCTATCTTTAAATAATGATATTCTATGAGATAAACTGAAGATCATGAGTGCTTCTTGCTCGAGCCATGGAACCGACAGATTATTCATTCAAAGCGATGGCAACCGAAAAGAGCTGATACATCTAGTATTCTTTGACTTCGACGGCGAGCATGGAAACGGTGAAAATTTTCATACCCTTCTGTGCACTTGTTCGAACTAGTTCTCTTTTTGGTTAATAGCGTGCATTTATTTAAAATGTTCAAAATTCTCAGTGAAACAGCAAAAGGAATCCCCGTTCTGAAGCAACTGGAATCGGCTGGAAAGTTATCCAGAAATCGTCCATTTTCTTCCTCCGGCAAGAAATCCGTAGACCAAGGACTGACGGATTTTAGTCAGAGAAAAGAATGTCAGCAGCAATCTTGTGCAGAGCGCTCAAGGAAGGTGCAACCGGAAGATCCGCCATCAAATTGCGAAAAAATGGCTAGCCCGAAAACCTGGCGTGCCTGCCCAGAACCTCCGAAGCCTAAAGAATTCTCATGCGATGATACGCTCCAGCAGAAAGTTCCCCGCCGGAAGAAACGACCCGTGACATCCAGACCAGCTTGTTCTAAGCCAGCCCCAAGCCTGGAAGCTCCTGAATGCGTCAAGATAAAGCAAGAACTTTGTCCTCGTACTTCGGCGCCTGGATGCACCAAGGCGAAATTTCCACCTAAATGCGAGCCCAAGAAGGTTGTACGCGATTGTGTCAAGTTGAACCCACCAGTTCCTTCCTTTTCGGAATGTTACAAGAATCCATTCCCGCCGCAGCCTCGCTCGGAATGTACCTGTCTGACGGTACCCAAAATCTGTCTGTGAAGTGCTCGAGTAGAAGTAACTGACGATAAAATGAGATTTGAAATGTGAGGTAACAATAAAGAAAAGAAGCGATTCGGCACCCAACGGTAATCTGACTCCAATGATATTAACTTGTAGGGATACGTACCTTTTTACACCCCGGCCATTCCAAGATAGAATTCCCAGTTTTCTTTACCGGTTTCACTATTGGATCTTTTGTTTTAACGGATTAATTTTGAGTTAGATTGAAGTATATCATCAAGCATTTATATTTGCTAGAATTTTTGTTATGTACAAATCGTTGAACAAACCTGGAATGTTGCATTTTCAGCACAATACAAATTTACAACAATGCATGCACTGATGTTTTACTATGTTTACTGTCGAATTTCACGTTTTTCGATTTCCGAAGTCCATGTCTTTCGAACCTTTTTTTAACCTAATTAGTTGCGTATTTCTTGAGTTCGCATGTGGCATGTTCGTGTTAAGGTATCCTTTGCAACAGGTAAGCGCACTTATAAGCGGTTTCATTGGTAGATCATACCTGGGCTTTAATAACAGGGTGTAATTTTGTTTTTCCCAATTGCTAGATTGTGACGATGGCAGCATTACGAAACAATCGCTGACCGGGACATCGATTACATCGACCAACGATGTTAGCTTAACTTCATTCGACCGTACCTGTGATATCTTCCGTCTGCATCAGAACGGAAGCATCGTGCTAGGAAATGGGTTTGATGACAACATTAGCACCGTATCGACGCAGTTTATTGACGGAGGAGACCTATCCTCGATACAAAGTTCGGTTCCTAGCGATAAGGTGGCGGTTGAGGTGGTCATCAATGGCATTACCGGAATTGTTGATGATGAAGATGAAGACGAAGTTACGGAGAAGCAACTATCGATGTAATTGCACGAACAGCGCAACATTCCTAATGACAATCAACCGTCCAATTGAGAAACAGATTGGGAAAAATATACACTGCCATTTCATCAGTCTTTATCCTGGACTCATTTGTCAACGACAATTAACAGCAATAACTTTTACGTGTGTATTTTACATCTTTTCATTCCGTAGTCTATATGTTGTTTTATATATCGTCATAACAATGGAATTGTGTAGAGTAAATCAGGTTTTGATGTGAAGAATAGTTCTGTTTGTACAAGTCTGTTTTGTTGTCGAATTCTACCGGTGAGAAATATTAAATCAGATGAAAATATACTTTTGAATATCTTAGATCCGAAAATTTCAAGATAGTTTTGGTTGAGAAGTTTCACATTTTTTATGCAAGCTGTTTTTGTTTTGCAATGTTTAAAAATTTGCTGTTGACTTTAACTCATTGATGATCAGGTGTTCGAAAAACCGAACAGCAACTTCGATAATTTTTCATGTTTCTGGGAAACTACCAAATGATAGCTTAATTTTTTAGCTACCATTACCATAATCAATTTCATTAAATTTTGTATAAGGTTAATGATATTCCCCCTTATTCCACGCGGCGAGTGACGTGAGATAGCAAAGTTCCTCGCTTCATTGTGGAAGCTACATTAGTTTTCAACTTATTTTTCATATCCCAATCGATAACATATGAGGACACGACTTCAAATCTCACCTAGTGACAAACTATTGTCACGTCATTCGCCTACGGGAATGCAGTGACTTGAGCCATCTCACCTCACGCGCCGCGCGGAATAAAGGGAATTGTTTTGTCCAGTCAAAAATATGATCTGTTTTGTCCACTTTTTTGAATGCTCTAATTCAGCACACCTTTGTCAAATCAGGAATTCTAATGTTTCAAAACGTATGAATAAAATTGTCTTTTTCATGATTTACAGTTTTGTAGTATATTTTTACGGATTCGCATGTTTTAAAAGATTATAAAATACACCTTCTATTGTTGTCAATGCGCCCCTCATTCGAGCAAACTTTTAATCAATCACCAGATGATTATTTGACACGTATTCAGACCTTTTCTGGATTATAACACTTACAAATATTGTAAACATCATGCTTGCACACCATTTGTATTTTTATTTTTGATGAACTCAATTCTGATCATGAGTTGTCCAATTCAATAATGTTGTTTTGTCCACATGATTTCAATGGCAACCGCTTGGCGCGCTGCAGTTTGTTTATTGTGTCCTTCGCGCATAGCACAAATAAAGTTTCTCTGTGTTGAGTGTATTGAGGGTAACACTTTTAAAATGCCAAAGAAAAGCCAATATTCTGAAGAAAGCCTAAATTATGAATGGATCAATATGATGACAGTAAACTCAAGCAATGATAAATGCAACATCTACTTGAGAATTCAAATGTTTTCATTAAAAAATTGTGATTTCTAAAACCGGACAAACCATGATCATTTTTGGACAAACCATGATCAAAGGTGGTCAAACCATGATCATAATTCCTTTTTGAGTAAAATCGTTTAAAAACATAAAAATTTGAATAATTTCAACACCTATGGTAGTATCCCCAAATCGGACAAACCAGGATCATTTACCCTAACTTTATTGGGCAAAAAATTCGGATTAAATTAACCATGTGCGGAAGGTTTTTCAATAACATAACCTAACAAATAACAGGATTCTAATGAAATACAATATGCGAACTTTTCTAGATTATTACTTTGATAAAAGATCACATATTCTGATGTAGGAAAAAAAACAATTCTATTTAATCTCCTACAGAACAACATGCAGGCCAATGGTCGATTTTTCGTCTTTTCCCGGAAATTGGGAAAAAATAGTTCTTGAAAACTGGATTTTCCTTATGGTCAATAATCAGAATGACAATAATGGCTTTCGTCAAAAAATATTTTTTGCAGCTTGGTCGTGAGTCTTGAGCTTGGGTAGACTATACATTTCGTAGTTGCTCTCCGTGATTGACCTGAATCAGCAAAGTTGCACAAAGAACACACATAATGACGCATGAGAGTAGCAAACCATTCTCATTGTGAAAGTATCGATGATTCGAGCTCAAAATAGTCAATAACACCTTGCGTAATAGTCCCTTGCGTTTATCATGGAAGGGATAGTTGTTAGTGAGGAGAGGTGAGAATCAGGATTCACTAAGGTAAGATTGTGATTATGTAAATGCGAACTGTTGACCACTCGAAGAACTGGAAACCCGAAAATTTCATATGTTACAACCAGAGCTTGGAAATATTGAGCTTGTTAAGCAACATTGAAAATATATTTTTATCAGTGTAACGCGTTTATTTTGCTTGTCGATGCTACTGTCATTCATTCGACGGCAAACAAATTTACAACTGTGTTCATTCATATTCATTCTGTGCTCTCTGAGCTTTCCTCAAAGCTCGAGTCATGAGAATTCATTCACATTTATTCATTGCCATTGAATTGTCAGGAATGTTGTGACTGTTCATTTTCAATATCCCGATATGTGTGTGATTTTCTCATTGAGTCAGTGCCTTGCTCATTCAGTTGCTTTTGAAGTTACTCCGAAAGGGCAACGCAAATCGGTGGCGCAAGCGGAAATGCCAACAAAAGAGCAAGATCTGCATGCACACTCACAGCTAAGGATTGCTTAGGCTTGGACGGCGAGGGGGCATTCTGCAGAATCGATCCAAGCAGCGAATGCAAACTGTGTCAGCCAAAGCTGGATGTTGGCAATTTCATCCGCTAATCCTATAGCATAGTTTGATCCGTTTGCAAAAGGAAGCTCGAAATATTCCCATTGCGGTCGTGTCTTGGACACCACCATTTTATGTTCGTATGTTCAGAATTTAAAAAGAATTAAATGTTTGAAATTTGAGTCAAGACGGTATTTTTTACATCGGAATTCTTCTTTTGAAGCATTTCTGACAAGTGGATTTGGAGCTGCATATTCACTATGTAAAATGAAAGCAATTTAACTGAGACGGAAACCTTGCATGCTTGAACAATTTAATTTATTGTCACTATTATGAGCATTCTGTACTTTCTTATCTTCCTCAACGAATTTCTCCGTATTCAAAAGGGGGGTGTTTATGAAAGCCTCAAACTATATTATCGATGATCGATCGTTCCCACTTGCCACAATTCCTGTACTCGGGTGGCATTTAGAACCCTCCCTTGGCCTTCAAGACGCGCCGGTAGCTAATCAGCGACTACATGATATAGCCTTCGGCAATGCACCGGGCGACATGGAAACCATTGAACCTTCTCAACCACTACCAACCACATCATCGTTTTGGAAGCCTTGGTGGACTGTTGATCTCCGCCATATGAGGAATGTGCTTCGGAAAGCAAGGAAACGCTACTTCAAAACGAGAACCACGGCTGACTGTATCACTATTCGTAGCATTGAAATTTCATACACGGACCTTCTCACTGGAGGCTACAGGACATACATGTATAGATTACAACAAAATCCGGCGTCTTTCTAGAAATATATGAGGTCAATGAGAGGGAATACAATGATTCCACCCAATATGGAATTCAACGGAACAATTTCTAGTTCGTCTAGCGAAGCGGCCCATTTATTCGTCAACTTCTTCCAAAGCGTATTCAGCACAGTGGCACCCGAGTTGTATCCAGGATGCTTTCAGTATATCCCAACGTACGACATCAATATTCCTGTATTTTCATTTTCACTCTAGGTTCAAAAAGCAATCTTTTCACTCTAAGTTCAAAAAGCGCTCGAAAATATTGATGTGTCCAAGGGCGCTGGAGTCAATGGGCTACCACCGCTTTTTCTCAAGTATTGTGCCTCCTCATTGGCTTTGCCTGTCATTTGTCTTTTTGAACGGTCGCTTGTTGATAAGACATTCCCGAAGATGTGGAAAGCAGCTCGAAATGTTTTGATCCACAAATCGGGCAACATCGAAAATTACCGTGGTATATCGATATTATGTTTACTTGGAAAAGTTTTTGAAACCATGGTTCAGGCTATACTGCATAGAGCAGCACATTCGCTTACATCAGAGCAACAACACGGGTTTGTACAGCATAGGTCAACGACAACAAATCTAATGTCTTACACCTGCGTTCTTTTCGATGAAGTCGAGAACAGATATCAGGTTGATTCCATTTACGTCGACTTTTCTAAGGCATTCGATATTACTCATGACTGCCTAATTGAAAAACTGAAGCACATGGAATTTCCAGAACACAATAACTACATTCATACCTCACCAACCGTGAAGCTGCAGTGTGTGTCAACTCAGTTTGCTCCGGAAATTTTGTCACTACGTCTAATGTGCCACAAGGAAGCGTGCTTGGTCTATTCATTTTCATTCTTTTTGTGAATGATCTATGCTTTCGACTGAAGTCGCCGAAGAAAATGTTTGCTGACGACCTCAAATTATATCGAGTGATTTCATCTGTTCTTGACTGCCTGGCTCTGCAAAACGACATCGACGAACTTATGCTGTGGTGCCGTGAAAATGGTATGGCGATGAATATCTCAAAATGCAAAGTGGTCTCTTTCTCACGGCGGCTCGATACAATCAACCATTCATACAGCATCGGCAACAATGCGTTGGAGCGGGTCAAATCTATTCGTGATCTGGGCATTACAATGGACTCGAAACTGCGATTTCAAGATCATATCTCAGCCACCACAGTTAAAGCATTTGTGGTGCTTGGATTCATTCGGAGACAACAGTTTCAATTCACGGATGTGTACACCCTCGAAACACTGTACTGCACACTGGTTCGCAGCATCCTTGAGCATGCAGCTCCAATATGGGCATCATACCAGACAGTACAAGCTGTCAAGCTAAAGCGGGTACAGAAACAATTCATTCGATATGTCTTACGACAGCTTCCATGGAGAGACCCCGTAAACTTGACTGAGGACACTTCACGCTGCATGCTCATAGGCTTGGAAATCATGTCAGCTCGTCGACTCAAACTCCAGCAAACCTTTGTATTTGACATTTTTGAAGGAACTATTGACTGTTCTGAATTGATTCAACAGATAAACTTTAATGTCCCTACGCGAACTCTACGAAGCTTTCCCGGCATCAATTTGCTATTCCACAGAACTGGTTACTGACAAAATGGTCCATACAACTCATGTCTGAGAGCATTCAACTCAATTTGTTATGTTCACGATTTTGTAATCTTCGATGGGGATGAAAATGGGTCAGAAAAGATAGTTCTCGAACTTTTTGTTGAACAACTATCGTAAATTAGAGTAAAACACAATTCTGATTACGTAGAAATGTTCTATAATGATGAACACTCGTAAGTGTTCAAGGAATTGTTGAATACTCGAAACTAGTTTTTTCAAACTGGCGTACACGATATCTCAAGTTCTACTGAACCGATTCATGTCGTATTTATATGGATACCATCTACTGGCATCTCTCTATCGCATGGCCTCTAAAAATTATTTTTTTTAAACTTTACTATTTTTTGAAAATCGGGAAACGTAAGAAAAAACGTTTTAAACCGCATTTTGTTTTACAAACGGCCGCCATTTTGTCAAAAAAGATGTTTTTGACTTGTCCGAGGTTCATGCGATAGCGGCATCTTTACTGATTCAGAATCTGTTCGATTTTTTTGTTTAAGATAATCTGATGGGCTGGAATCGTGTACGTCATGGCACAATTTTTTTTTTAACCCTCTCACTTTATCAGCTCATAACTATTCTCGTTATAAATATTTTAACTTTTGAACTATTGCACCGATTCTGATGATCGACATATCAAATTAAAGCCAATTAGCTAGTCTCTTTTCTAAAAATGTTATACATGTAGAAATTTTGGATTTTGGTCTTGTAACTATTGATTGATTTTTTTATAGTTTACATTCCCCCTTATTCCACGCGGCGAGTGACGTGAGATAGCAAAGTTCCTCACTTCATTGTGGAAGCTATATTAGTTTTCAACTTATTTTTCATATCCCAATCGATAACATATGAGGACACGACTTCAAATCTCACCCAGTGACAAACTATTGTCACGTCATTCGCCTACGGGAATGCAGTGACTTGAGCCATCTCACCTCACGCGCCGCGCGGAATAAAGGGGATTGTCTCGAGACCAAGGGCGCTATATTTTTTTATATTTTTTCTTGAAAGCTAAGATTTTTGTAGATAACATATCCAAAATTCAGAGATGCGTTATTTTGAGTTATTGAGTAATGATTTTTCAAAATTAACCGATAGTCCGAAAAATCATTTTTCCCTTTTTTCCAAAAATTACTTTTTTTTAATTCATAACTTTTAAACTACTGATCGACATATCAATTTGAAGCCACATGAAATACCACATATGCATAAAAATTGGATTCTAGTCGCATAGATGTTGTCCAGTCGCATAGATGTTGTCCAGTCGCATAGGAATATTGAACGAAAACTGAAAACATGTTAACTTCATAATAGTCATAATCACTCGAAAACGAAAAAAGCCCCTCTCTGATATTCGGATATGTAATGTAAAAAACCTCAGCTTCCATGAAAAAATATAGAAAATATGGTGAAACCAAAATGGTTCCGAAACCATTTAAGCTATGAAAAACAATTACAATCATTAATTACGAAAACGAAATCTGTTTTTTTTTTCAAGTGTAATCTTTTTCAAAAAAAAAACTAGCTCATTGGCTTCATTTGATATATCGATCATCTAAATAGTTCAAAAGTTATGAATTATTGAAAAAGGTCATTTTTGGAAAAAAGGGATAAAAGTTGATTTTTTGGACCACCATAAAATAGAAATGGCCACCCTGATGAAAAAGAAGGGTCTAATATTTTACGATGAGGAATAAAACTACCAATTTTCATGAAAATCTGACAATCACTATATCCGTTTGACATGGAATTCAATTTTGTGCTTGACCCATTCTCACCCCCATTCAGTGTAAATAAGAAATTTTTCGAAAATATTGAAATTCGAATGGAAAAAAATTGATGTTCAAAATCAGTAATGACTCATCTGGCAAGACTTTAAAGAATAATTCTATCTAATATTTACAATTTTAGTAGTTCTGTATAATGCTGGGCATGAGAAAATATGTCTGAAATATGTCTCCTATTAAAAGGCTCACAGCTTTCAAAAATATTCGCAATATTTGTCAAGATATTACTAATAGTAACTTTCTCCATTTTTGACCCATTTTCACCTCCATCGACGGTATGTCTAAATATACTTTTAAGGCTAGAATTAGAGACATAGTTGAAACTTAGACTGAAACTTTGCGATTTTAAATCGAAGACGAGGACAAATAAATTAATACTGAGTAATCCACTTCTGATTGCGGTTCGAGGTGTGGCACGGAACCCTTGTTGAAATACAACATTTGGCTTCGGCCCGTATTGCTTTTTGATTCATGGAAGAACATACTCACTTAAAATGCCGATGTAGACCTCCGTGTTCACTTTGTCGCCTTCTGGAATGAACACCGGGTTTTTTGCCATCGGAAGCCACCAATTCAAACACCATGACACTAACAGGATGCTTGGTCAGATACACATTTTTATGCTCGTCGGGTGCATCTTTTATCGGAAGAGGACTAATATAGCGATCGGTTCTGGAATTTGATACGGGATCGACGGTAAACATGCTCTCGTCGGTGAATAGGATTACCGGATTCTTTCGCCTGAGGAAGTTGAAGATTTTCATACATTACTCAACTCGTAGCTTCCGGATGCCGGATTCCGGATTGTTAATAATGTCCTTAACCTCGACTTCGCCCCGCAATCTTCCTATACGATCTTCCGCGCCGTAAATTCGCTGGTCCCGTGTTCCTTGGCCATTTTTCTAATTGAACGCACTGGATTCGTTCGAATGTTCCTTTCGATGGCACCGATAACCCCCGGAATCCGAGCTGCCCTCGGACGACCTGTGGCCGCCTTCGCGGATAGTTGTCTTTTCTTTCCTCGATCTAAGACCTTTTTCATGGTCCACCGGGAAACATCAACGGCGATTGAAATGTCTTTTTGCTACATTTGTGCGTGGGACAAATCATGAATACGCTGCCAATTCGTCATGATGCAACTGTCAAAGTAAGGATTTCGGTTTCTTTTACTCGCAACCCGTTATAATATGGTCGGTGTTAAGTCATCAGATTTGGAAAATCACGAGTACAGCAGGAATAACAGATCGACATTGTTTTGAATGATCAACGAAAACCTCTCATAATATGCAGTCAGAGTGGACCATGTACTATTGTTCATATAATATCATAAAATCCATTGTTTTTGCAAGTCCAGCATTTTTCAACAAAATGCTAGGCTGGCTGACTGGCTTGATTTGATATGTCGATCATCTAAATCGGTTCAGTGATTCAAAAATTATGAATTTTCGAAAAAAATCATTTCAACTTTTCAACTATTTTACCAAAAAATTAGCTATATAAATCAGTGTATTTATGCAAAGTGAACGAAATTTGGCTCTGGTAGGAATAAACGAGACTCACGGTATATGTTGTTTTTTGTTCTTTTTCCCACAATCGTATAGTCGCATATCATACTTGTTTCTGTGTTTAATTTTTTTCCAAAAAAAAAACATAAAAAATGTCTACTTTTCCAAGAAAAATATAGGATTAGGAGATTTGCCCTCCGCAGAGGTTTAACGATCACTCAAAGATAACTTGGCGACGAACGTATAAACCGTAACAGGCAAGATAAGGAGCTACTAAATACATTTTATTAGAAATATATCGAAAGTCTTTACACACCTGAGAATCATTAAAAATATTTTTTGAGCAATGTTTATGATGTTTGTGCCGTCAAATTATTCTCCAGATCGATACTGGCTAGCAGTTGTTCCCAATCGACCAGATTTCCGCTGACCTGGTAAGGAGTAAAGTAGCAAACGTCGTGTTTGATATTCAATGGTTGCAGTGGTTTACAGGGAACTTCGATGGGATTCAGCATGTTAAGGAAATCCTTCACCTCGAAATCGCCCCGCTCGTTCTTGTTCAAGCTGTTATGGGCGAGACACGCATTTATAAAATGAATTCAAATTCCAACATATATTCGAATATAACTTACACTTTGAGCATTGCATCAATCAGTGCGTTGTCTAGGGGAATTCTACATGCTTTCAACGTGCCACAAATATGTTTTGCACTCATCCATCCATTGGAGGTCGGATTCAAATGATACATGTGCTCCTTCGTCCGCTCCAGATCGTTCCAGAGTTCTCGCGTCAATTCGCCATGAACAGCAGATCTTACCAACTCCTTGTCGCATTTCACATCTTGCTTGAACTCAGCGGAAAATTGACGACACAATGTAACGATTTCTTGCTCGATAATCTGATCACCGATCAGCTCCGTAAGCATCTCTCGCAGAGCTTCGTAGTTCACAGTGGCTACCGTTTTACCGTCTATTTTTTTATGATCCACTTTGGCCAAATGTTTTGCGATGTAATCCTTATAGATGGGCTGCAACGCATTCCGTATTTTCTGCAAAATCTTCGACACGTTGGACAGGTGGAACTCTTCACAGTGTGCCTCCATGAACGAGAGTGCGTAGATGTCAGCATTCGTTATGCTGAACTTGTGGTCTTGTAAGATGACCGTTTGGCCAAGGTAAAAATCTTTGGCTTGGTAATATCTCGGTCGGGAAGAGATGAAAATGTCTTGGTTCGGTAGTAGAATCCTAGAACGCTTAATAAATTCACCCCCCTGGAAATTTTAATCGATGAATGTAAATTCTGTTCTATTATTATTGAAGAATATTGTTTACCTGAAAACCTGAATTTCGTATCATCAATTCATAAACTGATACAGTGTCGTCATTGAGATAGTATGTGATAACGAAAAATCGATCGTTATTTTCTTTGATGTCGGAAATCATGCGAGCCCCGAAGCGAAGATTACACCGATCGTATAGCACAAATTTACGAAAATCTATTTTTGGTGGTTTAGGTTCAACGGTCATGCAATTTCCTTCGGAATCCTCGTGGGAACCCCAGCCATTGTAAGGTGGAAGCTCCCGTTCTCTACGAACACGCTGTTGGAATTCATTCCGCCTCACGCTATACCCAAGAATCGGTGTAAAATCTTCGATACCAAACTGAAATCCCAACGTTTAATGTTTACATTATTTAATTACTTGTTTGGAAACTTTTCACATACCTTGTTCCTGTAGTAATCCTGTGTAAACTGATCACAACTTGTGAGAGCTATTGTTCGACCATAAACGTTAATACTTTTTCCTATGGCCAAATCTGAGTCCTTGTAGTAGTTGTCGTCGATTCTACCGATTCCAACGCAATCGTTCAAATAGCGTCCTCCCTTCAGCCCACCACCAAGTACGTTCAGCACCGTGATGGGTGCACTTTCGCCCATCGTCGGAATTCGTTCGAATCGTTTCGGCAGGCGACCTCTCCTTAGAAACATCCCGTTCGAGTCTCGCCCCGAATTTATCGGGAGATTTTCCTTAATCTCAATGGAATCGTCGCTCAAGTGATAGAGCACTTCCAGCTCGTGTAAATCGCCGAAGAGACTCGACCGGTCATCCCAAAATCCCTGGAAACGTAGCACCTTTCGGTCGTATTCAATAAACTTGCCCAAGGTGTCGATTTTGTATGCCGGTTTCTTGGCCAATTTCGCGGCATCTTGTTTTTTGCGCAGTTCCGTGCTGGGGTCACTGGAAAGTTCAGTTTATATAAAGTTAAAGAAGAGTAGTACAATATCATATACTAACATTGGGGCCTCCACTGATTCGGGAACTGAAACGCCGAGTCTGTTCAGAAAATTTCTAGTGTACTCATCGCATCCGGTGATGGTGTATACCCGATCGAACAGTTGCACCGTGTGGTTAATATTCAAATCGAGCAGCGATGTAAACTCGCCATCGTATGGCTGCGGTCGGGGTATGCGTTGGCGCGTTACCAGGCAACCCTGTGGGATGCCGGAATTTAGCGTTCGTGGTTCGCTTACCTGCATCGTGCCATCCTCAAGATAGTATAGGATTTTAACTTTCCGTATTTGATACGGAATGCGATCCACTTCAGTTAGCGTTTCCTGAATGTATCCATGGAAACACAAGACTTTCCGGTCGTTGGTTAGCCACGACGGAAGCAGTGGGCCCTTTTGGGGTGGATATAGCGAAGGCAAACAGTACTCCGGGCCATCAGTTGCAGAATAATGTTTACCACCTACTCCGGGACGTTTCTGTTCGGATAACATGCAAATGCGATTCCATCGATCGAAATGATGCGACTTGTGGAATCTAGTTTGGCCGATCTGAAAAACACAAATCAAACTTGAGATGAGATATTGAGATATTGATATTGAGATATTTGCAATGTGTTTTCAATATATTTTACATCAGGAAAAGTATTGCCCGGTAGGAAGGGAAGACCAGAGCACCGAAGCATTTTACTTCACAGGAGAATTCTAAGCACAGCCGAATGCAGCCACTAATGAACAATTTCCAAATACAATAAATTGCTGATCCAGAATGTGCTAAACAGACGCTATCACCATAGAAGCACTTCGTTTCTATGGTTTTTTGGGCGCTCATTTGCGCATGATACTGCGTTCAGGTAGCTATATTGGGTATTGCTCACGTAAACAATTCCTCGAAGAATATATACAGTGGAGCAAAAAAAAAGAAAGTGACAAAACTTTGAGAAAGAACAATCCAATCCAGAGCTTCAATCCATTTATAATAATTCATTTGCGTTGTACGAACATATCTAGTTAACACAATAGTCATTAATTGAAAAATGCGTTTCAAGCATACTTTACAACTAAAATGACGCGACAAAAATTAAGACCAGTTTTAAAATTCATGGTAAAAAAAAAGAAAATTCATACCGTGAAAAGCTTCTAAGGTTAGTACTTGTTGCGCATCACTTCACACACCTTGTTCGACATGGATTCCACCAGCTTTCGACACGTGGTGACCGGGATGGCGTACCAACACGCTTTGATCCTATCCCACAGTTGCTGCTTATTCTTCGACTTCTCCGTGTACACCGACCTTTTCACGATCTCCCATAGATTCTCTATGGGGTTCAGATCTGGTGACTGCGCTGGCACTCCATGACGTTCCCTCCTCCAATTCTGAATGTCTTCGTGGTATACTGTGGCATGTAAGCGCAGCCTATTGGGCGATGGTCCCAAGTTTTTCCGTCCGAGCCGATGAGGTTTACCTTCGTCTCACCCGACCACAGTATATTTCGCCACTACTTTTCTTTCTCCGGACCGATCTAATCGAAGTGGTCTTTCGGGACTTTCTGGGAGCTTTTACCGTCTAGCCCCTACTCCACTAGCCGCCGGTGAACTGTCAGGGAACTTACAGACAAGTTCAATTCATCACGGATCTTTTTCGAGGCCTTGAAGGATTCTTTCTTGGAGGCTTGTTTTATGGCAGAGTCATCCTTCGCAGTCGTTTTTCTTGGGCATTAGGTCGTTTCGGATTTTTTGCGTCCCAAATACTCTGTGATTTCGCGTTGGCTGCTGCCTGACATGGACTTTTTGCGGATGACCATCCGCTGTGTTCCCGTGCAATTATGCGCGCGACCCATTTTTCGTTGACTGCAACTATAACTCGAGAATTAAAACCTTACTTCTTGCTTACATGATAAATAATTACCAGGATCCGAAAAACACAAAATACCACCGAGAAACAATCATATTTTTTCAAAATCGGTCGTAACAACACTCTAAACAGCCGAAACGAGGAACTGGTCCTAAATGTTGTCGCATCATTTTAGTTGTTAAGTATGCTTAAAACGATTTTTTTAACACTCCTATACTCGCGCATTGGTCTGTCAGACCGAGAAATCAATAATTCGTTCATTTCTCAGAAAATATCAACACTACTACTTTGCGATCGTTATTCGTTATTCGTCGTTCGTCATCGCTTAGCGTATCGCATGTGTTGGTACAAAGGGGACGTGTGTCACTTTTTTAACACTTTCAGTCTGACACACCGACGCGAGTATAGATTTATTCAGTACTAGCTGACCCGGCAAACTTCGTCCCGCCCAAAATATGTTTTTTGTTATCAATGCCTTCAAACTTTCACGTTTTCTTACTATGTAATCGTAGAACATATGGGAATTGGGAATTTTTCCTAATTTTCCCTTTTTCCTTTAGAGTTTTCCGAAAATTTTCAATTGTTATGTTTGGTTAAAATATGTGTAATATTTTTGTGGGACCCCCTCTCCATTCCAGATGGAGGCGGGGCCTCATACCATTATAGAAACATTTCTCAAACCCAAAAACCCTCACATCCCAAATTGTGCTTGATAAGTTCTCGAGTTATGCAGAAGTTTGTGTTTCGTTTGTATGATAGCCCACCCTTAGAGAGCGGGAGGATTGTCTAACCACCATAGAAATATCTATTGCATCCTAAAACCTCCACATGCCACATTTGGTTTCGTTTGCTTCATTAATTCTCGAGTAATTCAGAAATTTGTGTTTCATTTGTATGGCATGGTAAAACAAATTTACGCAAATGGATTTTTTTATGTCATACTCTAAAAGTAGGAGAAATGGGGGGAATTTGTAACCCCTAAGCAAATCGCCTAATATTTCCAAACCAATACGGTCTAAACATAAAATGTAGCATTGTACACTGAGCTACACTTGTTGTCTCTCAATCTCTCAATAATGCTTAATCATTATATCAAGCTTCAAATTAACAAATCTATATATATATATATATATATATATATATATATATATATATAAAAATGGATTTCTGTCTGTCTGTCTGATTCTTATGGACTCGGAAACTACTGAACCGATCGACATGAAAATTGGTATGTAATACCTACCTACCCCCCCCCCTCCCTTTCTTAGAGAGGGGGGAGGAGTATCTAACCACCGTAAAAACATTTATTGCACCCTAAAACCTCCATATGCCAAATTGTATTCCATTTGCTTCATTAATTCTCGAGTTATGCAAAAATTTGTGTTTCATTTGTATGGCAGCCCCCCCTTAAAGAGGGGGGTGGAGTGTCTAACCACCGTAAAAACATTTTTTGCACCCTAATACCTCCACATGCCAAATTTGGTTTCGTTTGCTTGTTTAACTCTCGAGTAATGAAGAAATTTGTGTTTCATTTGTACGGTGTTGGTTTTTGGCGACTAATTGATGAAGCACAAAGAATACCGATTCATATTTCCTGAAGCGGATTTAATTACAATTATTCAAGATGCGAAGTTGCTTCCGTGGAATGCTTCGCTTCCCACACCACGGCAAGCGGCGGATAACGAGATAGTAACGATTGGGGAGGAGATTAAGGAAGATCCGGAGTGTAACAACTCGGACAATGAGGCTGAAAACAAAAAAATTAGTGGGTTATATCTATGATATAACCGCAAGGTTCACGTGGAACTACCTTAGCTGAGCAATCATTCGTTTGTATTGATTAAATTCTTGATTGAATGAAACAGTTTCCAAATTCAATTGAGTTCAATATATTTGCTCTGTGAGTGAAAAAAATGAACAAATGCCGTGTAAAGTCAATTCATTTATTGTGATTGATTGTTCTTCGTTACAAGTAAATTTAATGACGGACCTTTTACGTTTGGTATGATGACTAGAACAAAATATATGTACGGAAGAATTATCAAACGTTTGATGAACCAGCCTAAGGCTGAAAATCTTTCCAATAAAGACAAAAAAAAAATATCAAACGATTATTTTATTTTACATTTCCCTCTGAAGTTTACATCCCAAAAGTGTACATACTTCTCGAATCTCGAATTTGCTTGAAACTGGGAAGTTCATTCGCTTCTAATGTCTGCACGATTTTCCCAGGTTCCTAAGTTTAGAAGATCATGTTAGGACAGACATATTCCACTCTGCACAAAGGCAAGCGAGGACAAAAGTACTCGCAGTTTGCATTTATTTGCAGAGCCGATTTCCCCAGAAACCACGGTTTTGAAGTCTGTGTTAGGGAAACACATTTCAATCGGAACAAAAATACCCCCGATTTGTATGAATTCGCAATGCCGATTTCCCCACGCTTCATGGATTGGAAGTCTGTGTTAGGGAAACACATTCCAGTCGGAACAAAAATACCCCCGACTTGCATGAATTTGAAATACCGATTTCTCCAGGCACCTTGGTTTAGAAATCTCTATTAGGGAACACATTTCGGTGGGAACAAAAGCTCCCCCTACTTTCGTGTGTTCTTTTTCTTCTTTTTGGCTTTAAGAGGGTTTAAACTTTTCAGTTCACTCGCCTCTAGGCTCTTTCGTGTGCTTGCAATGCCGATTTCGCTGCTTGGTTTTAAAGTCTGTGTTAGGGAACATTTTTCGATGAGAACAAAAGTCCCCCTACTTTCATGTATTTGCAATGCCGATTTCCCCAAGGCTGCTTGGTTTTGATGGCTGTGTTAGGGAAACCGTAAATCGGGCCAATCAAAACGATGCAGTTAGGGCGTTTAGATAACGCCTAATATTTTACAGTTATTCAATTGTTTATCTAATGAAAAACAACATTTTGTTAGTTGCGATAGATGCGTAGAAATATTCCCTATCAAGTGATGCAAACATCTCTCCTATCCAGTACGAAATGTTCGAGCTATAAGCATTCGAAATCTTTCATTTTTTCCTGCATGTTCTGTGTTTAGGTTTTCATTTTACCCTCCATATATTCCGGTTAGACGTAGTCCCACGTCAAAAAAAACGATTTTGCTGAGGACGTTCGACCGATGAACGTGAACGTGCTCCACGAAATTTTGATGATACTGCGTTAGACTACGATGTTGGTTTTGCATGTGCCATGGAAGAGTCGGTGAGTTTTGTAGAAGCTGGTGCCTGTGGTATGGACGATGAAATGAATTCGCATGAACAATGTAGAATAAGGATGGGAGTATACTGAGATGTGACCGAAAGGTGGAGGCAGCACTTTGATGAACACCTGAATAGCGTACAGGTAGAGGACCAAGATGATGATGGAAGCGATTACGTTGGTGCAGTAAATAATTAAGATGTACCTACCCCAACGATAGATGAAGTTAGGAATGCTATCAAACAGATCAAGAACAACAAATCAATTGGCGAAGATGGCATCGGAGCGGAACTTATCAAGATGGGCCCGGAAAAATTGGTTAGTTATCTGCATCGGCTGATTGTCAGAATTTGGGAAATAGAACAACTACCGCTGGAGTGGAAGGATGGGGTTTTTTGCCCTATCTTCAAGAAAGGGGACAAACTAGACTGTGAGGTCTTTCGAGCAATCACCGTCCTGAATGCCGCTTACAAAGTGCTTCTCCAAATCGTCTTCCGTCGTCTATCGCCACTGACAAACATATTTGTGGGAGGTTATCGAGCCGGCTTCATCGAAGGTTGGTCTACTACTGACCTAAAATGGTCAAGACCTTGCAACAGAGTCCCTACGAGTCCCTATTCATCCACTTTAAAGCCGCATAGGATTCGATAACACGAAAAGAGCTATGGAGAATCATTGACGAAAACGACTTCCCCGTGAAGCTGACAAGACTGGTTAAGGCTACGATGGATGGAATACAGTGCTGTGTACGAATATCGGGTGGATTATCTGGTTCATTCGAGTCCCGCAGGGGTCTTTGACAAGGTGATGGGCTCTTTTGCTTACTGTTCAACATTGCGCTAGAGGGTGTTATGAGACGAGCGGCGTTTAACTTTCGTGGTAAGATTTTCAATAGATTCAGTCAATTCATCTGCTTCGCTGATGACGTAGACATTGTCGACAGGACATCTGAGACGGTAGCTGAACATTACACTAGACTTTAGCACGAAGCAGAGAGAATTTGACTGAAAATCAATGCTAGACGCATTACATGCTGGCTTCCGGATCTGGGAACGACAGGACAAGATTAGGTAGCAGTGTAATGATCGACGGCGATGAGTTAGAGGAACTGGGCCAATTTGTCTACCTTGGCTCAATGGTAACGTCTGACAATGACATCAGCCGCGAGATCCGGAGGCGCATTATCAATGGGCTTCGTACCTATTCGTACCGTATTCGTCTCCACAAACACTTAAGGTCATACAGACTTAGCAGTCGTGCGAAATGTTCCCTATATAAAACGCTAATAAGACTGGTTGTCCTCTACGGGCACGAAGCTTGAACAATACTCGAAGAGGACCTGCGAGCACTCGGAGTCTTTGAACGACGGGTATTAAGAACCATCTTCGGCGGTGTACAGGAGGACGGCGTATGGTGGCGAAGGATGAACCACGAGCTCAGGTGGTATGGAGGCGAAGGATGAACCACGAGCTCACGCAACTTACCAGCGAACCCAGTATCCAGTAAGTGATCAAAGCTGAATGAATACGCTGGGCAGGACATGTTGCAAGAATATCGGACAACTATCCTGCAAAAATGGTGTTCATCCGGCTGGTACGAGACGACGAGGAGCGCAACGAGCAAGGTGGTGGTGGAGAATGACATAGTGAGCACGGGGTGTCCGCGGAATTGGAGAGAGATAACCACGAACCGAGTTAATTGGAGAAAAATTGTTAATCAGGCCATGTTGTAAAGACGTTAAGCTAAAATAAATAAATAAATGTAGAACTTGGAATCTCATTCCGTTGCTACCTCCAAAGATGGCAGTGGGTTCGGAATGGGTGTTTCGACTGAAGCGAATCGAACGTGGCGAGGTGATGGAACATAATAGTTGCACAAGGTTTTACTCAACGCCCTGATGTTGATTTTGAGGAGTCGTTTGCACCGGTTACGTGTCATGCCACGTTTTGTACGTTCCTAGCTGTAGCAACGGAGAGGAGGATTTGTTGTACAGCACTTTTATGTAAAACACACAGCCCGTTGGATATTAAACAAGCAGAAGGAGAAGCTGGTATATCGGCTCAGACGTTGCATATACAATCTGTGGCAGTCGACAAGATATTGGTACCACAAGCTGAACGAGGTTCTGACTAAGTATGATTTAACAGCAACAGATTCCGATCCGTGTATTTATAGGAAACAGACAACTACTGACCTTCTCATCGGATCATCAAAAGAGGTCGAGGGCATAAAGTTATCCTGCAGGAAGAGATACAAATGACCCGTTTAGGTGAAGTGCTTAACCTTCTGAAGAAGTACGGTATGGTTTTTTGTTATTCCATTTGTTCATTTATTTAGGCTCATTAGCATTTTAGCTGTAACAGAGCCGGATTTTAATCGTGTACATGTTTTATCGTATCTATAAATTGTACATTACACAGTAGCCATTTTTGAGCGCAAAGCTAGGTGCAAATTGAGAAGCGTATAACGCTCGTAAGCGTACACGGAACTACCAACACGCCTCATACGTGCCACAAACGTAGCGTGGTGGAGCGCATATTGAGTCGCAGTTTGGTGTAAATAACGTGCCACGCATATAATAACACAGAGTTGCGTGATACATTTATTTACTAACACAAACACCCGACGGGTACAACCATATAGTGTCAGACTCACGGTGCTATATGATTGTTCACCAATACAACCACCACAACCGGCACGACCAGCAAGAGAAACTATGATTCAGCCACAGCGTCACGCGGGTCCTGTCTCACAAGCACTCCTTCATCTCGCGTAATCTGGCCAATTTGCGCCGTTATATCTGTTTTCATTAGACACAAAAACAGGCACTATGCCGCGCCAAGTTACTCGCGCTTTACGCGTCTCAATTTGCGCCTATGTGACATCCTTTACCGAGGAATCACCCAACGCGCTCCGATAAACCGAATCACTCCTTCGTTGCTGTCGGTGTCCGCGTTGACGGCGCAATGGTGTCGACATCTGGATACGACATTGGTTTGTATGAGGCCAACTCTTCTCTATCAGATTAGTCGGCCCTAAGTGACCCTAATTCAAACTATTTTCTATGATTTTTAGGATAATCTCACCGAAACTTTCCATTATAATATAAAATTATCTCTAGACACAATTTCTGTATGATATTTTTTTACTACCTGCAAACAAAAGTGATTTTTCATTTACATATAGTACTAATTTTATTCGGAAAAAAAATTCATTCATAACTTTTATTTGAAAAGTGTGTTCATTTCTTCTGCAAACCCATATTGTCATGCCTACTCCGCCATTTCGTAATACGAAACTCAATTCCGTCAACGCGGATGCGACGATGCTGTATGAATTTGAATAATATAGTTCAATGATTTTCATTGAATTTTTCTAATTTTAGGTCTGATTCTAGGCATGCTGATTTGAAAGAGGGCATTGCAATTTAAAATTGTTGTAGATGGCGACAACATTGAAAAAATCATTCGTTTGACATTTGACGTGACGGTGCTGGTGCAAGCATTGACTGCATGTGTGAATTGGTGGAGACGTTGACGGAATGTAGACGTTCTTTTCCGTAACGTTCTATATGAATCGCACATGACTCGTAACGTGCGTGTTTGTGTGTGCATCAAGTATATGTATACAAGGAGGGATATTACTGTGAGGCATATCTGCAAGGTTATTATTATAGCTTACGGTGCCACACATGTACCATTGCATATGACACATTACACAGTAGCCATTTAGGCGTAGGAGTATTCCTTCTGTTCTTCCATTGTTCAGTTAGACCACCGGGGACAGTTGATATGATTATTGTTGTGTTATTAATAACACAACAGCCCGATGTTTTTTTTTTGCAGAGCAGAGCAGTCGTATGGATGAATCGATCTCCATTCGACCGTGGATCGATCTCCATCGCTGATGATTGTTGCGTGGACGTATTTATTCTATAAAAAACCAAGTCAATTGAAGGCCCTGAGTTTTGAACTCACGATCGATCGCTTAGTAAGCGAACGCCCAACCAATGTGGCTACGAAGATTTATTTATTTATTTCACCTGACTATATGTTGTCATGCTGATAAACTGCAAGTGCACGAGCCGTGTGGTACGAAGAAGATAGCCTTGCAGTATTGCTCTACAGAGGAGATGCTGACGGATGTCTTTACTAAACCATTAGGTCTGCTGAAGCATAAAGGATGTTGTGAGTTGTTAGGATTTTAAATGTGTTATTCGCAAAACTCTCAATATGCTCAATATCAAGCTTCATCTAACGGATAGCCTTTATTCAGTTGAGACTCTCTGAAAATATAAAACAGTGATCGATGGACAACGTTTCAATGATTCATACATCATAGTGTGCCCGTGGACCCGTTTAAGAATGATCCGTCAGTGAAGGAGAGTTCATTAGAACTAACTTCATGGTATTTTGAGAAAACGTCGAAAAGCAATCGCTTTAAAGTGGTATATCATGTACGACAATTTGTAGATGAACGGAAACGAGACAAACATTTCTAGGAAATAAAGAATCATATGGTCAGAGAGTTCCACACTTTCATTTGTATGGTTTCAGTCATGCATTTTCCTAACCGTCTTCCAAGTCGTCTGTTTGTTTGGATAATTTTCGAGCAGTACTGTATTCTCTCATAAATATATCACAATGTTCGGAAGCTGCAAGCATTATGAAGTTCCCATTTTCTGTAAATCAAATGTTGTATTGTATTCTCTTCCCAATTTCTGACTATCTTAATCCTACACGAAACATCGATATGTGATTAAGAGCGGCGTTTATGTGTAATCTATATTGTCTTATTGTCTCGAAAAACATAACAATTTACATTAGTTGAAAACACATACAACTCTTATTCTAAAAATTATTATCATAAAAATAACAAAGCGAATGAATTCCTCACGTTACGGAAACAGAGTGGTAAAGTGCATTTGAGAGCACGAGCTTATTAGTGGTCAATTGGCATTGAAAAACCAAATTAAGCCAGTCAACAAAAGATCACATTATACTACGATGGTTGTTTCTTCTTCGTCAGATTCCCGATGAGATTCTCGATCATGGTTGCGTCCACTAGGCCGATAAATTTGTCTACCACGACGCCGTTGCGGAATGCTAACACCGCTGGAACCGCTTTCACCTCGAATGTGTGCACCAACTCGGCATTATCGTCCACGTCTACTATAGCCAAGTCGATGTCCTCCGATGGCTCCAGCAATTCGGTCATTTTGGGGGTAAGTATTTTGCAAGGATCACACCATTCAGCGTGAAAATTGACGATCACCGGATTGTCGCTGTTGATCACCTGAAGCGGAAAAAGCGAATGAAATAGTTCATGTCCTATGTATTGCATTGATAAAGTAGTTCAGTAGTTATGCGTGATATGCTTATCGTATCTTCGTTGATGATTCCTTCCAGATTATATATTATTGCTACCATCAATGAGCAATACTCGGTCGTCATTTGGTAAGCGTTCGATGTACGCCAAATCCAGTTGCGAAGCGTAATTGTCTATCACTCACCTTTTTGTCAAATTCATAATGGTCCTTGATGATGAACCGTTTGGCTGCCAGAGCTGATAGCGAAAACGCTTTTCTTATGAAACCATCCCCGAGATTGTGATTGCGAAAGATACGTATCATTTTCTGTGTCTAAAAAGATATCGCGTCAGTTAGC
Organism: Toxorhynchites rutilus septentrionalis; assembly: GCF_029784135.1. Classification (NCBI taxonomy): domain Eukaryota; kingdom Metazoa; phylum Arthropoda; class Insecta; order Diptera; family Culicidae; genus Toxorhynchites; species Toxorhynchites rutilus. The sequence goes on along the minus strand of NC_073746.1, from coordinate 252,592,536 downwards.
TGAGATGTAACAAATGATATTTAAATTTAAATGAAGATTTCAGCTGTTCATTATGTATCATAGTGGCTACTGTCAACATTCCAAGATATATCTTTGGATATCCAGCGGAAACTGCAATCAGAAGCTCTTACCAACACTTACCACGAAGAATAAATTGCTCAAGTCGTCTATCCAATCCAAAAACAAACTAAACATTCATTCATAAATTCTTGAGGACTCCGTGATGAACTCTAAAACAAAATTAGTCAAATGCAGAGTAAATCACAAAGTCTCGCGAGATAGGTTTACATATTCTGTTCGCTTATCTGGCGGATATGTACATAATAAAATATGGTTTTGTGAAACGGAATTGCACTTATATTTGCGGGTTTTGTCTAATGAGATGCACTTCTAGTATTGCTGTTCTGTGAAACTAAACCTCTTTTTTGATATTTGAATTTTTGATTTGGTACCAAATTGATGGATTGTATGGTCAATTTCTTCGCAATTTCAAACGATGATATTTAAATGATTTTTTATAGGTGCACAGGTATCTCTGGATAATACTTATGACAGACATACAACTGTACTAGCGTTGTACTTCGAAAATTGTATGTCTGTCACCATTTACAGCGCCAGAACCACGCAAGCAACTCGGTACAATCGTTGTACCTGTACCGACCTATTTTACCGCTGTACATGGCTACAGTTGTACTGTGCGCAGCACCATAGACGGTTAGTGGTGGGTAGCATGAACAAACCGAATCAAATCACTTGGTGAACGTTCTTTTCATTGACTTTCTCTTGAGTTATTAACTTAGATTTTAAACTTGTTTGTTATGTTTGATAGTTTGAACGCTTAATAAAAAAATTTCCCTTGAAATATGTGATGAAAATCGGAAAAATTTCTGATTCTCAGTTTGACATACGGTACAATGTACAACCAAAGTATGTCTGTCATGGTACAATGGTACCTATACAACGCTGTACACGTACAACGCTAGTACAGCTGTATGTCTGTCCCTGGTATAAGTGTCCGTGTAGTATTTTCTGGAGTACACTTTCATTGGGTTGTCCGGGAATCTGTTAGAGACCTCATCCTCAGCACACGACACATAAAATAGCAAATTCAATACAAATATTCATATTCATGAGTGAACTTGGCGATTCTTGGTTACGTAAAACGCTCCAATGTATCCCAGCAAACATTAAATCGCATATCTTACACAGGCTAGGTCACATATAAATTCGTATCAAATTACAATCGTATAAAATAACAATCAAAGGATGCATCATGTGTATCTAAATCGTATAAAATGGAAAAAACTCGATTTTCGATATCATTGATTTCATTAAGTCGTTTATCGGTATAACAATCATCCTAATATCGCGATGTTGCGCTGTATATACGTACATTCTATTACATATCAGTGTGACAAGGATCGTATATCGCTTTATACGGCTCTCTATACAAATATAATATGACATATTCATATTAGAGTCGGGCGATCTTTAGAAAAAGACCGATCTTGATGGATCGATTCAATGATTAAATCAGTATCGATCTTTGCTGAATCGATATTCCAAGAAATCGAATGCCTTTTTTCCAATTAACTACTTGTTCTATAGAAGTGTTGTCTTTTTTTTAAACATGGAATAAACATATCACATTTCTACATTTCACATTTCACATGTCCGATGCTCCGTTCCAAAGTTACGAGCCAATTAGTGGTCCTAAGTCTTTGCGTAAGGAGCGCGTATCCAAAATTTAAAACGCGTTTTTCTCGAAACCATGTTTTGCAAACTGGTGGGAGTTCTACCTCCAGAACCGTCCATCCGATTTTAATGAAATTGGTTTTCCCAGATTCTCCTTTAAATTTGCTATCATCGTACGTAGGATTTCTTTGATGTTTTGAAAAATAAAATTTTAGTGAATGTTTTGTCTCGATTTTTGAGGCAGAAACGCATTTTTTTACAAAAAATGTCATTTCGTCAAAAATCAATACTTTGAAGAAATCCTACGTACGATGACAGGAAATATATCCAAGATTACGTAAAAAAAATCATTGGTTGAAAAGGTCCACAGAAAAACGAAAAAAGAAAGAACTTCCACCAATTCACGAGGTTTTGGCTGCAAGGTTTCAAAAAACCGGTTGCGACTATTCAGGGGACAGTTCAATTGATACCACTATATTTTTTGTTTGTTAAGTAATATATGCCTTATGAAACTGTGATATCAGATTAATCATAGTAATTTATTTTCTCGTTGAAAAAAATCGTAGAAATCAAATCACGATTTATGATGTTCATAATGTACTACCCCCTTAATTAAATAAATCAATTGAAAATTATTATTACAAATTCGACAACTGATATTCATTCAGAACTCTGCCGATAATAATCTAATAAAATACAATCGTGTCATACGTGGCATTTAGTCGAAATCTTTTTTTTTCAATTCATTTATTTCTAAGGCTCAATCGCATACGCTTTGCGGAACCACTAATTCATGATTTGTTTATACAAAATTTCAACTTAAATCTATATTTTCCACCGATTACTTGCGGTTTACTCGAAGTTAGAGAGGCAACAATTTTTGTGTGACGGGTCAGGTTAGGGATATGGATATGTGGTAATTCATCGTATGAAATCTGTCTAGTCAAAATCTTGGTAGTAGTCCCTGTTCTAGAAAAGAACGCTTCAGCTGGATCTGATGTCAGCCTAGTGAATGTGATGGTGTAAACGACCACTAATTTGACAACCTTGAAAAGGATCCAATGTTTATAAAATTCGTCAAGTGGTTTTTGGTGAGATTGAAATCAATGTTCACTGAAAAACAAATTTACATTTTTCTTCTGCGGTCAAAAAGATCGAAAGATCGAGAAGAAAAGATCGAAGTCTCATAAAGGCTTCGTTGGTGCCTTTGACATTGCATCAATGCATTGAACTGACATTATGGTGAAGCAGGTATTAAGGTTGTGCACCAAAAAATTATTAGGGAATACCAAGTTCTTCAATAAGTTTTAATAAGTTATTTATTTATTTGGGTTCGCGTGCCAGTTGCAAAACTCCTTTCAACTAGGATTGTATTTGCGCTAATCTTGATCATAATGAAGCAGTGCTACTCTTTTCTAGGTTGTTGAGATTAACAGAAAGAGTTTATTTCATTTATTTAGGCACCAAGAAAGTAAATGTCGTTCTGGAATTTTGTATGTGATTTGGATTCGCTTGTCAGTAGCAAAACTTTCTCCACTAAGGCTGATGTCACATTAGGCGGATTCGCCGCCGCGGATTCCGCGAGTAAAGGATCTACAGTGTATTATGAATGAGCTAGTCACATAGAGCGGGGCGGTTTTGAAAGCAAATTCATATCGAAAAAAAAAACCGTCGCGATATCCGCGGCGGCGAATCCGCCTAATGTGACATCAGGCTAAGGATGATGCGCTTATCTCAAGCATGTATTGTTATGTGAAGACAAAAAATGATTCATCAAACAATAGTCGTCAAATGATTCTACAAGAGAAAAATATTTCAGGGCGACCAAACTGGTAGAATGGCTATTTTTAAAATTTCGTAGCATTATAAAATAATATTCGCATTTATAAACAAGCGACTTGAATTTAAGTACAGCGTAGTTCTACGTCAACAATGCGGTCGTGTCTTGGACACAACCTCCTATATTTTTTTTCAAAAAACATTACCAAACCGCACTGGACTAATAACCGAATGATCCGGTTAAGGGTGGCCAAAGATAGTCTCTAACTGACGTGCCTGGCCAGAGATAAACTTCACTGCGGATTATCTTTGGCTTGCTACCATCAATACCAACAGTCTAGGTATGCGCTGAAATAGGGGAACCTCCGTTTGACATCTTCGCACCTGCCCGCCTTAGCAAAAGAAATCTTACAACAGGTGATACACACTTTGGTTAGGGACCAATGGAAGATGCTGGTGGTCTGAGTGGGAAATACCATCAGAAACAATTTCGAATTGGGGCCTGAAGCAAATTTGAAATATGAAAAGCTCCATAAACAAGACCGGTATTAAAATATCGCGTAACTTCAACAGGACATTCTTTCATCCCCTTTGCGAACCGTACGGGATCCGAAATTCGGTCGAACACATCGTTCGTGTTTGCCTGAAATATGAGTACCTCCGAAACTTTTACGGGATCAGCGGGAGCATTTGTGGTCATCCTTGAAGATAACCTTCCAAAAACTACTACACTGCTTTGATTTCTAAAATATGCCAACTTGTATTTTGAAATTTTAATAAGAAATTGTGATCCAAAGATCTTTGTTCTTTCCCCTCCGTGACACATCTTCGCCAAACGACCAGGGAAACGAACTCAATGGCTAAATATGTTAAAATTCAGGTGATACAAAAATCTTGAATTATTTATCCGTATCTGTATGTAAAATCAATTGATGTTGGTAATAAGTCAATTGTAAACACACATGGCGGCACTTATAAGGGCGTTTTTGCTGGTACGAACCAGTTTAGGAGGCTCAGAAGAGCAGAGGATGGCTGAAAGTTTCAAAAAATAAAAAAAATTATAGTAGGCTGTATCCAAGATACGACCGCATTGTTGACGTAGAACTACGCTGTTATTTTATATAAGTCGCCTCGGACATTATCTATAGTGCTGTGAAATTTTAGAAACAACTGCTTAGTAGAATAATCTCTTAATTGTTTTTGACGTGGGACTACGTCTAACCGGAATATATGGAGGGTAAAATGAAAACCTAAACACAGAACATGCAGGAAAAAATGAAAGATTTCGAATGCTTATAGCTCGAACATTTCGTACTGGATAGGAGAGATGTTTGCATCAATTGATAGGGAATATTTCTACGCATCTATCGCAACTAACAAAATGTTGTTTTTCATTAGATAAACAATTGAATAACTGTAAAATATTGGGCGTTATCTAAACGCCCTAACTGCATCGTTTTGATTGGCCCGATTTACGGTTTCCCTAACACAGCCATCAAAACCAAGCAGCCTTGGGGAAATCGGCATTGCAAATACATGAAAGTAGGGGGACTTTTGTTCTCATCGAAAAATGTTCCCTAACACAGACTTTAAAACCAAGCAGCGAAATCGGCATTGCAAACACACGAAAGTAGGGGGAGCTTTTGTTCCCACCGAAATGTGTTCCCCAATAGAGATTTCTAAACCAAGGTGCCTGGAGAAATCGGTATTTCAAATTCATGCAGGTCGGGGGTATTTTTGTTCCGACTGGAATGTGTTTCCCTAACACAGACTTCAAATCCATGGAGCGTGGGGAAATCGGCATTGCGAATTCATACAAATCGGGGGTATTTTTGTTCCGATTGAAATGTGTTTCCCTAACACAGACTTACACAGACTTCAAAACCGAGGTTTCTGGGGAAATCGGCTCTGCAAATAAATGCAAACTGCGAGTACTTTTGTCCTCGCTTGCCTTTGTGCAGAGTGGAATATGTCTGTCCTACAAAGATCTTCTAGACTTAGGAACCTGGGAAAATCGTGCATCGACACTAGAAGCGAATGAACTTCCCATTTTGAAGCAAATTCGAGATTCGAGACGTATGTACAGTTTCGGGATGTAAACTTCAGAGGGAAATGTAAAATAAAATAATCGTTTGATAATTTTTTTTTGTCTTTATTGGAAAGATTTTCAGCCTTAGGCTGGTTCATCAAACGTTTGATAATTCTTCCGTACATATATTTTGTTCTAGTCATCATACCAAACGTAAAAGGTCCGTCATTAAATTTACTTGTAACGAAGATCAATCAATCACAATAAATGAATTGACTTTACATGGCATTTGTTCATTTTTTTCACTCACAGAGCAAATATATTGAACTCAATTGAATTTGGAAACTGTTTCATTCAATCAAGAATTTAGTCAATACAAACGAATGATTGCTAAGCTAAGGTAGTTCCACGTCAACCTTGCGGTTATATCATAGATATAACCCACCCTTTTTTTTATTGTAGAATCAGTTGACGATGATTGATTGATGATTCATTCTTGTCCTCGCAGAACAATACACTAGCTGATCATATGTCGCAATTATTTTCATGTCAATGCATTGAAAATTTACGTCGAACGCAATTCCGGTGGCCTTTTTCGCGATTGATATAGACTCGGCTACAGTCGATTACATACATGTGGCACCAGCACCATTATTCCACATCTCATAACTACATCAATATATCTTTGGCACCGCGAGGAAACAACAACAATGAAGCGCCAAACAAGCGTTCGCCATAACACGCATACAGAGCCATATATTGGTGGCTTGAAACTACTAGGAATATTAACACTTCTCATCATTTTGCGTTATTCTCAAAGAAAAAAATCTGTTTATATTACGGGCCTCGAAAAAAGTTGCATTACTTTCTCATGCTCGAGATAAGCGCAGCTGCCACCCTTAGTGGAGGCAGTTTTGCGACTGGCACGCGAACCCAAATGACTTATAACATTCCAGTATGACATTCAAGATGCTTGGTATTCCCCAAATGATTTTTTGGCGTACAACCTTGATGCCTGCTTCGCCATAAAGTCAGACGCGGAAAAAAAACACACGATACGAATAACGCCAAAAACGAACTGAAAAAAACCACACGACGATATCCAAGTTAGATTACCACTGGTGGGGTCCAATCTTAGATCGAAGCGCAGCGAAAGCAAAGTGAACTGGATTGCTCAACAGTCCAATGGCGAATGGAAGTTTGCCTCAGCGAGATCCACTGTTTATACCCTAGGCAAGTATTCCCCTTCATTCTTCTCCTTTTCCTTTGTTCACGGAGACTTTGAATCCTACAATTTCCCCTTCGCTGCTCGTCGATAAGTTGCTCGTTATTGACAGCTCTGTTCGGGGAAGCACACAAATGGACAGAACAAATGTATGGGAAAATAGAAACACTTAAAGTTTTCATGTAGGCTTCACTCGATTATCCCTAAGGTTAGCCTCAAACCATGGTTCAAAAGTCTGGACTTGAGTCGGGACTTTATTCGCACCTTCTCCCGACTCATGTCCAATCACTGTTCGTTAGACGCGCTACTCTTTCGTTTCAATCTGGCCGGCAGCAATATCTGCGTTTGTGGCCGAGGTTACCACGACATCGAACACGTTGTTTGGTCGTGTGAGGTGTATCTTGTTGCCAGATCGAATTTAGAGAACTCCCTTCGGGCTAGAGGAAGGCAGCCCAATGTGCCGGTGAGAGATGTGTTGGCTCGGCTAGACCTTGATTACATGTCCCAAATATATGTTTTCCTTAAATCTATCGATGTTCGTGTGTGATTATCCTTATATCCTTATACCCTCCATTTCTTCCTTTGTGAGTAATTGGTCCGCTTGCTATAAACAGAAGAATGAAATGTAAATTCACAACTGATGTACGAATAGATTTAAGAATTGAGTGTGTGTGATTATCAACATTGTAATAATTTCCTTATACCCCATCCTTTTCCTGAAAAAATGTCACCCTTTTAATCTCGAGTCCACCACGAGTAATCGGTTTCCCACATTACTAACCGTAGATTTAAGAAAATTGTTCATATATATAGTTTTAAAAATATATTTAAGATTTCGGCTCCTTTAAACTTATGTAACTGAGCCTGTAAAAATAAACGAATTTATAAAAAAAAAAAAGTTTTCATGTATTTTAACGGATTTTCCGATTCTTTTGCTATGTAAATCGCCAAAATTCGTTCGCGGCAAAAATAGTTATTCACGTTAACTTTATTTCATAAAAACGTGACCTGTTTTCTGATTTGGCACCCTTAATGAAAGACGTAGTTCTACGTCAATAAGAAACGCAATATAATGTAATAATAACGTTAATGGAATTCGGAAGAAACTAAACAGCTACATGGATAACTTCACGGGAAATATTGGGGAACAAACTGCTACTATTCATAAATCTAACATTCCTATCAATGTCCAGCCATAGAATAGAAATTAGAAACAAATTTAAAATGGAATTTAAGCGCGATTCAATAATTTTCCGATTTTTTTTTGTCAAAACATGGAAAAATGTCCACTTGGACAACAGAGGGAGGGGTAGAGATAATGTCCAAGGCGCGTAGAAGTATATCCTAAGGTGGGCCAACTTGCTAAAACCACTCTTCAGCCATCTTGGAAATCTACTGTGTTTTGTTTGTAAGTTTCCACATGCTGATTTGCATCTGAATTTTTTCCCATAAACTTTCAACCCGTCATAGTTTTAATTTGAAATTTTGAACAACCAGTTAATGTTCAGGTAAAATATGAAATTTCAGAATAATAATTTTTCCAGCAGATTGGTCTGGTCTGCTTGTTCTTCGAACATCATGTACTGAATTGAACAACCCATCTACGGCTACGAATGCTCCACAAACACTATTTCACAGGCATGCAACAGCTGTTTTGCGTATTTTACTTCACTTGATCGATGGTAACGAATGGAATCTATTTTGGTGTATAATTTTTAGTGTGCATTATCTTTGCGATAAGCAACAGGTGATTAAGCTTATAAACGGAATTTGCCAAAATTTGTTTTGAACCATCGGTCACGTACTTCAGCAAGCAAATGCATTGCCACTCTGTTTCCTTCCTTCGTACTAATAAGTGTTTTCGTTGAGTTTATTGAGTTCGGTAGTAAGTGTTTACGTTCAGATAACTTAATCTATGTTGATCATGCCTAAATAAATTTGATGTTTAATTAGTAAACTGTAACCACTTTGGCTTGAAATTTTAGGTTTTCACATATTTCCCAGCAGACACCATGACCACCGTTATTCGTGTTCTCGCTACTTTTACCAGGGCACCTGTGTTGCTATCGCGAAGCATTACCACAACATCTGCGGCATACATAAAGGTCAGCGCCTCGGTGGATATTGCTCATAGTCTTGCGAGGCATCGTAACGCGAGAATGTTAGGCGAACGCAAACCTTTTTCGTCGGATTTCTTCCTCCGTCAGGTATGTAGCTCGTTAAAACTGTTCACTCAAGGTGAACATGATTTTTGTAATTAAGACGAACGGTTCAAGTGCATTCAAGTGGTAGTAAATGAGTGCAATCATCTTATCAATATTCAGTTAGTGTTTTTGAGATTTGGTACTGCAAACATTCGGTTACATCATGTTATCAGTATCGAGCTAACGATTTCAGGGTAATATATTGTTCTCGAACGTTTGTAATCAATTTTGGAGCGGCTTACTTATTCATTTATCACGCACTAACGAACACCACCGGAACCGTAGGTGACCTTCGCAAAGATGCTGAATCATCATGATTATTGGTCTGCGTTTTATTTTCGATGATTAACAACGCGACACCGTCTCCTACAAAGCGAATTTCGTATTTTGTGTTTTGTCTACCGAGACTTATTCAATAAATGAGTGATTTGATTTTGACCTCTAATACATATTATGATGTGGTTTCTAGAACATGACCTATATTCTTTCTTTCTTTGTTTTTAAGAGGCTTTAAACTTTGCAGTTCATTCGCCTCTATGACCTATATGTTCAACTGATTAAATATCAGTTAGATTTTGCAAAAATGAATCGTATATTTTAATCGAACCTAATTATCTTATCAGATTAGATTATATCAAAGAATTAAAACAACGATAAAAGTGGTATGCCCCAAACGTAATATTTTCTGCGTAGCTGCTGCTCGATTCCGTAGCAAACAACTTTCCCCTTGAAAACCGGCTTCGGCGGAAGCGATTGGAATGTCTCTTCCAAACGATGATAAACCCATTATCATTTCAGCTCTTTGACGAACAATCACACACCTACACTTATTTGTTGGGCGATATCAACAGCAAAGAAGCTATTCTTATCGATCCAGTGCTCGAACAGGCAAAACGAGATGCCAGTCTGATACAAGAGTTGGGATTCACGCTTACCTATGCATGTAATAATTGAAGCTTCTAGATTTGTTGTTCAAAGGGATTTTACTACTACAGCGTTTTTATTATGTATCATATCATATTCAGTGAACACGCATATGCATGCCGACCACATCACTGGAACCGGATACCTGAAACAGTTGCTACCGGGAACGGTTAGTGTGATCTCCGAGAGCAGTGGTGCGAAGGCTGATAAATATCTGAAAGATAATGAGCTGGTAAAGTTCGGACGATTCGAGCTGAAGGCGATGTGTACACCCGGCCATACCAACGGCTGCATGACATTCGTTGTTCATGAACAGGTTAGTTAATTTGAGCACAATTAGGACATATCACCGAAACGCTCACTAATTTTAGGGCATTGTCTTCACTGGTGACACTCTGTTGATCCGAGGTTGCGGCCGCACCGATTTTCAAGAAGGCGATTCACGCAACTTGTACAAATCTGTCCATGAGAGAATATTTACACTTCCCGATAATTATCGAATCTTTCCAGCACATGATTATAAGTGCGTGATATAATCATTCTTAATGGCTTTTGATTGAATTATGTTACGTATTCCCTGTTTTAGGGGCAACATGGAAACCACAGTGGCCGAAGAAAAGCAATACAATCCTCGTCTAACAAAGGATATCGACGCGTTCGTAGAGATCATGGCTAATCTCAACCTACCTTACCCGAAAATGATTGGTATTACTTCGCCCAAATTATTCGATTACTCAGTAAAATACATGCAGCATATTTTTAGACAAAGCGGTGCCCGCCAATCGTGAGTGTGGATTGTATGATATCCCCAAATAAAATCTACCGCTAGTCAGTGATGGGATGACTCCTTATGACTCAAGTCAACTCCAGGCAATGTTAAAGTATTAAAATATAGTTTTAGTTACATCACAATGTTACACGATAGCGTTTCCGCGTTTCTTATGAAGAATCTAGACCAGTGCGTCAACAATAAACTGTTTGACTTGCATATTTGATGTTTTCTTAGGGGTTAAGCACAACCGTCATAATTTCCACAGCCGGTATGTATAACTAAGGCAACATTATGCCAAAAGGTAACTATCGATTCATCAATGTGGCTCCTCTGGATTGGCTGCGAGATCACTTCGAAAAATAACAATAGCTTCATTCTTTTATAATGTCATCGTTTCATAATAAACTATAGACTGAAGAGATCTTCATGAAGTTGTTGGATACGTTGGATAGCCCAACCGTATGGTATCCACTAGGTATGAAAACCCGGGAGAAGAACTGTACGTTTGCAATTGACAAAACTAAGCGACATTATCGTCATTTCAAGACATACCTGGGACCGGAGCTGCAACCAATTATTGGGCCTTACTACAGAAATCGAGTCGATAAGAATTTTGTTCGTTAGCTCAATTTTAGATACCGTTAGCTTCCATTTATAGATACCAAGCAATGTCGATAGCATCGAAAGCTATCGGTGCGAGTGTCATGCTTTTTTGAGTTGTTTGGTTTGCTTGTTGCATGCCTTCAGAGAATTATTTTGTTCCTGGTTTGCGTCCCGGATATTTACCTTTGGGAAACATTTCACAAACACTTAAATATAGGGTAAATAATGTGGGTTTGCCCGACTCAGGGTGTTTTCACGCAACTATTAAATACAAACCGATTATGACATACGACTATGTTTTTGATTTCTATGTAGGGGGGGATCACACTGCGAGAAATGTAATGTTTCATTAAAAGATTTCAAACGCATATTACTCAAAATCGTTATTGCGACCTATATTGTGTTATATAACATTAGATAGGAAATTTATCCAGCCTTTTTTTCTTGAAACAAGAACAGAAAATATAGTAAAAAAATTATAGGAGGTTGTGTCCAAGATACGACCGCATTGTTGACGTAGAACTACGCTGTTATTTTATATAAGTCGCTTGTTTATACCTTCGGATATTATTCTATAATGCTGTGAAATTTTAGAAACAACTGCTTAGTAGAATAATCTCTGAAATGATTTTTTCATTGTAGAATCAGTTGACGATAATTGATTGATGATTCATTCTTGCCCTCGCAAAACAATCGTATGTCGCAATTTATTTCATGTCAATGCATTGAAAATTTACCTCGAAGGCTATTCCGGTGGCCTTTTTCGAAATTGACTAGACTCGGCTACAGTCGATTATATACATGTTGCACCAGCACAATTATTCCATATCTCATTACTATATGAATATATCTTTGACACCGCATGTAAACAACAACAATGACAACACTTGCAAGTATCAACTATCATGCTACATGTTATTTAGTATTGCCTCAAAGGAATAGCACCTCTAGATATCGTTCGTCAAACTAAGCGTAAACAAAGCGCCAAACAAGCGTTCACCATAGCATGCATACAGAGCCATACATTGATGGCTTGAAACTACTAGCAATATAAACATTTCTCATCATTTTGCGCTATTCTCAAAAGAAACGCTTCTGTTAATATTACTGGCCTCGAAAAGAGTTGCATTACTTTCTCATGCTCGAGAGAAGCGCAGCTGTTACCCTTAGTGGAGGATGTTTTGCTACTGGCAAGCAAAACCTAATCACATACAAAATTCCAGAACATTTACTTTCTTGTTGACTAAACAAGAGAAATAAACTCTTTTTGTTAATAACAACCTCGAAAACAGTAGCAATGCTTCATTATGATCAATATTAGCGCAAATGCAATCCTAGTTGAAGGAAGTTTTGCGACTGGCATGCGAACCCAAATAACTTATAACATTCCAGTAAGACATTCAAGATGCTTGGTATTCTCAAATAATTTTTTGGTGCAGACGTCTGCTTCGCCATAACGTCAGTTTAATGAATTGATGCATTCTCAAAGGCACCAACGAAGCCTTTATGAAGACGGAAAATAAACAATGTTAACTGCTTGGAAAAAGACTGAATTATGCCACACAGCTTGTACTCTGCTGTAACACCCATCGATGCGAATTCGCTGATGAGTTTGTCAAGAGCGACCGCCTTCACCACCAGCGGGGGGAGCTTGATTTTGGTTGCTGCATGGGCGTTTACATTTTCGACTGACGCGCCGAAATCACCTACTTTCCTTTCGCCTACGATTCGTTTAGTATGTAAATCGCCAAAATCCGTTCGCGGCAAAAATAGTTATTAACGTTAACTTTATTTCATAAAAACGTGACCTGTTTTCTGATTTGACACCCTTAATGAAAGACGTAGTTCTACGTCAAAAAGTAAACAATTTGACGATTAAAATGGGTATGCTTTTTCGATTGTACTAGTAATGGCTATAATGGTATTTTTGTGTACATTTTTTAACAGAATGTGGTTCCGGATTCTACCACGTTATCTCATCTAATCAGTTTAAAGGATACAAATTCATACAGGAAACGTTTTTTTAAGGGCTTCCATTTGATGTATCAAAAGTGAAAAAATTACAAATTTTGAACAATGAAAAAACTCCATTCAATGCAATTACTACACATAATCACAGCATATAAAGTCGTGTATAACGATTTACGATGCTTTTTACACTGTTTTACGATTTTACCCGACAATGTTATATAATATGAATAGAATATGCGTATATAATATTGCATGTCGCGATAGTAGGATGATTGTTATACCGATATATGACCTAATCCATCAACGATATAGAAAATCCTATTCTTGCATTTTATACGATTTCGGATACACATGATGCATCCTTTGACTGATATTTTATGCGATTGTAATTTGATACTAATTTATATGCGATCTAGCATGTGCAAAAGTCATACGATTTAATGTTTGCTGGGTCAACCTAGAGAAACTATATTTCTGCTTCGCGCGAGTAAAAAAAAACAAACAAACTGCAGTGCCCCAAGCAGCTGCCATAGTAACAAAGTGGACAAACCAACATCAGTGCATCGGGCAAACCATGATCAGAATTGAGGTCATCGAGATACATTAATTACATGATTTAGATATATAAATCTGCACGCATGATGTTTACAATATTCGTAAGTGTTATAATCCACTGGTGTACACGTAGATGGATAGTTCAATGTTTTCTGTATTGATAAAACATAGTTTTCATGCTAAAATATATATTTTTCATGTTTGAACCTTATTTTTATCCTTTACTAGCTGACCCGGCAAACTTCGTCCCGTCCAAAAATTTGTTTTTTTGTTATCAATACCTTCAAACATTCACGTTTTCTTACTAAGCGCAAGTTCATGTGTCCAATCGCAGAACTGTTCATTGGTTGATGTTCTAATCGACCCCGTTGAATTTACCTTTTACTAAAAAAATTCCTAGTACTCCTACCAAAACTCATCATTATAATATCAGAATATTTTCAGACACAATTCTCGTTCAAGATTTTTCAACTACTTGCAAATAACATGTTTCTCCGTTACATGGAATAAATGTTTGATACAGAAAATATGGTAGAATGAAGACATACCCCTCCCCTCTTCTCTCCTTAGAGAGAGGGGAGGAGTAGTTTTCGAGTTATCCTAAAACCTCCACATGCCAATTTGGTTTCGTTTGCTTGATTAGTTCTCGAGTTATGCAGAAATTTGTGTTCCATTTGTATGGCAGTTCCCCTTTAGAGAGGGGTGGAGTATCTAACCACCGTGAAAACATTTATAGCACCCTAAAACCTACATATACCTAATTTCGTTTCGTTTGCTTGATTAATTCTCCAGTAATGCCTAAGGGAGGGGGAGGAGAATCTAGCCACCGTAAAAACATTTAGTGCACCCTAAAACATTCACATGCCAAATTTCGTTTTGTTTGCTTGAATAATTCTCGAGTAATGTAGAAATTTGTGTTTCATTTGTATGGCAGCTAAAACCTCCAGATGTCTAATTTGGTTGCATTTGTTTGATTAATTCTCGAGTAATGTAGAAATTTGTTTTTGATTTGTATGGCAGGTGATCTCGCCAGGCTATTTCGCGGATAATCGGGATTCTACTGTGTTTGTTTTTTTTATTCTTCTATATGATGAAATTTGAAATCGGACAATTTCAATTAGCCGATCGCCATTCGTTTTGTTGTCATTTTCGGGCAAATGTATCAAACTTTATGTGAATATTTGATTGTGAGATCATTTGTGTGTTTTGACTTAGGATTACGTCCTTCATTTCAAAGTTCAGAGTGTGTAAGTTCAAAGTTTCGAAAACGAGAGCGTTACAATTGGACAGGAACAGGCTATTGAAATCACACAAATCTGTACATCTGTGTACTGGTACCCGGTCGGAAATTCATTTTGTAGAGGCGAATGAACTCTTAGAGCATGAAGCAAGAAATTCAAGAAAAGGCGAATCCATTTATTTGTGATTACTAAGTGACTAAGTGACTTCGCTCGCTTGTCTAAGCATGCTCTTCTCTCACAATCCTATTTCTCTTCTACCGCCGGACTGAGCGGGGCCAACATATCAAAGAAAGCAGCAATTATATTATAGACTGCTCACAGATGCCGCAATCGATCGACGATTCCAAATGTCGGGGAGGGGAGTATTATTTGCGCTGGGTATTACCGAGGAGGAATCGATTAATTCTTTGAGCGTTATTTCTTTACCGGGGATATACGAAGTGGTATGATAATCACTTTATTCGAAAGATAAAATGGCCAAGAATTATATGCTTGTTACTTATTGACCCAAAAATTTGTTTCAGAAGCTCAAAAATTGCCTTGAATGCAAGCTATTGAAATCATAACAATCTAACTCATTGACAATGCTTGAATTTGTGGAAATCGGAATGTGTTCTCGAACACGGATGCAAAATCAACACACCTGGGGAAAGCCTCTTAGCAGATATATGCTATGAGTACTTTTTACGCAATATCAAGACGCATGGAGAAATTGTCGAAAAATCTGAAAAGGCTGGAAAAACTTGCCAGCCATCTACCGGCGAACGAACTTAAGACCAAAGAGGAGTCCACCAGAGAAAGTGCTACCGCTTATACTCATCCATTCATACACTATCAAGCAAAACATTCAGCTATCTTACAAAATATTCATTTATTGAGAATTGATTCAGATGATATTTAAATAAATGATTACCAAGTTAGCGGTAGTCCTACGTCTACCTTGCAGTTATATCACATTCATATTTTCTTTCAGGATGTTCAAGTAAATATTCTTGTCCATTACACCGTCGATAAAAACCTAATTGAAAAAAAAAAGTTTGTAATGTGACAGGAAAGGCAACTGGAATGCCCGAGCACAGAGGGAGAAACCGTTTCTCAGCAAAAAAAAATCAGTAACTCCAATTTGATTTTTCCAAACAACATGAAACACATCATTGTCTTACTGGGAAGATATTATTTCCGTAGATGGGTTCAAATTTGATATTTTTGGCTCCGATGGTTATCGTTTTGAGTGTGCACCCGTGGTCGAGTGGTTAGCGTCTCACATTATCATGCCGGGTGTTCGGGTTCGATTCCCGTTCTGGCCGGGGGATTTTTCGTCAAAGAAATTTCCTTCGACTTGCACTGTGATCACGTATATTCTAGAGCTTGCCCCTCGGAATTCATTCAAGGCGTGTTATTTGGTTTAAGAAATCTCAACTAAGTATTAATAAATGACGCTAATTAATGCATACGTTGAGACGGCAAAAGTTCCACAGGGAACTTTAACGCCATTCAAGAAGGTTATCGTTTCGTATGGAGGAAAACAAACGATGAATTAAACATAAAAATATCTGATAGCAACGTTTAAAAATGGTGGTGGTGAAGGGATGGTATGAGGGTGCAATGGGTGGACAATGGGCGATTTGGTTTTCATCGATGGTGTATTGGATCAGAATGTTTACTTGAACACCCTGAAGGAAAATATGAAGCAAAGTGACAACAAAATGGGATGAAATCGAGGATTCAAGTTTTACCAACACAATGACCCAGAGCACAAGGCATATAAAGTTCGCACATGGTTACATTAAATTTGCTTAAAAGTTATTGATATAACTCCACAATCTCCCAACATCAATCCCAGTAAAAAATTAGTGGGTTATATCTATGATATAACCACAAGGTTCACGTGGAACTACCTTAGCTTAGCAATCATTCGTTTGTATTGATTAAATTCTTGATTGAATGAAACAGTTTCCAAATTCAATTGAGTTCAATATATTTGCTCTGTGAGTGAAAAAAATGAACAAATGCCGTGTAAAGTCAATTCATTTATTGTGATTGATTGTTCTTCGTTACAAGTAAATTTAATGACGGACCTTTTACGTTTGGTATGATGACTAGAATAAAATATATGTACGGAAGAATTATCAAACGTTTGATGAACCAGCCTAAGGCTGAAAATCTTTCCAATAAAGACAAAAAAAAATTATCAAACGATTATTTTATTTTACATTTCCCTCTGAAGTTTACATCCCAAAAGTGTACAAACTTCTCGAATCTCGAATTTGCTTGAAACTGGGAAGTTCATTCGCTTCTAGTGTCTGCACGATTTTCCCAGATTCCTAAGTTTAGAAGATCATGTTAGGACAGACATATTCCACTCTGCACAAAGGCAAGCGAGGACAAAAGTACTCGCAGTTTGCATTTATTTGCAGAGCCGATTTCCCCAGAAACCTCGGTTTTGAAGTCTGTGTTAGGGAAACACATTTCAATCGGAACAAAAATACCCCCGACTTGCATGAATTTGAAATACCGATTTCTCCAGGCACCTTGGTTTAGAAATCTCTATTAGGGAACACATTTCGGTGGGAACAAAAGCTCCCCCTACTTTCGTGTGTTCTTTTTCTTCTTTTTGGCTTTAAGAGGGTTTAAACTTTTCTGTTCACTCGCCTCTAGGCTCTTTCGTGTGCTTGCAATGCCGATTTCGCTGCTTGGTTTTAAAGTCTGTGTTAGGGAACATTTTTCGATGAGAACAAAAGTCCCCCTACTTTCATGTATTTGCAATGCCGATTTCCCCAAGGCTGCTTGGTTTTGATGGCTGTGTTAGGGAAACCGTAAATCGGGCCAATCAAAACGATGCAGTTAGGGCGTTTAGATAACGCCTAATATTTTACAGTTATTCAATTGTTTATCTAATGAAAAACAACATTTTGTTAGTTGCGATAGATGCGTAGAAATATTCCCTATCAAGTGATGCAAACATCTCTCCTATCCAGTACGAAATGTACGAGCTATAAGCATTCGAAATCTTTAATTTTTTCCTGCATGTTCTGTGTTTAGGTTTTCATTTTACCCTCCATATATTCCGGTTAGACGTAGTCCCACGTCAAAACCAACAAATTATCTGTGCAGGAAATTTAAAAACCTTAAATTTTCTGAAAATAACGATTTTAAAACCACTTGATGAAAAAAATGATAGATATTCTTTCCGAACACACAAAAAAAAACCCGTAGATTACGGCTAAAGAAAGCTAAAGATAGTTGCAATGAACAAAGGATACCATACTAATGATAGAATTGTGAAACACCTTCGAATTCGTGTTAAGATTACGTACCAGCGTACGAATATGAGTTTGAGTCAATTTTCATTTATTAGCACATATATTCACCATTCTTAAAGAAAGAAAAACCATCAACAGATAGCAAACCTTTTAACTCTCATATGACACTATGGCTTTATCTTAACAGATTGTTCCGTAAGCTTGTTTTCGACATTCAAAAGAAAAGAAAAGATATCTGCATGGTGGAGTACGATTACGAGTTTGAGTCACTTTACGAATAGTTTCTCTGTTTCCATGATTCGGCGAGGATTTTTTTTCAGTTCCCTTCAGCAGTATAGTTATATTCACCCTGACTTAAAAGGGTAGGCAGAAAATAAGTTTTTGCAGCACTGCCAAAAAATTTCAACTGCCTTGCTCACGATGATAAAAAACGTCAAACAAACACCAACTAGTAAACAAAAACTTTACAGCTGTAAGATCTTGATGATAGAATTTTGATAAACGAAAAATAATTAGCAAAATTCTCAATTTACCTTGATTTTTGTAAGTGCAAATCAATACTATAAGTTGGTGCTTGGCGTGTGTATTCAGCGTGAATCAACTAGATAATGGATTCCGCTCCAGAGAAGCTGAAACGTCCGACACCAGTGAATGCGTCGGACAGTGACGAGGAAAGATTCGAGAATGCATCGAGCAAAGGATTCAACGAAGCAGCGGTGGACGAAGTCATCGAACAAGTCACCGGTGTACATATAGGCAACTCACCACGAGTGGATACTTCGGCACCATCGGAACAGACGGAGAAGTTCGTGGACTGTCGTAGTGATTGCGGGAGTGACGGCGAAGAAACTGTAGGAAAAGAGTTGAAATCAGGTCACACAGAGGATGATTTTGTGGATGACGAGTCTCAGCGGGACTTCGAAAAGGCCCTGACCGAAGAAGAAAAGCAAGCTAATAAGTTGAAAGCGGATGAGCTGAAAAATGAAGGCAATGATTTGTTCAGAAAGGGAGATTTTGAAAAGTCGGCGAATGTTTACACGGGGGCATTGCGGATTTGTCCCGTCGAATATTCGACGGAGCGATCGATTCTGTACGCGAATCGTGCTGCCGCCAAAACTAAACTTAACTATAAGCCCTCTGCCATCGAGGACTGTACCAAAGCTCTGGAACATAATCCCAACTACCTGAAGGCACTGCTAAGGTAATTATTTACAGTTGCCCCACTGATTGATTTGTCTTGATGGCACCATATGTCAATACATAATTTTACCTAACGATTATTGTATCTAATTCTAGACGTGCTGCACTGTACGAGGAGCAGGACAAGCTGGACGAGAGCTTGGAGGATTCCAAAAAAATCCTAGAACTGGATCCTTCTAACGTTGAAGCGAGAGCGGCTCAAACTCGCCTGGCACCGAAAATAGAGGAACGCAACGAACGCCTCAAGCAGGAAATGATGAGTAAGTTGAAGGACCTAGGCAATATGATATTGCGACCTTTCGGGCTGTCAACGCAGAACTTCGAGATGAAACAGGATTCCAGCGGTTCCTATTCGATAAATTTCAAGAATAAATAGCACCGTAATTCGCTGAGCGAGCGTTGTGATAAGTAAATGTAAATGCGATGCTTCATTTGTTTTTTTCGTTGAATATGAGTCGGATGCAATAACACGAAAATCGATGACAATGTTGTATTAATGGCTAGTGATTATCACATTCTGTGATCGAATCTAATTCTTAGGCGGGAAAATATCGGAAATGATGGCTAATGTGTAGAGTGTTTTTTAGAGACATAGAACTTCAACATTGGGATAAAACAACGTAGGTGACGTCCAAATTGAACCCCTATCGAACTGAGAGAAGTCAACATATCGAGTTCCTCACTGAAATTTTCTCTTTTTTTGCATGGCAGTTCTGCATGAGATTTTGCTAACGATCCTAGCATCAATCAGCACCCGGCTGGATTAAACTAAAATACAGTATTGGTTTATTGTCATACAACATTGAAAACACTGAATTCTTTGTCATTTTTCCGACATGTAGCTACATCGGATGGTGAGCTGGCGAAGGATGTCTTCGAAAGCGTCAATCGTCTGCGGCTTATCGGCGTGGAGCAGAGACTTCACATTACGTCAAAATGTTGTAGCTTCAAAATGAAGTGCATCCAATCGATATGCGTTGATTTTTCACGAAGTTACAGCATGTCAAAACTCACTTAGAATTTCCGATTTCGCACTCTGTTCCTCTAGTTTTCTTATCGAGTGCATATTACGGATAATTTTATTCTGATAAAGCAAAAAAAAAAAAAAATGCAAAAATCAGTACAAATCAGGATCATTTCAGAGAACTCAGGTAAAATTGAATGTTTGTCAGGATATCAGGGAGCGTGCCAAAAAATCTGGGAAATCCTGAAAAATCACGGAGAATGGCATATCTGGCTGAAGCCTTGTAGAGCAGTGGTGTCGTTTATGCGGCCGGCAATCAGATTTGAAAAATGTTGGAAAAAATTACTTCATTTGGGTGATGAAGTGAATATAGTTGAAAGTTCCTCTATACAACTGAGTAAAAATTACTTGTAATGAGTAATTCTTTTTAGCTGGGTATATCCAAGCTGACCATTGTCTGGTTTCTTTCTCGTTTTTTTCATGTTAATTCAACATTCTGATAGTTGATCTTGTTAGTGCTCGGTGGACTTTTGTTTATTTTCGGTAGAGTTTCTGCGTACTCTCACAGTTACTGCCGGTTGACAGCAATGAGAACCGGATGCATGGAAGCGGAGGGATGAGGGAGAGAGAGGAGAACAAGAGAGAAAAGATAGAAACAAAGAGAATAGACGGAGAGAGAAGAACTCAAGAGAGCAAAGATAGATAAAAAAGAGATAGAAAAAGAGAGTAGAAGAGATAGAAAGAGAAGAGATAGAAAGAGGAGAGATAGAAAGAGAAAGAAAAGATAAATAGAGAAGAGGTAAGATAAAGAGATAAGAGAGAGAAAGAGAAAAAAGAGATGGGTAGAGAAGAGATAGAAGGAGATAGAAGGGATAGAAACAGAGAGAAGAGATAGAGAAATAAAAGATAGAAAGAGAAAGAAGAGATAGAGAGAGGAGACATATAAGAGAGAAGGGATACAAATAGAGTGAAGAGAGAAAAGAGAGAGAGAGAGTTTATTTGATTTTTGCTGCGTTTTCGCCATCGAAAGATAGTAGAGTTCATTCACCATTTCAGTGTCTATTGCCAATCGCTTCTTTTTTTTTTGCTCTCGGTTGCGTGCCTTGGGTCAACACAAGCAATAAACGAAAAAGCTCTGATGTTGGATTGGGCGACCTTGGATCGATTCGTGGAAGATCGATCTTTTACCATCGGATTAACGATTTTTAAGATCGATTCTTTCTACTCCGAAAAATCTCGAAAATTGTAATTTTTTTTTTCGTAGATTTGTGTTTTAGTGAACATTGATTTTAATCTCATCAAAAACCACCTGGCAAGTTTCATAAACATTGGACCTCTTTCAAGTTTGTCAAGGTAGTTTTCAAAAAGGTAGTTTTGTAAATAATTACAAAATAAGTGGTCATAAGTTATATTTACATCATCACATCCGCAAAGTTGACAGTGAAAATTGTGACAAAACTGGATGGTTAAATCAGGTCCTGCCGAAGTGTTCTTTTCTAGAACTAGGACTGCTACCAAGATTTCGACTAAATGTCAGATGTACGACACGGTTGAATTTTATGGGATTATTGTAAGCGGGACTCTGGATGAATATCAGTTGCGAATTTCTAATATTTTAATTAGTTTATTAACTTAAATAATTCCATGACGGAACAGGATGAATGCTCTGGAAAATAAATTTTTTATTGTGCTTTCATTTTTTTCTGACCTTCGTGCTGAGAATCAAATACACCCATACCTCGCTGTATAGCCGCTCTTCATACGGCATTTCGCTATAACGGGCCTCTTCAATTCAGGCACGTTTTCGATTTACGGCCTAAAATGTTTCGTTATAACGGCAAAAAAAAGAGGATTGATTCAAAAATCACTTTTGTACAGAAGTGAAAAAATATTTATGAGACAATAACTTAAGCAACATACAAATTAGGTATATAAGTTAACTACTTTACCGAACCAAAGGGATTTTTAAAAACTAAATCATAGATGTTTGTTTCAATTTTGAATTATGACTGACTTTATTCTGATCGATCCTTTCCTTAAATACCTATCCGCTATTTATGAAAGCAAACCTTGTTGATGTCTTCTCATTCAGCGCTGATAAAATGTTGACACTTAGATTTCTCGGTGCAATATTAGTAAACATTGGTTGAGTTGATCGTGGCATTGGTGCTAGATGATGATTCGCTGTTATCTTCTCGCTACGATGATGAATGAACGTTAGCTAAGTATCGGACTAGATAAAGATTCCATTCGGATGGTTTGTAAACACCAGATAATGCTGGATGGTGATGATTCGTAAGTATTCCTCGGTGCGTTTGTTGAATGATGCAAGATGTTGATGTTTGGAAAGTTGAACGGTAATCGTTGGTGGTGTGATTCGTCAGCATTACATTGGTTGCATTAGTTGGATGATGAAAATGTTGATATTTGGAAATATGAACGGTTGATCAGCGTTTTCGGAAATTCGTTGATACGAAGTTTTATTTATGTTTTCAGAATCGGGAAAGTGAATGTGGTTGATGAATCATCCTTTGGGAAAGTGGATGGTGATAACTTATATACATACACATATTCCATGTAACATGAAGTTGTTTCATTTTTGTTTATAGATTATTGTTGGTTTTTATGTATGTATGTTGTATGTGTTGTGTGTGGTATGTTTTATGTTTATGTTATGTATGTAATTTTGATTTAAATGAAATAAATTTAAATAAATTTAATTTTTGATTCAAATTAAATAAAAATAAAAAAAAATAAATGCATTTTGAATGATAAACCATGTTACATATTTAACAAACTTGAACCGATCTGATTGAATTTGTATGAATTTGTATTAGAATCATTGATTATACGGCTTTTCGCTTCGCGGCCGAATTTCGTGGAACGTATCTAGGCCGTAAAGCGAGGTATGGGTGTAAAATGCCTTTGATGTTTGAATAGAAATGTGAAATGTTTATTTCACGTTTAAAGAAAAGACAACACATATATAGAATAAGTAAATAAATTGTAAAAAAGGCATTCAATTTTTCAAAGATAGATTCTCTGGAACCGATTCAATCAGTGAATCGATCTCTACGCCGTTTAGAAAATCGGTTCGTCAAGATCGATCTTCTTCTAAAGATCGCCCAATCCTAGTCTGATGGAGGAAATGTTTTCCAGATGGAATGGTCCGAAATGTAATAGGAGTACCGGTAAGTTTTTTCGGTGTTTTTTTTTCAAAAATTAATGCTTTGTTCTGCAAAAATGGTTATAAATTTAATATTCAAAGTATTGCCCATCGCTAGACACAACTTTTTCCCATCTTTCTGGCAATTCACGGATCCCTTTGTGGGAATAATCGGCCGGTTTGTCGGCTAACCACGAATCGATCTAATTTTTGACTTCCTCAAAATTTGAAAAATGCTGGTCAACCAGGCCATGTTGCATCGATCGAAAAAGGTAGTAATCGGACGGAGCAATGTCTGGAGAATACGGCGGGTGGGATAGGACCTCCCATTTCAGCATTTCCAAGTATGTTTTGACCGGTTTCGCGACATGCGGCCGAGCATTGTCGTGCTGCAAAATAACTTTATCGTGTCTTTGCTCGTATTGTGGCCGTTTTTCCTTCAGTGCACGGCTCAAAGGCATCCATTGTCGGTAGAGGTCCCCCGTAATGGTTTCATTCGGTTTGAACAGCTCATAATACATCACACCCAGCCGGTTCCACTAAATAGACAGCATAACCTTCTGGCCATGAATATTCCGCGCGACCGTCGATGTTGATGCATGGCCGGGGTACGTTGCCCGACGTTTAAAATTGTCGTAATGGACCCACTTTTCATCGCCAGTAACGATTCGATGCAAAAAACCCTTTCATTTATGCCGTTGGGGCAGTTGTTCGCACGTGGAAAAACGGCGTTCGACGTCTCGTGGCTTCAATTCATACGGCACCCAATGTCCTATCTTTCGAATCATTCCCGTTGCTTTTAAACGATCGGATATGGTTTGCTGAGCTACCCCAAGTGTATCTGCAAGTTCTTGTTGCGTTTGTAACGGATCTTGATCGAGTAAAGCCTCCAATTCTTCATCTTCAAACTTTTTTGGCAGTCCGGCATGTTGTTCGTCTTTCAAGTCAAAATTACCAAAATTTCAAAACCACGTCTGACACGTTAAACTTTTTGACATATATTGAAAAAGACGTGCAATGACAGTAGCTTTCCAACGAATGTCTGGAAATTTGATTCACTGGAATAATAATCAAGTTACACCATCGAAGAAACTTACCGGTACACCTAGTTTCAGATTAAATTACATTGTTGCGGAAAAAACGGGTTCGATCAAAGGCGATAATTAGTTCTATTTGTTCGGGAGATATCCATGGGTTATGAGGTGAAGGAGGAATTGGCTAGCCTTTTTCTTATGAAAGGAACAACAGGCCCCTATATTTTCAACGCACTGCGTAAAGTCCAGCAGAAATTCCATCTATCGTTGGAGAAAATATCCTGATGGAGCTCCTGCTATGTGTGGTAAGTTTAGTTGAATTTTCGTTTTCCATATTTCATATAAAGCGTGGTGCACAAATTATGTAACGCTAAAAATGCGGTTTTTGGACTACCTCCCCCTCATGTTACGTAACGCAAACATAATCTGTGCACAAAGTCAAAGTCGATTGAACAATTTTCATTATATTTTAGATTTTATTAAATCATGAAAATATCAACGTAACAAATCAGATCCCAGAGCCCAGGTCGGAATCAAAGGTTCTTCGGATAAAATTATTTAAAATGTACTAAAATCATCTTCATCCATGTCGACAAGTTCATAGAATTCCGAACAAACAGAGGAGGAAAATTAATGCTTACATCTGCTATATTCGAGATGCATTAATCGGTGCCTGCCTATTCACTACTGTTTAGCTAGTTAAAACACGTGCTTTATCATCTTGTCTCAGGAAACACACCTCATTCCATCCCAGAATCGAAATCAGCTGCTTAATCATGTAGAGGCGCATTGATTTATTCAGGAATAAAAACTATAGATGGGTTATACCTATGATATTACCGCAAGGTTGACGTAGGGCTGCCGTTGGCTTAGTAATCATTTGTGTTTCTTCAGCTAGCAATAGTCGCACCTCGGATGTTCCTCATTGGGTACGATATCGCCGCTGCGCAGAGCTATCTTTTGTGTGTATTGAATAAACTAGTGAATGAATGAAACAATTTACGAACTCAATTGCGAACAAATCCCAATTTAGTACAATTCATGCATTATGGAAGTAGTTATCGCAGCAAATAGTTGTCAACATTTTGCCAAATCATCAAACGGTATGCGTTCAGTCACAGTGAAGTTCAGTGAGCTGGCGACGTGAAGGGATATCTTCCAATGCAGTCTTGAATAACCGAGCCAAATCGTTGCATTTGAACCCGCTTTTGTAGACCATGTTAGCAAAACGAATTCCGAGGTGTAAAAATGCATGGGGGTATAAAAGTACTACCGACATGCATGCACCTGCAATGCAGGGAAACATTCCGATTTGCAGAAACGCCAGGCGAGTACAAAGGTACCCGCTGCTTGCATCTTTTTTGCAATCCCGATTTCCCCAGGCTCAATGGTTTAGAAATCTGTGTTAGGAAAATATTCCGATTTGCAGAAACGCCAGGCGAGTACAAAAGTACCCGCAGCTTGCATCTATTTTGTAATGTCGATTTCCCCAGGCTCCATGGTTTTGAAATCTGTGTTAGGGAAACATTCCGCTTTGCAAAAACGCAAGTGATTTCCCCAATCCATGATCCATGAAGTCTGTGTAAGGGGAACATCCATTCATTCCAGCGATCGTGGATCGCCATCATAATTGAGTGGATTTCCGAGCGGCACGCGCTTATATACCAATTGGTGTAATTTCAATAGCCTGTTTTGAAAGCAATTTAAGGGCTATTGAAACAAGTTTTTGAATAAAAAAATAACAAGCATATAACGCGTAGACATTTTATCTTTCGAATGAAGCGTTTATCGTTTATCATTTCGTTTAGTTGTAGGAGGTATTAACGCTCAAAATCTGGTTGTTCCGGTGTAACGCTTTCGTTTTCGAAACTTTGAACTCACACCCGAGATGAAGTCCCTTGTTAAGATGGAAGTTTGTTACGTAACGATTACAACAACCCCCTCCCCCTATGTCACATTAAGTAACGCAATCTTAATCAGATTCAGATTCAGTTTTGATGATGAACATGCCTCATGAAAACATGCAGCTGGAACTCATTGAAATCCAGTGTGATTCAGAGCTACATGAGAAATTAGAAAAAAATATGATCTTTTGGACATGCTTTTGACGTAGGACTACGTCTAACCGGAAGATATAGGGGGTGAAATGGAAATCTAGGCACTGAACAAGTAGGAAAAAATGCAAGATTTGGAATGCTTATAACTCGAGCATTTCTCAATAGATCGCAAAGGTTTTTGCATCAATTGATAGGAAATATATCTACGCATCTATCATAACGAATAACATTTCATTTTTCTTGAGATAAATAATTGAATAATTGTGAAATATCAAGCATTGTCAAAATGCCCTATGTGCCCATTTTTGATTGGTCCATTTTGTGCTCCTCAAATCGTACCGACCAAAACGGGCAACCAGAGCAGCAGCGAAATAGAATGAAGCACGATTGGAAAGGAAAAAGAAAAAGATGAACGAAACATTGGTCGCAGTAATTCTCGAGCCAGCCAGTCAGCTTAAAAATCCCCGCTCCGCTGCCGTAACGATCATTCTCATTCAAACCGTACACCACATCGGTTCGCATCACAACACATCAACAAACCAACATGGGTGCTTGGGTTGGACATGGTAAAGGAGGAAAAGTGAAGGGAAAGGCAAAATCCCGCTCGAACCGTGTTGATATGGAGTTCCCCGCAAGGGTAGCTAGGCCGAGCGCGTTAGTACCAGTGCACCAGTCCACCTAGCCGGCGTTATATAGTTTCGGCCGCCGAAGTGATCGAGTTGGCTGGTAAAGCTGCTCGCGACGATTAGAAAAACCGCATTCAGAACAGAACACATCAAGATAACAACAGGCAGTTGCAGCGAGTGGCGAGTGGCAAACGCAATCGCAAAACGGCAGCAGGTAGCAGAAGAAAAAAGTTTGTTCTTTTTACAATCTGCTTTGGTGGCAAATCCAGAACAAGGCGGCATCGAGTGCGTTCGAAATGGTTTTTTTTTTTCAAAACCACGAGTACTAAGTTTTCTAAATTGGAACCATTCCATAAAACAAGGCGCTTTTCAGGGCCATTAAACCTTCCAAAAAAGAGTTTAGGAAATAAAGTTCAATGCGTTCTAAAACATTATCCAAAATAATAATAAAACACAAATTGATGTTTTCATAATTTGTTTGCCAGGATCTGATGAGTATGTGAATTTGGCAGTAGTTCTGAGCTTATTGATAGTTGGGGACTTTCAAGATTATTCAATTTTCACCAACTCTTAAATTGTTTCCAGATTGAAAGTACAGTAATTTACAATTAGTTCGACATTTAGCTAATTGGACGGACATGTAATGCGACTTATTTAGTTGGACATTTTTGTAAACATAGAGATCCAAATTATGACCGCACATTGAAAGTCGACACTGTACCACTGTCATCGCAAATGTTCAATTACAGGTTCAAATCGCCTCCAATGCGACACTGAGTGGCGCTTCGGTACGTTGCATTGAATGTAATTTACTGTAAAATATGTCACAAGCTGGATGGGAAGAAATTTTCCAACTGTGAAAGCTGAGGCGAGTGGCAAATGCAATCGCTAAACAGAAAGGTTTAGCCGAACAAGATGGGGATATCGAGTGACAACAAAACAATAAACTCTTTAGATTGAAGATAATTTTGTGATCCTGAAAAGGACCCTTTTTAGCCTTCATGTGAACCCAACGAGCGAACAAATCGTAATGAATGTATTTTTCTTTTCTTTCTTTGTTTTTAAGAGACTTTAAACTTTGCAGTTCATTCGCCTCTAATGTATTTTTTTGCCATCGCTGCCTTTTAACGCTCATTCGTTCGTCTCGTTGGACTCGCCCCTTTGGCTGAGTCTGCCGTTTTGTCTCTATACTGTGAGCGTGTACCGCTAAGGCCAGGCGCAAATTGAGACGCGTATAGCGCGAGTAACTTGGCGCGATATAGCGCTTGTTTTTGTGGCTAATGAAAACAGATAGAACGGCGCAAATTGACGAGGAGACGCGAGATGGCCCAGCGCTCGTGAGACACGACTCGCGTGACGCTGTGGCTGAATCACAGTTTCTCGTGCTTGTCGTGCCGGCTATGATGGTTGTGTTGGTGAACATTCATGTAGCGCCGGGAGTCTGACACTATATGGTTGTGCCGGTCGGGTGATTGTGTTAGTAAATAAATTTATCGCGCAACTCTGTGTGAATCAGACATTGTATGCGAGTGGCACGTTATTTACACCAAACTGCGACTCAATATGCGCACCACCACGCTACATTTGTGGCACGCATGAGTCGTGTTAACTCACGAGTGCTATACGCTTCTCAATTTCTCTCAAATTTAATAAGTACAAAGCCTTCAGAAAAAAAATCAAAAATCAACTGAAAGATAGTGAGAAAAAATTGAGAAAGTGTGTAAAAAATATTAGGCTGTCAAAAAAGTCCTGCGGTATTTCCGCGAGGTGTCGTTGTAAGCGCGTAGTTCTAGTTGTATTCATTGTATCGAGTCATACTATAGCTTGTTGGAAAGGTATTTTTGCGCGCTATAATATAGTCCTTGACAGTGTTTTGTTTGGTTAAGTCGTTCGTGAGTTATAGTGTCGCAAATATGGAGCAAAATAAAGAGAAAATCCGACATATTTTACAGTACTACTATGACAAAGGCAAAAATGCATCTCAAGCTGCCAATAAAATTTGTGCAGTTTATGGACCCGATACAGTTTCCATTTCCACCGCACAACGATGGTTTCAACGTTTTCGTTCTGGTGTAGAGGTCGTCGAAGATGCGCCACGCTCCGGAAGGCCTGTCGTCGAAAATTGCGACAAAATCGCTGAATTACCCGAGAAAGACCGGCATAGTAGCAGCCGTAGCATCGGCCAAGAGCTGGGGATAAGTCATCAAACCGTTATTAACCATTTGAAGAAGCTTGGATTCACAAAGAAGCTCGATGTATGGGTGCCACACACGTTGACGCAAAAAAACATCTTTGACCGTATCGACGCATGTGAATCGCTGCTGAATCGCAACAAAATCGACCCGTTTATGAAGCGGATGGTGACTGGCGATGAAAAGTGGGTCACTTACGACAACGTGAAGCGCAAACGGTCGTGGTCGAAGCCCGCTGAAGCGGCTCAGACGGTGGCCAAGGAAGGAAGGAAGGTTCTGCTGTGTGTTTGGTGGGATTGTCAAGGAATAATCTATTATGAGCTGCTTCCCTATGGCCAAACGCTCAATTCGGACCTGTACTGCCAACAACTGGACCGCTTGAAGGTATCACTCATGAAGAAGAGGCCATCTTTGATAAACAGAGGCCGCATTGTCTTCCATCAGGACAACGCCAGGCCACACACTTCTTTGGTGACGCGCCAGAAGCTCCGGGAGCTCGGATGGGAGGTTCTTTTGCATCCGCCGTATAGTCCGGACCTTGCACCAAGTGACTACCACCTGTTTTTGTCCATGGCGAACGAGCTAGGTAGTCAGAAGTTAGCCACAAAAGAGGCCTGTGAAAATTGGCTATCCGAGTTTTTTGCCAATAAGGAAACGAGCTTCTATAACAGGGGTATTACGAAGTTGGCATCTCGTTGGGAACAAGTCATCGAACAAAACGGCGCATATTTGACTTAAAACAGATGATTGTAACTAATTTTATGAACAAATGAAAATTAAAAAAAAATACCGCAGGACTTTTTTGACAGCCTAATATATATTTAACAAAAGCTGTCCTCTTTGTATAGTCCTACGTCACTCCGGTTATGTCTCCGACATTACCCAACCGTCTTTTTTATTGCTTCTTCGTTTGGAGCCACAACCAATTGTGAGTACAGTAGAACCTCGATTATCCGCGGAATAGTCTGGCAAGGTCACCACGGATAACGAAAATCGCGGATAATGCAATTAAAAACTATAAATGAGGTGAAAACATAAAAAAAATCAGCATGAAAACTATATTTTAACAATACAGAAATCATTAAACTATTCATCTGTAAGGTCATATATACCAGTGGTCGGTTAATATGGAAGCCATGACCAAAAGAAAACAAGAGCCTACCGCTCACTGATAAATTTCGGGAAGCTCTAAAGAATTAATATGGACCTCGCTTTCGCTGATAATCCACACAGCGGATCATCCGCTCGCGGATAATCGGGGTTCTACTGTAATTGTTTTACGTTATGGAAAAAGTGAAATCAAAGTCGATGACAATATAACTGATGATCATTTGGAAAATTCCTGGCATCCAAGCTGACCTGGATAAAGTCGCCTAAATGAAATCGTAACGGCGTTGAAGTATGTTTGTTCCTAGTATAGCCATAAGTTTAAGTGCAGAAAGACGACGAAACAGATCTACGAACTGTCATAATTGCTTTCTATCACTGAACGATCCGGTACAAACCCACTCTACATTGTTGTGCCAGATTGGTCCCAACAAATGGTGTCGACAACGGTACTGATATCGTGCCATTTTGCAACGATTTTGTCGACCTACCCTTCGTATTCGACAACCAATTTCGAGCCAAACCTGTGCCAATCTGGCACCGCGTCGACCGATTGAAAAACTGCTCAACCCTCATTATGGTGGTATTTGTTTTCATGAAAGTTGAAACAAACATTTAAAAAACCGGCGATGGAAATTATTTAATTTATTTACAATGCTGGTTTATTTACATCAATACTAATACAAGGCTGTACTACAGTTATAATAGATAAAAGCACTATATAATGAGCGAACCAAATTTTCTTTTGAACAAATTATATGCTACACCGTTCAGAGAGAACATTTTGGTTCACCGGTGTGGATGAATCAAATTTTCACTAAAAAGTAAATGTAGACATAAATGTATTGATTATTATAAATTGTGCAAGTGAGTTTTACCTGAACATTCCTATTTATTCCTGTTCATATCCTGGATGTTGATAGCATTAGCGAAGAGTGTGTTTAATACAATCGTTGAATACAGATACGGGTTCTACTCCGGCAAATTTGAGGTTCGGTAATTGGAGCCATAGCAACAGAAGCTTTTCCACAACTGGGGCGTACTCTGAAATGAAATGCATTTCATTTAATAATTTATTGCACATATTCAATAGATATACATCTTCTTCTTCTTCTTCAATGGCACTAACGTTCCTAGAGGAACTTCGCCGTCTCAACGTAGTATTACTTGCGTCATTTTTATTAGTACTTAGTTAAGATTTCTATGCCAAATAACACGCCTTGAATGCATTCTGAGTGGCAAGCTCTAGAATACGCGTGATCACAGTGCAAGTCGGAGGAAATTTCTTTGACGAAAAATTCCCCCGACCAGAACGGGAATCGAACCCGAACACCCGGCATGTTAGTTATGACGCTAACCACTCGGCCACGGGTGCACAATATACATACCAAGTTGCTATTGACACACACTTAATCGCGGGTTCTATACACAAGGAAACACAACTGGAACTTATTCCGCACTATTGCGTAGGAATAGTACATGGTACTATTATCGTTAAAATCAACCCATTATTTTATTCCTCGAATTTCTGTTAGCTGCAATTCAAAGAAAAAGACATCAATATTAAACATTAATTAAAGAAAAACATACTTACTCAAGCAAATTGTTTAATCCATTCACTTCTCTCGTTTTTGTTTATCTGAATGACAGTTCAATGCGAGAGAGGGAAGGCAATCGCTGCAGTGATGCCATTTCGCTCAGCACCAGTTATCGCGTACTTTTATAGTTCAAACTATAGACAGTCCTTCATGCGGGGGTGAGAGAGGAGCTTTAATCCAGTACTTTTATAGTACTTTGTGACATTCGGTCCACATCGGGTCCATAACCGCTCGAAAATATATGAAACTGGGAAGGAACAGTTGATGTGGAAGATAGAACATGAGAGGGGCGTTCGAGGTTGGTACGGCAAAATAATTTCGTCTATTCCACGCGTGAACCCGTTCGGCGCCGTTCTCTTCGCAAAAAACGTGTCTAGCAGTCGGTATGAATTTTCCAAGAGCAGTGTGAGTCGTGTTTTGCGTGATTTATAGCTTGGATTTACAGCATTTACAACAATTGCGCATAACTTTGTCGAAAATGTTAATTTTAGATACTTTTACAATTTCAATAAAAATTCTATCTTTTTGTTTTATTTGTTTTTGAGCTATTAACTCTCGATCGACTGACAGAATTTATTGCCATATTGGGTATTTCAACTCCATGCTTTCTAATGTCAATGCTGTAGTGAGCCATAGAAAGTCAAATCCACATTTTATTCAATCAATTTTACATTTTATTGTAATTTATAGTGGGGAAAAAATCATTTCGGCTCGCGGCAATGATGACAAATCTTATTCGGGACCGCACACTACATACACTTGGGCACCATTGCTGTAGAGCAGGGATCTCAAATTGTTTTGGGCAAGAGACCCCTTTTCCAGAATTAAGTCACACCTTAGACCCCCATAGCCATTTTTTTTTGAAAATCCTATCTTTAGTTTTGTTTTCTTACTTACTGAATTATCAATTTGAAAACATTGCAGTTGGTTCAATGAATAAACTTTACATTATTTTCTCACGGAGGCGGTCTGGCGTAGTGGTAACATCCGTACCTCTCGCGCAAAAGGTCACAAGTTCAATTCATACTCCCGACATTCTTCCAAAAAAATTGATGTAATGTGACAAACCAGCCAAATATGTTGAAAGTCAGTATAATACAGGAAAAAAATATTTTCTCATCATATTCAACAAAATAAATAGAGAAAAAAATAGTAAATATTGATTTTATTAAATAATTATTAATATAAATTATTCACAACCTATAAAAACACTCAAATCGCAATCCAATCTATCCACAACTACCAAAATATTAAAATACGGTTCAATATTGGTTAGTTAAAGTCTTAAAGCTCCGCGTTTGTTTATTTTCAAATGGTTCTTTCGGTTTCGCGTTGTTTGTAACCATAATGAAGCCTTGTTCGACAAAGTATGATGATGGAAAAACGAGAAGATATTTTTATAGAATTTTTATAGAATATTCCCCCTTATTTTACGCGGCGAGTGACGTGAGATAGCAAAGTTCCTCGCTTCATTGTGGAAGCTACATTACTTTTCAATTTCTTTTTGATACCCGAGTCGATAACATATGAGGACACGAATTCAAATCTCACCTAGTGACAAACTATATTCACGCCATTCGCCTGCAGGAATGAAGTGACTTGAGCCATCTCACCTCACTCGCCGCGCGGAATAAAGGGGATTATAACTAGAACACATGACAACCTTGGTTGTACTGCCCATGATTGCATAGGAGACGTAATCGACAACACCATTAGTGTTGGGAAAACGCATTTTTGTTGTTTTTTGACCTACAAGCATAACTATGCAAATTTCCGGTGAAATGATCTATCCAGTGGAAGGATATTATCGGCAAAACGAGGGCCTAGGTGATTCGGAAAAATGCTTACGTCTATTTATGCGGACAATCAATCGTTTCAATGAACATTTGTTCGCATAGCTATACGTAATCACCAGGTTGCTCTGTTTGTAGCGTTAGTATTTACAACTCCGATAATAGTTGTTATAGGATAAAATTTAAAATATTTGGAAGAAATTTAGTGAAATGTCTGGAAAAGGTGCTCTTGATTTGTTGCGAGTCTATGATAGTACTTTTTTCTGAAGAATACTCTGGGATATGAGAGGAACAGCAGGTTCGTGTTTTTTCAATCAATTGAATTTGTAAAGGCAATCTGCAATGTTGGTAATTTTAGCAACATGATTTACCGATATCACGATCAATCGCATAAAGATGGTGAAGTGACTTACTCCAACGGTATGAGTAAACGCTGAGTATGTGGAATAATTCAATGTTGAATCCGAGGAGTTATAATGCTAAGAACCAATATTATTTTAATTTTACTACTGATCTGATTGTTTCATTATCTATTTGAAGATTCAAATGCAGAAATTTAGGTAATTATAACATTAAAAACACAATTGCTTCTCTTTGTTCACCGTGTAAAGAAAATAGTAATTATATGAGCAGCGTTTCAATGGTTTCTTATATTCATCTATTAGAAACACTAAGTAATAAGACACTATCGTGACAGACATGTTTGGACTCTACAAAGAATGTGATTCAAATGTAGATTTATCTTATAGCACATAATACTGACACTTGTTGATTTTCGAATGATGTATGAAAGCTGTATGGAATTACGTCTGTTATGCGGACAAACAGTGATTTTTCGGAAACGTTTTTTTCAGAATTGTTCAAATGTTTTCGTACAAAAAATGTTTGTTTGCATGTTCAGCAAACGTATTACATTGTGTAGAATGCGAAACAGTGAAAAAGTCGATTTTGTTCATTTTGTCGCTTACGTCTCCTACGGGCAGTGTACTCCTGCCTCATCTGTGCTGATGATAATCAACTTTTCTTGCATTATCACCTTGGCTCATTCCATGGATGTTATATAGTGCTGATTTATTATCCATTGAGGAATTATAAAATTTTGAAGATCTAAAAACATTTGAGTAAAATTCTTGTGTAATGCATCCAAGTGAGTTACATATGATAATATAACATGGTCTTGAAGTTTTTGTGATAATTTTGACGAATGCGGAAACTGTGAATGTTCTCTTCTGCTTAAATTTTCTTTTGAAAGTTTTGTCAGAAGGTCAGAAGGGCAACATTATTGATATTGTTTTAATCAAGTTGAAATCGTCACCCTGCATTCATCAGCGTGTGTTGAGTGAATATTCTTGCTTCACAATTCCAACAAAACAAAGTTCTGAAATCGGTTGGCTTCCACATCTGAAATCGGTTGGCTTCCACATTGATGGATTCTATTTCAAAAGCAAAGAACTATGTATCGGCTCAAGGAGAAGCGTCAAGGATGAAATTGACGGAAAATTTAAGAAAAGCAAAGTTGAACAAAACCATGTACAAACATCATACAATTTATTATAAGAAAACTTTTTTTATGATTTATTTTGTTATATTGATACGACTTAAGCAAACCATAAATAAAAACAATAAATTAAAAATGAAAATAAACCTTTCTTTCCATTGGCCGTTTTTTGCTAAAAATACAGATATACAGATTTATTTCAGAAAATTTTACAGAATCGATCAGAAACTTATGGAGCATCTTGAATATTTCAAATGAGAACTTGTGATTTTTCATAGGGGTCGTTATTCAGACTCCGTCGACCCCCAAAATCAATTTTCGTTTCTGTCGACCCCTGGGAAATCGAAATCGACTTTGAGAAACCCTGCTGTAAGGCCCATTTATACGTTGCTAGTAGCTGACTTGAGAATTAGTAGCTACTGACCCGGTGAACTCGCTTGACAATTGGTTGACTCGCCTTGTCCGTTCACACAGTGTGAGATGCTGACGCGAAACTAGATACTGCAGCATTGGCTTACCAGGGATGCCAGATGATTTTTGAAATGTCCATCAAATAGTCAGAAACAGCAATCAGGTCCGAATTTGACAGATGATTGATCTGAATTCGACTTCTCTATAGGCAGTATTCGTCTCAGGTTTTCAGATGAATATATTTTATTTAGTTGCACAATTTTATAATAAAAATACTTTGTGCTGAATTTCTTCGAACTGAAGGTACTATCCGAAAAAGCAGAAAGGCGAAATGATTTGGGCCAGGAATTGAATGCAAGGAAAAGGAGCAATAAAAAAAATATGGAAGGAACTCTTTGATGATGATCCTCTGGAGTACAGAGCAGTGTTGAGAAAAACACCTGAATTAGAGGAAACACTGTTGGATTCCATTGGTCCAAAAATACAACGCCAAGATACACTCATGAGGGATGCTATACCTGCAAGAGTGAAATTAAAAAACGACATTGATGTGCCTTGCTTCTGGAATATCGTTCAGATTGTTGTCGATATTTTTTAGAATCTCGAAAGCATTCATAGCTAAGATAATTCCGGAAGTATGTGATGCTATAAATGACAACCTAAAAGATTTTTTTTAAATTTTATTTAGTTTGCCTTGCCAGCAGCTTCGTGTACCAATTTTTGAAATAAAAATGATGGTAGATTTGCAGGTGGAATAAATACGCGTCAAAATTGAAATAATGAATGAAAATGTACTTTTTAAAATCGGATGTGTATTATGTTTTTAGAACAATACTTTCTTTGCAAGTTGTGAGTAAATTTTGAATTAAAATTATGCCTGATAATGATTCTATATTAGAGATTCTCAAGAAAGCTATCTCAAAAAGAAAGCGTGCCCAGCCAGCGTGCATATCAAAATAACAACGATTTCGTTTAGAAACTATGAGGGTTTTATTTGTTTTTCCAATAATTTTCAAGTCTATAAATATCTTCGCATATTTTCAAATACCTTAAAAATAGAGACATGTCTTTACATTTGGCATCCCTGATTCGGAGGCTAAATTCTGTTTTTGACGTTTTGAGAGTTGCGAGTGCGAGTGAATTCAAAAAACTTTGAAGTAGCTCGCACGCCGGATTACACATGACACTAACTGGCATGATGTGTTCACACGGTGTGAGTAGCTGCACTGCAGTAACTGACTAGACCTACTCGTATGCTTACTCGCACCGTCTGAACCCGGCTGTAGAGTATGAGTTATGCGTAAACAATCCATAGTTGCTCGAAATAATTGTTCTGGCGGTCGTCATTATGTCGACCGTAAAATGGATAAAAGGCACGAAGATTTTTTTCGAATATGGTTCTCGTAAATATCAGCACAATTTGCTGGCGTTTTTCAGGGCTCAGCCTATTCATAATGAAATGGCAAATTAAATTATACACAAAACAAGTGACAGTTGTCACACATTTGAGTTTTATGCCTCTATAAAAGCACCCATTACAGCTATGTTGGGTTTGACCACTAAATTTTCGTTCGGTACCGTTTTCTAGTCACGGCACCGGTACCGATTTAGAATCTGTTTCTGTGATATGCATTTGAAGAAAAAGGATTTCTGTGTGTGTTCATGATTTATTGTTCATTTTATTTGTTTCAATACACTTAAAACAATTTTATTCTTTATTTGTTATTCCCACTCACTCAAGATCAACAGTATTATTTTAGTTATGCTTCGTATTTGATGTTTCTTCATGCTCGCGTTCTCTCGTCTCTATTTTCGTTCTTTCGTTCTCATCCTCTCGTTCCATTCACTCCAGTTGCTTCCTTTGCGCTAAGCTTCCCCGAATATGTTCCTTTTCTCGCAGATCTCAGTCTAGAAAAATCTCTGATTCCATTTTTGTTTGTAATACTAGAATAAATCTTCTCTGTGTTTATCAATTCAAATAAAACGGCTGGATAAAATTATGAATCTTTATGTGACTCTCTGATATTGTTCTGGATATCAAATTCGTTAAAAAATTCGAAGAATTTACTTCCTACTCTCTGTTTGCTTGAAAATTAATACTTTTTCTCTTTCTATTAGCGATTTCATTGGTGAGAATAATATTTTAAAAATTTGGTAGCTTTGTACACCGTTTTATTTTAGGATAATTTCGTTTTACTTCGTTCGAAGATTGTATGAAAAAAACCTTAGAGACTCACGTCCTGTTTAGCAATTCTAGTTACCCCCTTCCCTCAAACCCCAAATTGTCCGTTAGATGACTGACTTAATGGTAGTGGTTCACTTTGTTGGTTAGATATTTTAAAGGGCTTCTTTTGTACCCCAATGGCTGGCTTGTTGAAATGACAGAACTTTTATTCGGTTATGTTCCTATTCGATGAGTTGGTGAGATGGGCAGTTGCCAGATCTATGTAATTCTATTCGCTCTGGTGGATGTTACACATATGTATCGAATAATAATAATTCTGTAATAATAATGATAATAATGTGTATAACTTTATTGTAGGAAGGGAACACATCGGCAGAGAGTGCCTACAAAATCCGGATAATTAATCCAGAACGGCACTTTCTCTCTCTGTCTCGCTCGCATCGCCTGATGTGCCCTAACCCGTGCTTACAGCTTGCCGTGTGTTGGTTTTAGGAGGCCCTATTACACTGTGTTTTTATTTTTGCATATGGTTTATATTTAGTTGATTACATCTAAACATAAACACGGATAAACAGATTAGTTTGTCTCGGCCAGCTTTCGTCATTTCGCGCTCCACCGAGAAATATTGGTACCGAAACTGGTCCGAGACCTTGTACATGTGAACTTTTTTTCTTTTGTTCGGACTTTCTCGTCCAACGTGGTTATACCTCAGCAACTACGTGTCTGCTTCATTTCTGTAGTCTTGTGTCTAACTCTATGTGTTTTGCGCTTTGTGTTACACCGGCTATTCTTTTTTTTGTATTACAATTTGTTTGTTTTTTGTTTTTTTTTTCAATTTTTATTCCAAGATGTTTTGAGTCAAATGTTGATACTCGCTGTACCCATGCATTGTTCGTTAGATAGCAATTTTCGTAATGGGTGATGTTCCTGCTTTGTGCATAGGACTGATGATAATTTGCAATGCGTTTTTCGTGCTGTTGCGTTCCATCGCTGGTTCTCAGCTGTTCTGATGTGTCGATGATGTGTTTTCTTTCTATGGCAGATGGATTTTAACAAGTCGGAGGGAGGAAGTTGTAGTCAAATAACGATGCTCTTGTTGAGACAGTTTTGTTACTAGATGATTGGTGGACTTCTCGAACATAACTGACGTCAGAACTTATCGAAGCACTAATTTTGATTCAGACTACTTCCTACTGATGGATAAGATACGTCCAAAACTCTCCGTTGCTGATAGCGTTCGGTACCGATGCCCGCAGCGGTACAATTATACGTGATTGAAGAAAGCAGATGTCGCGGAATACTACGCGCCTTCGCCGGAATAGGACAAACTTGAGGTCTGTTGGGGTTCATGATTAAAACAGCCATCAACAGTGTAGCGGAAAACATCCTAGGTCATGTGGATCGAAGACGACGGGACGAGTGGCTCGATGATGAGTGTGTACTGGTGTTATACCAGAAGAACGCTGCGCGGGAGCTAATGCTGCGTCAAGCTACACGTCAAAAGCAATGCAAACAGAAGCGAAGACAGAAACTCCAACTCTTCCGGGGAGATGAGCGCAACCAGGAAGAACTAGAATAGCTGCATCATGAGACGCGAAAGTTCTACCGGAAATTGCCGAGAAAGCTTCGTTCCAGGAGCAGATATGCGTCGGAATAAGGATATCTCGACGAACACTTGTGAGGATACCGAATTGTGGAGGCAGCATTCCGATGAACACCCGAATGGTGTACAAGCAGAGGACCATCTATTGGTTAACTTTAAAGCCGCATACTATTCAATAACACGAAAAGAGCTACGATGAATTATGGACGAAAACGGCTTCCGCGTGATACTGACCAGATTGATTCGGGCTGTGATAGATAGAATACAGTGTTGTGTTAGAATATCGGGAGGATTATCTGATTGATTCTAGTCCCACAGAAGACTTCCGCAAGGTAATGGTCTTTCTTTCTTAGATGGTGTTATGAGGATCTTAACTCGCGTGGCACGATTTTCAACAGGTCAAGTCAATTCATCTGCTTTACTACCAAGGTGGACATTGTCGGCCGGAGATTTGAGATTAGGCAGTAGTCTAGTGATCGAGGGCGATGAGTTTGAGGTAGTGGATCAATTTGTCTACCTTGGTTCAATGGTAACGCTTGACAATGATGCCAACATTCAAGCTATCAGTGGGGTTCAAAAACTATAAAAGTGTCTTCATCTCAGCTGGTGCAGCTCTCAGTAGGACACAAATCCCAAGGTAATTCCACAACATATGCCGTATTATTGCATTTCAATTAATACAAATGACGAATTTCATGCCAACTCGTCTTATGAGTCGGCAGCACCATCTCAGATTGCGGTGAAACTTTGTGGGTGTAAAAACATCAATTTAGGCAACTTTGCATACGTGAAATCTTAAAAAAATCATACTACTTTTTGAAAATGGCCAGGTTTTTCTCTTATTTTTTTCCAAAAAAGTTCTAACTCAAAACGCAAGTTCTAACTAAGGTAAAATTGTCAGTCGCGATAATTTACAAACAAGTGTAACGAGTAGAACATTAGTTTTTCAAGAGCCTCCATAAAAAATATCTTATATTCCAGATAGAAAGTTGACGTCTTCGACAAATATTCTTATTTCAATAATATCTAACAGGATTCTGCATAGTCATAGTCAACTGAGGATAGTGAGCTGACTATCTGACTGACTATATCCGTAGTCAGTTAGTAATGACTTTTGGCTTCGTCGCGCAGTTTCTCCGTCAAAATGACTAAACAGTCAGTCGGACGTTTAGTCGCTATCTCCCTCTACCGACTCGACTATATCATTTCATTCTTCCCAGTCAAATTGTCCTCATTGCATTTTGAAGTGACTTCCCCCAAAACGAATTCGTTCCTCTCTTTCTTTCTCACATGTACGTGTGCATGCATCGATGTTCGAGTTCAACGTGGTTTCACATACGCTACAGGTGAGTTAGATCGTACACGGAAATTACTCACACGTATAAAATAGCGTGCAGTGTGTGTGCGCTATTTTGCTCGCTATTTACTAATAGTAACGCGAGAACATTTATAACATCCTTGATAAATGTCTAAGTTCGTTGGTTTGAATTCACGATGGGTAGACAATAAACCGTCCATTGATGGAGTAACTTCTTTTTTGAAATCATGTTTTCGTTCCTCTTTATATGGACGTAAAATAAAATTGTATACGCGTGTATAAAATTAGTGTCAGGGGAAAATAGAAGTGTGGATTGAAGTCAGTTGAATGAAGAGGCAGATTTGTATTCATTAGTCAAGTCAGTTAAAATAACCACTGACTGAATTAGTTTACCAGTCATCCTCGCTAGTCAACGCTAGTCAATTAATTTTCTAGTCAAGTCACTTTTTGTTGTGGGTGACTGCCGAAGCAGTTCG
Organism: Toxorhynchites rutilus septentrionalis; assembly: GCF_029784135.1. NCBI lineage: Eukaryota > Metazoa > Arthropoda > Insecta > Diptera > Culicidae > Toxorhynchites > Toxorhynchites rutilus. Next base: position 252,551,047 of record NC_073746.1, on the reverse strand, counting down.
GAGAGCAGAATCGGTCTTCATTTTTCATCTTCGAAGATTTCGGGCCCTGATATCTAAAGCTTTGTCGAATAGCCTATATCGAATTCGTTATCTTTAGACAACATTAGGACTAGTTGCGATTCAATCACCAAAAAAAAACAGGTCGGTAATGTCGGGGACATAACCGTTGATGGCATTTGTGTGACACCATAAGCTGTAATAATAACCTTGCCGATATCGCCTATTGTGCCTCACAGTACTATCCCACCTTGTATGCATATACTTGATGCACATACACACGCATGGTACCCACATCCAGTCGTACAGCAACAAGCATCGCCTCTTTGGCATACCGACAGTAACGAAAGAGTGATTCGGCTTCTTAGAGCGCGTTGGGTGATTCCTCGGTAATAGAGATCACACATTTTGGCGGTCCTGTCAGACTGCTGAATTTTCAGCAGAAGGAAACATGATCCGGAAAGTGAGAAGGGTGGCCGTTGATCAATCACCACCGCTAACGTAAGCAGGGATGCCAGGTGATTTTTTGGAATGTCTTTCACATGGTACAAAAAGAAGTGTCTTCGGGTGTCTTCACAGTCATATCGGAGGAGACTGAGATTAATGACTTACTTTTGAACAAAGTTTGATGGAATGTTCAATGTTGGTTCTAATTGGTATTGTTGTGTGGCGCATTTCATTGAACTTGCCTTGAGCATTTGAGGTTTGCTTCAATGAATGTGAACAAAGAATATATGGCGCAACGGCGAATTATATTTTGCGTGTTTGGAAATGATAATTGGCATGATGGGCCGTTGACTGAGTGAATATAGCCCCAGTTATTCCACAAAAGCGGAACTGTGATAACTGAATTTGTTTATTTGGGCTTTATAGTTTTGGTTGTAACTGAAACCATGTAAACGAAAAATCTTCGATTTGTGAAGTGGTCGTTTGAAAAATATAGGTTAGTCTATTGTATAGTACAGACCCAATAATAAAGATACGAAGTCACAATCATTCGAACTCTCGAGTGCAAATGAACTAATGTCTTCTAGAGACAATATGTATTCAGACCACTGGAAGTTCTCCAGAGTTTGAAGCGAAAGTCGCTTTGTTGTTGAATTCATTCTGTGTGCTTGCGGATTTTTGCTTGGAAAGGTTTGAAAAAATGATAATGATAAGAGTGCGGATCGGGACGACCGTGTTGTGTAAAAATGGAAGTAAAATTATTTGCGGATCGGGACGACTGCACAGAAAAAAAATAAAATGTTAAGAGTGCGGATCGGGACGACCGTGCTATGTAAAAATCCACTTATCCACAACATTCTGCCATCAGCAGATCTTAATAGGATATATTTGTTGTTCTCATTCGGCAGCGGGCCGTGATGGTGACTGGATGACGCAGGTGACTGCATTTTTCTAAATAAACAGCGGATTGAATCGACCATGCATGGTTTTATTTATAGCGGCTCGGGATGACCGCAAATTTTGTCGTTAGCGGATCAAGATGATTGCGCCAAATCTTGATGACAGTGGTTCCGGATTAGTCGCGCTTTTGAAAACAGATAGCAAGCCAAATCATTCGAGAAAGATTTGAGCGGCAGTTTTTTTCATACAGCAGATAAAATGGCTCACGACGGATCTTATCGATAGAGGATCAGGATGACCTCATTCTTTTTGACAGTGAATTACTGAACGATAGGTAGAGCAATTGAATTTTTGAGAAATATTCTATGTGAAAACGATGAATGGTTAGTCAAATGATCATTTCGTTTGAAACGGTTTTTTTTACGTTTTACACTTTGCCTTTCTTCTATATTGTTGAGATGGGATGTGTGGCACCATAAGCTATAATAATAACCTTGCCGATATCGCCTATTATGCCTCACAGTAATATCCCACCTTGTATGCATATACATGATGCACATACACACGCACGGTACCCACATCTAGTCGTACAGCAAAAAGCATCGCCTATTTGGCATACCAACAGTAACGAAAGAGTGATTCGGCTTCTCAGAGCGCGTTGGGTGATTCCTCGGTAATAGAGATCACACAGTATTCACCTAGAGCCAGAACTGTAGTAAAAAAGGAGAATTCTCAATCCTTTAAAAATTGTCATAAAATTGCTCAGAAGGCCTATGCTTAGAATACGTACAGGATTTTTTTTCTATATTTATGTTTTTGCTGCTTTCACCCAGCTCAGTAGCTTCTGTTTCTATAGCTTCAACTCCTATGTAGGTTCGTGTGGCTTCTTCAGATTCTATTGAAAATATCCAAAAATTTTCGGTCGTGAATGAACCTCTCTAGATTGCGTTTAACGACGGATTCCATTAAGGATGTTGAGTATCATTTTCGTGACGCGACCGATATCTAGTTTTTTAATTTGTAATCGCTATATGTTCCTGAAGACGTAATCCTACATCAAAACGATGGTTATCCGTGAAACAAGAGGATTCAAAGTAAAATGGATTTTCACGGCAGTATGAGCGCAAAAAAATAACCATTGTTATTTGTTTACTACAAAGCTAGTCGAAGAAACAGACTTTTGCATTTTTTCACCTTAGATCGAACATGAGCACGCTACCTATGAATATACAATTGATGAGATGAGCAAAATATTATTGACATCAAGCCATAACAATAATTGGAACGTTATTTTAAAAAATCTGTAAATCTGTATGAAATCTGTAATCTGTAACTACTGATTCTTGGTTTCAAAAAGTTTGAAAAATCTGTGTAAATACAGATACAGATGAATACAGATCTGTAGATATGGTAACCCTGCTTGCAATGCGTTGTACAGGTAAACTTCGATATAACGTACATTTCACTTTCAAAATTGTACGTTGTATCGAATTGTACGTTATATCGAAGCATAGTAAAGTACTCACAAACGTAGTCTATAACACATTATTGTGTTGCTGTTATAGTAAAGTCAATGAATAACTTCAAGCAGAAGACGAAGCCAGCCTTTCTTATGATGTTTCCCTTCGTACTGTTGATTAAAGCATGATTCATTTAGAATCCGGAATTACAAAACCAGCTGTATTTCGGGATTGATTGAAGGTACAAAACTTGTTTTAGCATCACAATACAGATAATTCATTGTTCTATCAGAAAAAAAATATTGAAATTTTTGTTCCTCTTTGGAAATGTGAACGTTATATCGAGGTAAAATGTACGTTATATCGAGTGACGTTATATCGAGGGTACGTTATATCGAAGTTTCCCTGTACTTTGAAGCCACTTACAATTTGGAAACCATGCACGAATCCGTAAAAACTGATTAATCGATCGTAAAGTTCCCAACCACCAATAAACTCAAAAACACCTCTAAATCAACACAGGCTCTCCCCAAGCAAACAAAAATCAGTTTACATATAATATTATTCGGCTATCACTTCAGAATACACAGTGTTGTACTAACTTTTAATAATTATTTTGTGAAAAGTTTGGTTGTCCTAAAAAGCGCCAATTATTTTCGTTCTCACGATTTCAAATTATTCGTCCTCATTTTGCCAATTTGCCTGATGTTGTGTGCTGGGTCGATTACACGAAAGCAATGGGTTACGGTTGTCTATTAGATGGCTTGAAACTCTTTGGTCGTTGCTGATTATATTCGTGAAACAGTGGCCTTGAATATCCCGCACACTGCACACTTTTCATCGTCCAACAGTTTGATCAGTACGGAAGGGTATGCATTCGCGTACAATGCATCGATTCAGTTGGGTCGGTGTCAGGGTTACTATATCTACAGAATAATCTGTATTTATACAAGAATTTGTAGCTACAGATTACAGATTTTTTGGGTTTCATACAGATTTACATATTTCTTAAATTCACGTTCCAATATTTGTTATGGCTTGATGTCAATAATATTTTTTCCGTCTCACCAATTTTTTTCATGTATCATTCTAATCAGTCTGAATGAAAGTCATTTTGGCATTCATACGTGGCGTGAAGTCCTGCTTTCTCATGTTTGATCTAAGGCGAAAAGATGCAAAAGTCTGTATAACAGTGTTTTTCATTTCCTTACTAAAGCACAATAAATGTGAATTTCAAAAGTGCGTTCATACTGTCATGAAAACTGTCATTTTGATTCGAAATTTCGTGTTTTAGGGATTGAAAATATCTAATAGAATCTGCGATACATTTTGACATAGGATTAGGATTCCAGGAACATATAGTAAGCACAAATTAGAAAACTAGATATCGGTCGTTTCTCGAAAATGATACTCAAGATAGCTGCTACTGGAATCCGTCGTTAAACGAAATCTGGAGAGGTTCAGCTACGTCGGTTAGGGTGCCAATGTATGTTTGGGAAAAAATCGACCCTAAAATTTCAAAAAGTTACCCTATACAAAATGTTCACCACCTCGAAAAAACACCCTATGCCAAATTTCAGCTCAATCGGACTAGGGAGAGTGACGCAAAGCGGTCAAAGTTTGAGTTTTTTGAAAATCGAAAAATCACCCAATCGGGGATTTCGAAATTTTTTTTTATGCCAAATATCTTAAAATGGCATGAAAGAAACGTCGAGATCTAATGTCATCTCGAAATTTTTTTGTACGTTTTTTTTTTCAGTGTGTTTGTTTTGCATTTTTTCATGAAAATCTAAACATTTCATTCTCTATACCAACTTTTAGATCTAATTTTAGATTTAATTTATGAAAAAATGGCTCTTTTCCAAAAGGAATATGATTTTTTTTGGTAATTTGAAGTATGCAAAGTTGCTTAAATGGTCAATATTTTTACACCCACAAAGTTTCACTACACTATAAGATGGTGCTACCAAATGCTAGTCGAGTTGGCATGAGATTCGTGTTACTGACGCGTAAGACATTTACAGAGTTTTTCCGAAAAAAAACCACCGGTTCAATAACTGTCAGCATAAGGTTTCCGAAACGTAAGTTGTTCTCTCTTGGTGGGAATGACTACACGTCTGGGATGTGTTGTTTGATTGACAATTCTGACATTTGCCAAATTGTTAATTGCTACGGAACAGACCTGTTGGAGAAAGTTAATGATGAACAGTTCTCAGCAACTAAGAGTTACAAACAATATTAAAATTTGAATTTCATCGGATGTTTTTAAAACTATTATTTGATTTGAATGTTAAGATGTTGAGGAGATTTATGTTCTACAACGATGGTGTTAGATTTTCTTCTGATTCTGCTGCAATGATTCGCTCTCCTCCGTAAATGATATGATGGTAGCCATTTTCATTTACCTGTCTAGGATTGATGAACTTTTGAAAACATTTTGCTGTAACGTGCTGACATAATGTTTGCAATTTGTTTTATTTTGATTATATTTCGCTATCGTGTGTTCAATTCCTTTCGCGTTGCCAGAAAAACAATAAAAATCTTATATTTATTTCACATAGTGCATATGTGAATATCGTGTGGCTATTTTCAGTTACCATCTGAATACATGTATACTAGGGTGCCAATGAATGTATGGGAAAAATCGACCTTAAAATTTCAAGTTACCCTTTACAAAATGTTCACCACCTCGAAAAAACACTCTATGCCAAATTTCAGCTCAATCGGACTTAAGGGAGAGTGGCGAATAGCGGTCAAAGTTTGAGTTTTTTGAAAATTGAAAAATCACCCGAGGGGGGAGTAAAGGAAATAGGGGTTTTTGAAAAAAAAATTGATTCCAAATGTCATAAAATTACATGAAACGTCGAGATCTAGTGTCATCTCGAAAATTTCGTTTTGTCAAAAGTCGGCAGTCTGGGGACTTAGTTTTTTTTCGGAATACGAAACGAAAAGTATGGTTCTGGGGGCCAATAAAAATAGTTATCTTGATTTTTCATTCGGAACTTGCTACAAAATGTTGATCGAGGTGGTGAACATTTTTAATGGGGTAAATTTTTGAAATTCGAGATGACCATTTTCATTGGCACCCTAAAGTATACGTTATGAAAGCGAAGAAGGACCGGGCTCATAGATTCATAAAAGTGTGGAAGGTCTAATGCCTGAAAAACGAAACAATTGTTGCAGAGTACTGTTTAGGACGAAACTCTACAAATATTCGATGACACGTAGCCATTGAATAGCAAAAATCTTTCAGATACAATACCTTGTTTGCTTACTTCTCCGAAATATAATTTGTGTGAAATGAGCAATCGACCAGAGATCAGAACTGTGGTATCAGATATTGAGCATACGAATAGTTGAAGAACGAGAAAATGAGAAGCCCGTGGATAATTTAATTTAGTGGTAGACTCATGTTCTTTTTTTTTGTTCTTGGCTTTTACATTTTTTGACAACTAGTGTACACGACCTTTTAGATGGATAGTTTAATGATTTCTGTACTGATAAAACATAGTTTTCATGCTGAAACATTTTTTTCTCGTGTTTGCATATCTTTTTAGTCGTGTATTGCGTTATCCACGATTTCCGTTATTTGCGGTGAGCTTGCCCGACTATTCCACGGACAATCCCCTGGATTATTCCCAGGGTCCTGCTACCCTCTATCTCTCACTATGTGCCTGGATGGTGCCAATATCTCAGGATTCAAAACTTCAAAAGTGTCTGCACCTTAGCTAACAGAGCTGTCAGTAGGGTTCATAGCGGGTTCAAAACCGCAATCATCTCAGCTGTTTTGCTCTCGAGATGTTGGCACCAAAAACCTGCCCGTCTAGAACTGGGCTGATTATACCTTGCATGGAACAGACACTGAAATAATTCAGCGATAAATTCAGTGATAAATTCAGCGATGAATTGTGTCCACAATTACAAATGATTGAAGACGGCTGTGTATCACAATGCTAAATCATTTCTTGGTGAAAATAGCCATACGATATACACAAAGCAGGTTGTTATCAACGATACTAGACAATAATTAACGGGTTTTTTTTTGATGATCAACAATATCTCATACATAATAACATAATTGAGATATGCTTAGTTTTAAACAATATCCTACCTTCTCTCATAGATAATTGAAAATATATACGGTTTCGGTTGTCATTGAAGCAGCTCTACACCATTTCAACTGTTGATAAAAAATTCGGTGTGAAGAATTCGCGTATGATAGCAGTCTGTCGAGAGCAAACGATTTGGTTCTACCAGTGAAATAACGATTTTTTCTTTTATTTTACCTAATTACCTACTATCCTGAACGATGTTATTTATGCTTGACGGAACACTTATTCAACCTCGATACTTTGAATTTCGCGAATATTGGAAACAAATTCTTTTCTACGAACAATAAACGATAGAGCTGTGTGCCATGATTCGAACTGATCAACAGTTTTCTTTCTTGTGCCGAATGCCCTAATAACACTTCAATATATTGCTTTTTCGGTGTATATTTAATTATCTAATCGAGAATGCCGAAAAGCTCACGTGCTTTACATTGATGGTTCGTTGCTATTTTTGCAGTATAGCAAATTTGATTACGGTACGATTTTTTTAATTCACTCGAACACTAACGAATCATTTTTTTTCTTCAAAAATATGTTGGTTGATGTCGGAATGCATCGTCGTCAATTTGGTTGAGGAATAACTTTCCCACATCGTTCAAATTATGATGGCGCGTGGATATGCAAAATCTATTCTGTTACTATGCATTTGATGGTATTATCATCTCGGCAGCGATTTCGTTGACAAAATGTGTTTCAATTTGTTCGCGCGTGTGAGCGCATTTTTGTGTCATTTTCGTTTAGTGTCGGTCTTCACTTTTTTCTCATTTAATCGATTCCGCTCAATCCACAAAAAACTGTACACCGATCGTCGACGTTTGCTGCTGTCACAAGCATTGAAGTATTAAAAGTTGTGATTTTGTTTACAGTTCGTAAATATCGGTTTTTGTTTTTTTTCTTCTTCTGTATAATATAATACGTTATCGTTAATAATATAGTCATCAAGTATAAAATACGTTTATTCTTCTATGTCATATTTCATCATCTGTTGTTTAGTGTGTATACTTTTATTTGTTAAAATTTATTTGCTCTGCCAGATCATATATCTTTTTTTGTTCGTTTGTTATTTTTTATTCAGTGTTTGAATGAGTTGCTAACAGCGCAGTTTTGTCTGTAGTTCACGTTTGTTAAGAATATATTTTCTGTTAAAATATTTCTTTTTATTTTTTTATAATGGCCTATTCTTATCACAATTATGAGTTGCTCGTTTCATTTGTTTCAATTTATTTTAAAAACTAGGTTTTTAATGTTAAAATTAGTTTCATTCATTTTCTATTACGAGAGATGCTTACTAACTCTGCACGGTACATATTCACTTTCTGATATAAAAATATATGTTTCACATTCAATTTCTCCGTCCTGCGAGATTTCATCTTCTTCCATAAAGATATTGTTGTCCGGTTTCATTCTCTTTCGCGAAGGGATTTTGTGCATAGTGTGCGTTACCTTATATTATTTTCGTTTTCGTTTGATTTCCTCTGATGCAGGTTATGTTTACTCATATTTTTTATATTTCGCTTGGTCTAATAACACGGGTACATCGTCATGGATTTGCTAAACCAATGCTTTTGTACCGTTTTTTGTCGGTATGGTAGAGTTTCTGACAATGGTCCATAAGTTGGGATATAAATGAAACATCCACTTGATTTGGGTAATCCTTGTTTCAAAATGGAACACTTAAATGTTCATGTAATCTGGATATTTGTGTTTGCTGTTCCATTTACAACAATAGCTGTACACTTTCACTCGTTATTAACGTGAAGTGGGCAATCCGTTATTAACGTGATTTTTACGTGGAATTGGTAAGTTAATTTCTAGGTGATTATTTTGATATCGTTCTTACGTGTTATTGCCTATGGTATCTTTTATGATGATTCCGTACGCTGGTAAAACTTCTTCATTCGAGTGAACTATTGGTTAAGACAGACCGCAATCGGGTTTTTCAACAATCAAAAAATATTCACTTTCTGTCCTACTCATTATTAACATTGAATAATCAAGTTAGTAACGACTAATAACAAACACAGAACTATGAAATAAACATTTTTGCAGGCACAGAATAACGATCGAAATCTAATACTGATTTCTCATTTCTTTTATCTATAAGTATTTCGTTTCAATTACACATCCACAACAGTCAACGATCTAATTACCTGCATGTAACGAATGGAAACATCGGTAATTGAAATCTATAAATGAAGCTTTATCCTTGAAGATGGGTGTGGAGAGGGCCATTAGGTTATTAACAAATAATGAAAAAAAATTCAGTTAGATGGTATGTAGCTTACGAAAATGCAATCTGAAAATTCGTATCGTTTTTTTTTCGCTTCGAATGCATGTCCCCATTTGACTTCAACATGCACAAAACATTGGATTCTATCATCGTATGTTCATGAGACGTCTGACATATGATTTCTTCATCACGTTCTGCACCTACCAGCCGAATTCCCGTAAGCCTTCTCAACAAGCCAATCTTCCGAGTGGAACCACTATGATCATACGTGTTACGTAAGCTATCCCAAGTTTCTTTTGCAGTTTTGGCGTTTCGTACACATTGTACCACGATATGTCTTAGCATCAACGTACATCTTGTGGTCGATGCTAAGACATATCGTGGCCAAAGCTTGCTCTGAAATTTCGTCTGCAACATCCTGATCGCCCTCCTGTGGTTCCTTCACTGCGCACCAAATCCTTTCCTTGATGAGGACCATTTTGGTCGCGAAAGGCCAGGAGCTGTCGTTCTCCGAACCGCGTAAAATTTCACTTTTTGGCAGAGACTCTGAACTGCCCGGTAATTCGACATCACTTCGTTCGTGAGAAGCTTTGTGAGAGAATAATAGATTTGAAGCACGTTGGCAGTAATATTCAAACGACAGATCGTTTGACGAAAGTGGCGCCACCAGGTGTATGACACGATGATCGCTATCTCACTCTACCTACCGTCATCGCATATCTCACTATCCCTCTGATGTAAAAGTTCATCATCGACATCACGATATGTCAGATGGTGGTAAATTGGTAATTCGCGATGGTGTCGACGTCCGGTGGCGACTTCAAATTAGGGCCACAATTTGGGTCCCAAACTCGTTAGTGTAATCTCTTCCAGATTAGAAGACACGGAGCCGGTTTTCAAATTTTATAATTTGAATGAAAATTTTCATATTATGTTATTTAATTGGGGGTCTTCGTAGCCACATGGTAACGCGTTCGCTTACTAAGCGATCGATCGTGAGTTCAAACTCAGGGCCCTCAATTGACCATCTTTGTGTTATTTTAGAATAACTACGTCCACGCAACCATCATCAGCGATGGAGATCGATCCACGGTCGAAATTAGATCGATTCATCCATACAACTGCTCTGCTCTGCAAGAAACATCGGGCTGCTGTTCTATAAATAACCCAACAATGATCAATATCAACTGTCTCCGCTGTCCGGTCTGCTGAACAATGGAAGAACAGATAGAATACCCTTACGCCTAAATGGCTACTACAGTGTAATTTACCATAATGTAATGGAACAGAAAACCTAAAAACGCCTAAATGGCTACTACTACTACTGTGTAACTTACAATTTATAGAAACATTAACATATGTACATGTACACGATAAAAACCCGGCTCTGTTACAGATAAAATGCTAATGAGCCTAATAAATAAATAAATGGGATAAAAAAAATGTTATTTAATTATTAGAAACACGTATTTCTGATTTTCATTAAGCCATACGGCCATACAATTCCAACATTGTTGCTGATTTTTTTTTATTATAATATAAAGTTGTCTTCATAAACAATTTTTGTTTGAGACTTTTTCCCCACCTGCAAACAAAAATGTTTTTAATTTAAACAGAATACTAATTTGATATGGAAAAGCAAATTTTCATTCATAATTTTAACTTTGAAAACGTTCACTCCGACTGAAAATCAGCTATTTTTTGACGCTCCCCTAAACTAGTAAACGAAGCTCAATGCCGTCAACGCGGATCGCTGTTCTGAAGAAAACAAATACTTTTGACGTTTGAGATGTTGGCGCCAAAAACATGGCGGGTGCCATACAGCTGGGCGCCACTCCTTAAACTTGAAGTTTAGGGAGACACTTGGGAGACGTGCCATAGGAATCGATAAAATTATCGGTTAAGTGGTGATGTTGGATATGTAATCGATAAATTAGTAGAATGGACATTGTAGCAAGCCATGAGTGTATAGGGGAATAAACTTTCTCTTGTATCTAACCGTCATACCAAATAGACGTGTTTTCGTCAATTGTCCCATTAAATTTCATACTCTCTAGTAAAAAGTTCCGGGGACCCTGAAAAGGTTTAATGGCTTGCGTGGTTTTGTAAAATCATTTCGAGAAGCTACGATTCTTTCTTGCCTTTGCGAGAATATTACACTAATTGGTCATAGGTCACCATTTGTTTCTTTATATCAATGTACGCATTGCACTGAGTATTTAACGAAAGGCATTTTCCGTGCATCGCCATTCAACAAGCATCAAACACGTGTCTAACAGATGCACACAGTTGCAGCGATAAAAATGAAACATCGCGAGAATGACCTTAATGAAAAATCGTTTCTCGACTCTCAGTAAAAACCATCAACAAAGCTAGGAGCTTGTTGCATCAGAACAGAGCCGATGCGCATGAGAGCAAATACGAATGGCAACTAAAAGTATCGAAGGTAAGCTATTCACATGTACAGGAAATGAACAAGTTCTAAGTTTTGCGCTACGGAAACAAGCAACACACACAAAGCCAAACACTGATGACTTGAAGCGACCTATAATCATTTGCACTCTTCTATTTTTTCGTCTGCTTTGTCATGGTTCGGATTGTTCTGTTAATTATAATGCTAGATGCACTTCAAGTGGAATATTCGCTAGCGTTCACAGCTCGAGGGAAGATACAAAACACAAAATGAGCAGAATAAGCAACATTTGTTGTTTCGGGCACAGAAAGATTCTAGGAACTTTCCTCAGAGGAGATGCAATACTTATACGCTAGTGACAGCTTACTTACTATGCAAGGGTGGAGTTTACTATGCAAATATTCTCTTTTCGCTATCCCCCTCCGTTGTTTCTATTCTAGCGGCTGCATAAGTTGCCCGTTATTGACAGCTCTGTTCGGGAAAGCACACAAATGGACGGAACAAATGTATGGGGAAACGGGAATGCCTCCAATTTTCATCAATTGAAACCATATACAGACTATTGGATTGTAATGTATAGCATATACATTACATATAGTATAAGCCTGTTTTCTGATTTGACACCCTTCATATAAGACGTAGTCCTACGTCAAAAACTTTTACCAAACGTGTTTAAATTAGGTCCCGCTACTTGTGACTGACCCGTTATATCGAAAATAGATATTTCAACGCAAGCTTGAGAAATACAACCAAAATCGTTCCTACACGCCAAGAATAATCATGTAAGAACGAAGAATGAGGCATCCCGAGTCAATTTGGCACTCTTCTTCAATTTTCGCTTGACAATTGCCCAATACTTTTCGATTGGTCGGAACGGGGGGCAATTCGATGGATTGAGCTCTTTTTCAATGTAATCGACTCCATAGTCACGGTACCACTGAAGCATCTCTCGATTGTAGTGGAAACTTGCAAAATCTGACCATAGCTTCACCGGACCTTCGTGAGCCTTAATTAACTGAAGAGAACGTTTCTACAGGCACTTCATTGTCTTGTTTGTACCGTAAATCCTGCAAATCCATTGCCAGATCAAGAACTTCTCGGAAAATTATTAGCGAAAACGATTTTGAATTTGCTAGAAACATCTCCCCTGGCCTTATAAAAATCCAAGCCTGGGAGCATGTATCTTCCGTACTTCGTCAAAATCTTGTTGTACAACTTTCGAGCGCGTCTGACAAGGAAATTACGATAACCTTCTCACATACGGATTCTCCGGATAGTACTTTGGTTAGAGTTGTGTTATTCAGCGCTGTCGTAGTCCGAGGGTGCCCGGTTTGCCTTTATTTGTTAATACCTTCAATCTCAGATTCAAAACGTAAGTTCCACTACGACGCGTACTCTGATCAGGTTTTCTAAACGATGTGCTGTCAAAAGATTTCAGATAAGCCTACTACGACCGCAAACAAAAAAAAACCAAAGGAACAGTGAATCAGGAAAATTGACATCACAGCTTCGGAGCCTCGATAGTGTCTGTGAATGAAAGAGAAATCAAAGAGGCATTTCGAACGTATTTTAAAACCTGAGGCAGAGGCAGAGGTTCGTTGAAATGATCCACGGCGTCGGTTCTTATCAAAGTCAATCTAAAGCACAGATATCACATCAAGACGATCAAAACATTGTGGAACAAAGAAATGCAATTTGACAGCTCGACTGATTCGACAGCTTGAACTAGGATTGGGCGATCTCGGATCGATTTTCAGAAGGTCGATCTTTCCCATTCCAATTTCCCATTTTTCGGATCGATCTTTTGTACTCGAGAAAATCGTGATAATCGATTTTTTTTTTATCTTACAGCAATTCCAAATGAAATCGTCCTAAAAATGCAAATTTTAAAAACTTGTATTTTTGATTCCAATGAAAGTGTGTATTCCGTTTGGGTTGGAGGAAATATGAGTTTTTCACAGCAATTGGGATTTTTTTTACTCAAGCGTAACTTTTGAAAAGGGCGTATTGATTTTAGTAAGAGAAATCTTCGATAATTTATATCTCAAAAACTATGAGTCGTACCGAAATAGTGTCTTAGAAAGAGTTATAGGGTATTGATGGTTGAATATGAAAAAAATGTACACTGAGAAAAAAATTAGTACCCTTTTTTTTATTTACAAAATAAAAATTCAATTTGCAATATTCAAAATACATATTTTTAATTTTTTTTTAATTTTTTCATACAAAATAGAAGTCATGCAGAAAATTAAAAAAATGGGCCCAAGATGGTAAAACTATTTTTGTCGAACTTTGTGGAACATCGAGTTTTTAGGAATTTTCGAAACTTCGAATTTTTGTATGTTAACAATAATTTTTAGCAACAAATTATGAATCCTGATGTGATTTGAAACAAAAAAGGTTATTATCAATCTCCTTCTAAATGTAGCCATTCTCGAAATATTTAAAAAAATATTTCTAATTTATTGTCTTTTTTAAAGTAAACTAGCTGACCCGGCAAACTTCGTCTCGCCCAAAATTTATTTTTTGTTATCACATCCACGTTTTCTTTCCACTTTCGAACGAAGATCAATTTCGTTAGAGCAAAAATCAAATGGACTAATAACGCTTGTCAATATGTATTTGTAGAACATATGTGAATTGAATTTTTCGAACTTTTCCATTTTTTTATAGAGTTTTCTGAAATTTCAATTGTCATGTTTGACTGAAATATGTGTATTATTTTTATGGGACCACTCTCCATTCCAGAGGAGGGAAGGGTGTCATACCATCATAGAAACATTTCTCGTACCCAAAAACCCTCACATCCCAAATTTGGCTCAATTTGCTTGATCATTTCTCGAGTTTTGCAGAAGTTTGAGTTTTATTTGTATGGCATTCACCCCTTAGAGAGGGGAGGAGTGTCTATTCACCATAGAAACATTTATTGCACCCTAAAACCTTCACATGCCAACTTTAGTTTCGTTTGCTTGATTTATTTCCGAGTAATGCAGAAATTTATGTTTCATTTGTATCCCCCCTTAGAGAGGGGGGAGTGGTCTCAAACTGTCACGAAAACCTTCCCCGGCCCCAAAAACCCCTACTTACCAATTTTCATGTCGATTGGTTCAGTAGTTTCCGAGTCCATAAGAATCAGACAGACAGACATCACTCCATTTATATATATATATATATATATATATATATATATATATATATATATATATATATATATATATATATTAATATTAACAAAAGTTCGAAGTTTCGAAAATTCCTAAAAATTCGATGCTCCACAAATTTCGTCAAAAATAGTTTTACCATCTTGGGCCCATTTTTTAAATTTTCTGCATGACTTCTATTTTATATGAAAAAATTGAAAAAAATATTAAAAAATACATATTTTTTTTATATCGCAAATTAAAATTTTATTTTGTAAATAAAAAAAGAGTACTAATTTTTCTTCTCAGTGTATATTTTTTTTCAAATGAAGCCATCAATACTCTATAACTCTTTCTAAGACACTATTTCGGTACGACTCATATTTCTTTAGATATAAATTATCAAAGATTTCTCTTACTCAAATCAATACGCCCTTTTGAAAAGTTAAGCTTGAGTCAAAAAATGAACCATGATGATGTATTTGGAAAAGTTGTTGGAAATTATAAGCAAATTCATAAAATTTCATGAACATAACGGTATAACACGACAAACATATTAAAAGGGATTATTTACTTTAAAAAAGACAATAAATTACAAAAAAATATTTTTAAATATTTCGAGAATGGCTACATTTAGAAGGAGATTGATAATAGTTTTACCATCTTGGGCCCATTTTTTAAATTTTCTGCATGACTTCTATTTTGTATGAAAAAATTGAAAAAAAAATAAAAAAATATGTATTCTGGATATTGTAAATTTTGTAAAAAAAAAAGAGTACTAATTTTTTTTCTCAGTGTACATTTTTTCATATTCAACCATCAATACTCTATAACTCTTTCTAAGACACTATTTCGGTACGACTCATAGTTTTTGAGATACAAATTATCAAAGATTTCTCTTACTCAAATCGATACGCCCTTTTCAAAAGTTACGCTTGAGTCAAAAAATTCCCAATTGCTGTGGAAAACTCATATTTCCTCTAACCCAAACGGAATACACACTTTCATTCGAATCAAAAATACTCATGTTTTGTCATTTGTCGATTTCATTTGGAATTACTCCTTAGAAAAACTTTTTGTAGATCTGTTTTTCATTAGACATCGATTTTAATCTCACCGAAGACCATTTTTTTAAACATAATGTCAACATTTGGATCGCTTCTTCTACGATTTACTTCCGTACCAATGCTGATAGAGACAGAACTAGCGGCAGCTATTGAGGGGATGTACTGTAACCAGTGGCTAATAAGATCACTGAACTAATTGTTGTAAGATCACTGAACTAATCAGTTAGGAGACATGTGAATTTGTGAAGTTATTTTAAAACCATTTCGAATATGCAAAGACATTTACAGATTTTTTAAACATTTACAGATTAAGTTTTTTAGTGTTTCTTAAGAAATTTACTTCTCCAACGCTCCAAAAATCATTGCTTTATAGAGCACGCAGAACGGTTATAGAAAATTGAATTCAGCTATGTGGTGGTAGCGATAGCGACAGCAACCGCTGCAGCTCGCACCGCTAAAAATGCCTTCGCATCCGTCTTGAAATGCGCTGTACTTTGATGCCATCTCTAATCCGGAACAAAGCTCTAACTCACGACAATTGAATGATCGATCGGACAAAAGTCACCAATAAGACATTCACGATTCATCAGTCATCCAGACAGCGGCAGCGAGGCCTTCCATATGACCTTTCACAAGGACGAGTGTTTAGTACAGTTTTCTAAATTAGCCTTTTTCAAGACTAGACTCGAATTAACTGAGAAAGTTTTAAGTTTTAATGCTTCGAAATTTTTAATATAAAAATGTTTTTATTCAAAATGATTCAATCATGCACAAAAAATCTCTACTTAACGATATGGAAACTGATGCGGTACGTCCTATTTAATATTTCTCTTCTGTTTTGCTTCTGTCCGTCATTCGTTCATATTCTGAGAATGAATTCTCAGGGGAAAAATTTTGCACGTCCGTTCAACATAGTATCAAAATAAAGGGTGTGTCACATCAAATTGCATCACGGAAAAAACGCTGTAGAAATTTTATTTTTAGGAATTATATCTTCAGCTTTCGCTTATAATCAGATAAGAGTGTATAGATCACGTTGGCCATGCTTCACTGTAAATTTTTCGTAAATTTGGAAAAATGTCGTCGAACGAAAAAGAGCGTCGTGAATTAATCCTGCGCACTCATTTCGAAAATCCAGAGTTGTCACATCGGAACACCGGTAAGATGCTGGGAATCGTTCAATCCACGGTCAGCAGAGTACTAAAACGTTACTTCGAGAACCTAACCATCGACCGGAAGGTGAAGAACGGAAAAAATGGATGCTCCGTCAGTGAAAAAGATCACAAGCGCGTAGTTAAGCAGTTTAGACGTGATCCGAGAAGTTCGGTCCGGGATGTCGCCAATAAGCTGAATTTGTCAAGTTCATTCGTCCAGCGGACCAAGCAGCGGGAGGGCCTGCGTACATACAAGGTTCAGAAGGCCCCTAACCGCGACGAAAGGCAAAACATGGTGGGGAAGACGCGAGCCCGGAAGCTGTACACCGAAATGCTGACGTAGCCGCATTGCCTGGTAATGGACGACGAAACCTACGTCAAAGCGTACTTTCGTCAGCTGCCGGGCCTGTTGTTCTTCTCCGACAAATTCAGCCTACAGAAGCGCTTACTACCACTATTGAAGCAGCACGAGGTCCCGACCATCTTCTGGCCGGATCTCGCTTCGTGCCACTATTCAAAGGACGTGTTGGAGTGGTACGAAGCCAACGGGGTCACCTTCGTGCCAAAGGAAATGAACCCGTCCAACGCGCCGGAGTTTCGCCCAATAGAGAAATTTTGGGCGATTATGAAGCAGGCCCTCCGGAAGAACCCAAAAGTTGTTAAATCGGAGGCGAACTTCAAGAGAAAATGGATTTCTGTTCAAAAAAACTACAACCTGACGTTGTACAGAACCTTATGGACGGGGTAAAGAGGAAGTTGCGAGCATACGGGCTTGGGCTCGAAGTATGAATAAAAAGAAAATGCCAAAAGTTGTTTAATAGTTTTTATTTTACTGTCTAAAATTTTCAAAAGGATCGGTCTACTGGGCGAATTTCTACAGCGTTTTTTCCGTGATGCAATTTGATGTGACACACCCTTTAGAAACTGACGGTGTTCTAGGCGAGCACAATATTTATAGTGCTTTCACTGTCAGCCGACGACAAGTATCTACCGCTGACCAATCTTGACTAAGACAACATTTCATGCAGGTACCCATATTTAGAGATTTATGTGATTCCAATACTTTGCTTACAATGCAGTTTTTTGGCTTTTGAAATAAATTTTTATTTCAATAAGTAACAAAT
Organism: Toxorhynchites rutilus septentrionalis; assembly: GCF_029784135.1. Lineage (NCBI taxonomy): Eukaryota > Metazoa > Arthropoda > Insecta > Diptera > Culicidae > Toxorhynchites > Toxorhynchites rutilus. Next base: position 252,533,003 of record NC_073746.1, on the reverse strand, counting down.
ATCACTCATACATCTTTTATCTTTCGAATGAAGTGGTTGTCACATCATTTTGTTCAGTCGACAAAGTGGCGTTAACGCTCAAAACACAGCCCAAACGTAACGCTCTCGCTTTCGACATTATAATCTATCACCTCAGATGTACAAATGATGTGGTGCAAAAATACAGGAGCACTATCCACCAGACGGCATAAAAATCGTCGCGGTTATTCCACCGAACAAAATTGCACCACTGAGTGCGATATCTATCTTCCATGCTTCCTTTGTATCGAGCAAAACCGCTGTATGTGACATCAGCATTGAGAAATACTGCTGTCTGCTAGCTGGAGCGAGACTGCGACTTGAATGAGGATGATGATGTTTTGTATTATAAAGGATTTAAAATTTCTCAATTCGTTTTCTTTCTTGTAAAAGGCCAATTTGGAAAACTAAACTCTCGACCTTGGGTATGACCAATCACAGAACAAATGTTTAAAATGGGAATGCTTTCAATTTTCGTTAACTTAAACCATTTACGGGAATCGAAATGTTGAGCATATCAAACTTATCTTAGAGAATTTCCAATTCGATTGGTATGATTATCTAATTAGTTCGCGAATGTTACACATGAGAAATGAAGTAACACCAGATGGGCCAACCAGAAAAGCCCAATGGGCCGCAGGTTGAGTATGGCTGGTCTAGACAATTCGAAAACTTCCTTCTTTGACCCATTCTCACCCCCCAAGGAAGGTTGCTGGATTTACGCCAGAATGAATTCCGAGAACTAGAACTTCTGTAGGACGTATTCCGTACCTAGAAGATCGTGCAAGTCAGGAATTCTCAAACTATTTTGAGCAAGAGACCCTTTTCCAGAATGAAGTGATACCATCGACCCCTATAGCAAATTGCTTTGAAAATTTTATTTTTATTTTATTCATTCAACATACTTACCAATTCAAAAACTTTGTGGTTGGTTAAGTATGTAAACTTGAGTACATTTCCTCATAAAAAATATATAATTCGGTATATACCAAGTGTAATTAATAGTTATTAATTCGAATTACAACCAGAGATGCCAACCTTCCTGAATTTTCAGGATTTCCCAGACTTTTTAGCACGCTCCCTGATATCTTGACGAGGAAGCAAACATGTTCTGGGAGGATAGAATATTTAAGTTGTGTGAAAGATGACGAAAATTGTGAAACAGAACCATGGATACAAAATTAAATTATAATGCTTTGACTAAAAATCATGTTTTTGTTTTCCCAAAAGTCGACATTAACTTTTCGGACAACGCATTATGAGCTATCCTGATTTATCCTGATTTTTATTTTCGTTCTTCCTGATTTTGTAAAATTATAGTTGGCAACCCTGATTACAACAATAATACTTTCTACTGAAATTAGTCATTCTTATAACAAGTTGGTTTACGTAACATGACTTATACATTCACATGAAAGTTTCAAGAAAGAACTTGTGTTAAATAATAACTCAGGTTTCGTATATGTTCGTATACTTTGTCCTCTTTGAGAATCCCTGGTTTAGATGAGCCGGTTTTATCTTAGCAAGACAACGCTTCCGTCCACGTTTCCAGAAAGAAAACCCGTTTTACTATATATCTATTATATTGCGTAGTATACATCAGCGTAATGTACTGAATTACCTGTAGCCCATATTGCAATGCGATCGACATCTTCAACGTCAGTTGAACACAGTGAAGTAAATCGCTGTTAATACTCACCCAAATTTTTCAGTAGAGCAGAGAAATAACAAAAACCCAATTTGAAAATTTTCAAATTAACTCTCAGTTCTAACATGCGCTGCTGACGGTTCGTTGTCTAGAGCCACACAGAAAAAGAAATCTCGAAAATCAATCTCTATATCTGTTTCACGGTGCAACTTGACATGTTTACGATCGAACTCTAAATATTAGGCTGTCAAAAAAGTCCTGCGGTATTTCCGCGAGGTGTCGTTGTAAGCGCGTAGTTCTAGTTGTATTCATTGTATCGAGTCAAACTATAGCTTGTTGGAAAGGTAATAATATAGTCCTTGATATAATATAGTCCTTGATAGTGTTTTGTTTGGTTAAGTCGTTCGTGAGTTATAGTGTCGCAAGTATGGAGCAAAATAAAGAGAAAATCCGACATATTTTACAGTACTACTATGACAAAGGCAAAAATGCATCTCAAGCTGCCAATAAAATTTGTGCAGTTTATGGACCCGATACAGTTTCCATTTCCACCGCACAACGATGGTTTCGTTCTGGTGTAGAGGTCGTCGAAGATGCGCCACGCTCCAGAAGGCCTGTCGTCGAAAATTGGGACAAAATCGCTGAATTAGCCGAGAAAGACCGACATAGTAGCAGCCGTAGCATCGGCCAAGAGCTGGGGATAAGTCATCAAACCGTTATTAACCATTTGAAGAAGCTTGAATTCACAAAGAAGCTCGATGTATGGGTGCCACACACGTTGACGCAAAAAAACATCTTTGACCGTATCGACGCATGTGAATCGCTGCTGAATCGCAACAAAATCGACCCGTTTCTGAAGCGGATGGTGACTGGCGATGAAAAGTGGGTCACTTACGACAACGTGAAGCGCAAACGGTCGTGATCGAAGCCCGCTGAAGCGGCTCAGACGGTGGCCAAGCCCTCATTAACGGTCAGGAAGGTTCTGCTGTGTGTTTGGTGGGATTGTCAAGGAATAATCTATTATGAGCTGCTTCCCTATGGCCAAACGCTCAATTCGGACCTGTACTGCCAACAACTGGACCGCTTGAAGGTAGCACTCATGAAGAGGAGGCCATCTTTGATAAACAGAGGCCGCATTGTCTTCCATCAGGACAACGCAAGGCCACACACTTTTTTGGTGACACGCCAGAAGCTCCGGAAGCTCGGCCGTATAGGCTGTGAAAAATTGGCTATCCGAGTTTTTTGCCAATAAGGAAGCGAGCTTCTATAACAAGGGTATTATGAAGTTGCAATCTCGTTGTGAACAAGTCATCAAACAAAACGGCGCATATTTGACTTAAAACAGATGATTGTAACTAATTTTATGAACAAATGAAAATTCAAAAAAAATACCGCAGGACTTTTTTGACAGCCTAATATATGGGAAATTAGAAGCTCTGATTTCAACGCTATTTGAACAAACTAAAAAATGGAAAAAAACATAATTTCCTATACTGCAACGGATTTTTAGGGAGTGTCCAACTCGATTTGTACAAAAATCTTGTAAATCCATCTGCAATTGATTGAGCAGTAGAGCGCTCAAAATGGCACCTTTTTCGTGACGCAAACGATTTGTCCCCTTATAATGTTGTCGAAAGACGTAACCTAAACCCCAAAAATGTTGTTTTTTCAGTGCTTGAATAAAAATCTAATAGAAAGCATTACACTACAATATGTCAAAGTAAAAAAAAAACAAAACTAAGAAATGTGTTCAAAAAACCTTCGCACGACGAGATGTATATATGTTGATACTTTTTGAACAACATTGTTTTTCATGTTGGTATGATTTCATTTTCGATGCTGTCAATTGGTAAATAATTATCTATTTTCCATTCGACCATAGAGCATAACGCTTGAAACAAAAAAAAAACTAAAACTAATGGCAGTCTCGCACACCTATCTTCAAATTTCCAAAACACAAACTAAGAAACAACATCAAACACTTTCCTACTTAAAGTCTCGAAATGAACTAAAAAGTCGAGAAACGATATGTGAATTCGTTTTTTCTCTATCTTTCTCTTGCATTTTACTCTTCTTCTTCTTGTAAAGCTTATGTTACCTTAGCGTAAAAAGCTCTTTCTCAATTGTGTGGCCAATTTATAATTAACATGCTAAAATGTTACGTTTCTCTTATATTCTTCGCTATTATTTGCTTATTATTGATACCATTAGTTTTTTGTTGTTGTTGTCTGTTTTATACAAAATTCTAGTTACACACCTAGACACGAACTAAATCGACACAGACACGTTAATTTTGTGATTATGTTACAGTTGTTACCTTTTTGTTTTGTTTTGTTTTTTTTTGTGATGATTTCGCCTCGGAGCTTGATTGATAACGCTCATAGTGTTCCTAGTGCGATGCACGAGCCGACTTCCGCTTAGCTGTACGTTCGTGTGTGTTTCGCGTTTTATACGAATGCTGTTTTTCGTTCTTCTCAGCGATGTACCGTGGATGACACGTTTGTATACATGGTTTTCTCACTTTCGTCGCGTGGGTGGGCCCCGATGTCAGTGTGTGTTATGTGACATTGTAGCAAATTTTTACTCTATTTTCCTTTACCATTTTTATTTTTGGATTAGATTGATATTGATTGTGATAAATTATGGCGGTATAAATGAATTTAAACTGAAAATAATAGCCGTTTGCCTGGAGTACCAAGTCGGTGTGTAGTGAGCGAGCGCAGATGGATGGGGATGATGATTGGTGGGTGCTGGTGGGTGCGGTGGGAGAATTATTTCATTTTTTGCCTAGGAAAGTGAGTTTGATATGACGGGGTGATCCTCGCTGGCCCGCTCTGGTGATACATTTCAGCAGGGAACAAGAGGGATTTATCTACGGTTTCCATAGGAAGCGTGCAATTTTCACTGTTATAGATGGGATGACACTTGTCTCTTCTGCTGTTGTTGCTGTTTTTCCGCTTCCGCTGGCTGCGAGAGGTGTGCCCAAAAACGGTGGTCGAGTATGAAGCGAGGATTTGTTGTGTTTTTTTTTGTGTGTGCCCAGGGCATATAAAATTTATCTAGCTTGTCTATATAGATTTCCTCCTTCTATAGGCAGCATGGTTCGTTTTTGCTTTGCTTTTGCACAAATGACAGAGAGAGAGAGAGAGCGAATAGTTTGGAATGAAGATTATGTGTGCAACACCAAAACACACGGTGAATGGTGTTCTTATTTTTCGAAAAAGCCAATATTTTTCCTTATTGGCGATGCCGAGCTGCACTGTGAGTCTGTTTTCTTCAGGATGGACGATATGTACGGACCGTCGCCGTTGCTGGCCCGGTGTATGGTTGTGACGGAGTCCTGTTTGGTGAGGCTACCGCCACGTTTCTGGTCCGCAAACGAGATAACGGAATGTTGCTTGACCAGCTGATGCCGTTTGTTTGGAGGAGCCGCCGCCGCCGCTGCGCATTCGTACACTACAACGAGCAAGAACAATAGAGGGTGCCGTTGATTAATGGTCGATAGGGGTAGCGACGAACGACGCTTGATGTAGCATTGCGGGTGGTAGAAGTGGTACTGGTGGTAATGATGATGGTGGACAGGTGGACAACAACTACGAGCTCCGAGAAGCGGCCAACTAGTGGGAATTGCTAGTGCTAGTGCGGTAGGAAATGTCGTGCTTTTACGTGCAGGAGACGTGCTTGGACACCAACTGTGGAAAGGCTTCTTCTTACCTGACTTGGGCTCATTGAATGAGAAAATAGAGTCTTGTTTTACTAGTTTGTGTCTTTTGTGTTCAATGATCGAAAGTACACTGTCCTGACTGGACAACGAGGCGGAGTACTTTTTGCTCGCGTTTGTATGCTCAATGTACGAGATTTGCGTGTCCTGCTTGCACAGGATGCCTTTGCGCGGCTCAATGTACGAAATCTGACTATCCTGTCGGGAGATTGAGTCCGAGGTCGAGCTTTGCTTCGAAAGCATATCACGCGACCCGTTACTGTCCTGCTTCAAAAGCATCTGGCGGGAATTGTCACTATCTTGCCGATACAGTATTGCTAGTGGATGAATGGATTTTTTTTTCATACACATTTATTTTTGGTTTTTGGTTCATGAAAGAGGTGGTGGTGTCATGATGGTGGCGAACCAGACAGACAGAGAAAGAGAGAAAAACAAAGAAAGACAGACAGTTCAGTACGGCTCACCCTCGGGAGTGATAATACTCTAAAAATCAATTCTCTAGTAATATGTAGTAAAATAATACGACTCTATGAAAGCTCTTCAACGGATGTATGTGTACAACGTGAGCTCTATTCTGATAAATGTAGATTTAGAACCTTTGGTGGAGTTTAACAGTACCCGATCGCGATGCGATGCTATCCTGCTTCAAGAGTGTTTGCCGAGATATGCTGCTGTCCTGTTTGAGCAGCATGTGCCGGGAGAGATTGCTGTCCTGCTTCGAGATCGAATGATGCTTCCGGCCGGATTTCTCCTCGTAAATATACGACACTGCGTCCGTCGATTTCATCGATGGACTGTACGGTGGACGTTTGGTGCTGTTATGGTAGTGCGACGATTTGCGTGTGCTGGTCGAGGACGATGCGATCGCAACCGTGTCGTAGTATCTGGAAAAGGTACATTCGTTATTGTAATTTCTTGCCATGTCAAGTTAATGAGGATGTTTTTACTCAGTAAATTTCATATTTCATATTATAAAATGAATCAGATGTGATAATACCAAAATAATCCTCGCGATACCGTATGGATCGTGCACTTTTCATTTGTCTCAATCATATGAATACTTTCGACGACAACTGACAAATGACATACCGTCGATGGGGGTGAGAATGGGTCATGGGGGTGAGATTGGATCAAAAATGGAGAAAGCTGCTATTAGCAATATCTTATTTTCAAATATTTCGAATATTTTTGAAAGTTGTGAACCATTTAATAGGACATTTTTAACTACTTTCAATGCATAATACATAACTGTAGTACAAATAGTCATTGTTTAATAATTCATCAAAGTTTGATGCGTAAATAGCCATCAATATAGAACCACTAAAAAACGCTTCTACATGGAAATTTCAACCTTTTCCAAATAATCTCTTACTCACACTGAGTGGGGGTGAAAATGGGTCAAGCAAAAATTTGAACATATACAAGAGCAATCCCACGCCAAATCAGCCGGCCGCTGACCCGACCTTCTCCGATTTTTTAAAATCTTGATACTTATGGTGGAAGCTTCCCAAAAACACAATTTTCGTTATAATATGATCAATTTAAATTACGGCTTATTTTTGAATAGGGCGTAGTCGAAATCATCGATCTTTCTTTCAAAAAATCGTAACTCAAAATCCAGATGTCTGATTCAAATATGATGTTCGACAAAGTTGTTGGAAAATCAATGAACTATTCGAGAAAAATAACACTTCAATTGCGCTGTTAAAAAATCTTGCTCAAAAATTTAATTTAATACTAAAAACTTTTATATCTCAAAACACCCCCCCTACGATATTTTTAGTGGAAACCTCTTTCAATTTAACAAAGTTTGACGTACAGTTGTGCTGTGGTAAATTCGCCAGAATGGAGATACGAATTTTGCAAATATATATGAAATTTCAATACTTTGTAAAATCGTAACAATTTAAGAAAAGTAATATGAAAAATGAAATCTACATACGATTCAACATGGAAACCTACATATAACGTTTTGTTCTGGGACCAATCGTTCTCTAGATATAACCATTTTTTAGAGTGAAAACGATGGCAGTGAAATTTTTATACGTTGTCGAAACATTTATTTGTTGTTATTTTATTTATTGTTATTTCCATCGAAAATTCATTCACATGTCATTTATATTTGCGAAGAAAAAAGCAATAGATACAAAAGAATAATATGTTTCGACTTTTATTTATTTCAACTATAATTATATATATTTATAAAGAAAAAATGTAACCCTTCAACGTTAAAGTGAACTTTAAGTGGCTATTATAAATAAGGTGGGGTAAAAATCGCGATTTTTGGAGATTTTGTTTGAATTTTCACTAGGAATTGTTTTTATTGATATTGTAGCGAAATTAAGAAAGATAGAAGTTGGCTAATTTAGATGCTCCACAATTATATCCTGTACTAATTTTTCTCATCTTTCAGTTTGGAGAAATGAAATCGAATGAAACATTCAATTGAATGCAACGGTCGTTCTTTTACAAGTGAAACTGAAACTGACATATGCTTCTTTCAAATAATAATGAATTCGAGTAGTCACAAACTTCAAGTGAAAGTGTTTGCGTTGAGAACGAAATTTGAGAATCAATGTTTCAGTGTGAGTAGAAAATACTCACAATCGAAAATTGGGGTACAAAGAGAAAAACGAAAAATCTGCCGCATCGCGAAAATTGTCTAGCTTCAAGCGCTCAGTCATTTGCAGATGGATTTTCGAGCTACTTGCATCAATCGACTTAGGTATTTAATACAATGAAGAATTGTATATGTTTAATGAAACTAAGCAAAGTATAATTGAACAATGTTAAGCATTAACTACACGAAATCCCGCGTTCTGATTGGTCAATTTGCACGAGCAATTTGTGTTCTCCCAGTTGCTCATTCAATATGAATACGGGACTTTGCAATGAATTATGCGTTTGAATTGATTTTCTGCTTTAACAAATCCCACGTTTTGCGTTTTGGACCAGCTTTCTCTTCTCCAGTTCTCATCTTATTTCCCTTCTGTATCTTTTATCGACACCATACAACGACTAACCATCATCCTTCTGCCATCATCGTTCGATTGTACCACTGGTGAAGTGAAGAAACAACACTTAACAATCAAACTAAACGCTCCTTTTCATGGCCTTCAAATTGTTATCAAAGGGTTTAATAATGGAACTTTTCAACAAACATATCCAGAATCAACTGGCAGTAATAGCTTAACGTAATCCTACGTCAAATTCGGTTGTTGCTCGGACACAGCCCTTCTGTAACTTTTCAATGGTGAGTAAAAATTTTAAATGACTAAACGGAAGTGTCTTATTATCACCGAATTGCGCCGAAAGTACCTTTGTCTCGCTGAAAATCGTAATGATTTTGAGATTGCTGCTGCAAGTGCTGCATATGTAATTTATAAGTGTTGGTGGTCAATAGCAATATGTGCATCTTGAAATAGAAGTTTCGAATCCACAATGAACCATTACAGGTAAATCTGATTTGGAAAAGCATATCCAAATATCGAAACATTGCAAGAATATTCAATTGGAATACACTTCCAAATCCATGTTGAATTATGTGATGTGAAAATCACACCGCTCAGAAGATTTGGACTGCAAGTAATTCCTGCGTTTCATGCATCATCAAAGTTTCAAATTCATGGATTGTCTCCGGCACTATTGCGCATGATATTTAATGACACGGAAACCCCCAAAAAATCTTCTGTTTTCGTACAGAGCAGAAGCCATCAGCTCCGGAGTATTTCACCGTATGGATCGTTCGAGAAATACGTAAAACAAATGGATTTAAGATTTTTTGTCTCTTCAAATGCAAATCACATACAACGTGTTTTTATTTACTTATATCTCAAAACAATGATAATGGTTTGGTCATAATCGTTGCTGTAACAGGTGTCCTTATTTTCAACTTCGACCAGATGGTATCCCTAGCCATGGATTGATGTTGATCCAAAAATATGGGTTTTGTGTCAAAGGACATGAAACAAATTGTCCGATTTTGGGCTCTAATAATGTATCTTCGTAAATATGTTGAAACGGAAGATACAGTAAAACAGTTAAAGAAACGTCAAGAACGTTATGAAAATAGAAGAATTCGAGTCTAGCATATAAATGACAAAATGATAATGATAACATGCCTCTCTTGCCTTCTTTCATCCTACCCAAACCTATATATGTTTTACCCGCATCACAAAAAAACATTCAACTTTTCGGTCTGTTTTGTGCACATTGTTGTGCGAAATTACAGGAAAACAGTATATTGAACTGCGAGGTTCTTCTTAACCTGCCCATATTCCTTCAAGTTCCCCTACATTAGGTTGAAGCATATTTCTAAGCATTATTGGCAGCACTTTGGAATTAGTCGGGAAAACTTATTTGTTCACAACAATCAACTTATTAGCAGCTGATCTGAGTTTGACAGTTAATTGGTTTTGGAATCGATCCCTCGGCTCAATTTGGTATGTTGTCACGATATCACTGAATGTCACATCTTGGCTGTACTTTCAGATGGCTATATCTGATAAAAACTCCACTCGCTCTTCGTATGATTACAAGCATGGTAAATTACGTCTACAGGGAAACTTCGATATAACGTACCCTCGTTATTACGTACCCTCGATATAACGTCACTCGATATAACGTACACATTAGTCCAAAGGAATAATTTTTTGAATATTTTTTTTTCTGAAAAAACAATGAATTATATGTATTTTGATATTAAAACTTGTGTTGTACCTTCGACCAATCTCGAAATACAACTGTTTTGTAATTCCGGATTCTAAATGTGCTCCCTTGGCCGAGTGGTTAGCGTCATAATTAACATGCCGGGTGTTCGGGTTCGATTCCCGTTCTGGTCGGGGGAATTTTTCGTCAAAGTAATTTCCTCCGACTTGCACTGTGATCACGCGTATTCTAGAGCTTGCCACTCAGAATGCATTCAAGGCGTGTTATTTGGCATAGAAATCTCAACTAAGTACTAATAAAAATGACGCAAGTAATACTACGTTGAGACGGTGAAGTTCCTCTAGGAACGTTAGTGCCATTGAAGAAGAAGAAGAAGAAATGAATCAAACTTCAATCAACAGAACGAAGGGAAACATCATGAGAAAAGCTGGCTTCGTCCTCTAATTGAATTTATTCATCAACCTTACTCAAACAGCAACACAATAAGGTAATATAAGCTACGTTTCAGAGTTCTTTATTATGCTTCGATATAACGTACAATTTTGAAAGTAAAATGTACGTTATATCGAAGTCACTCTGTATTTATACATTTACATTTTCACATTGTCAAATATATACCGGGAATTTATGATTTTGAACATTTTAGTTTTTTTTTATGTTGCTAATACTGTCGGTGGTCTTAATGTCAACTTTTGCGCGATCTGTCATTTAGTTTGTTTAGCGCGTCACGAAGAACAAGTTATCTTTTTTTTTTGCTCGGCGATTTTTACTATGGATAATTCCGCTTTATTTAACATACTTAAAATTATCCAATTTAAGTCGAATATGCGCCGTTTTGTTCGCAAACTTGTTGCCATTCAGAAGGCAACTTCATTATCCCCACCTTATAAACCCCCCCCCTCCTTATTTGCAAAAAACTCAGACAGCCAGTTTTCGCAAGTCTCTTTTGAGGCCAACTTAGTATCATCAAGAGCGTTTTGCATGGACCGGAAGAGATGATAATCACTTGGAGCCAAGTCCGGACTAAAGGGTGTGTCACATCAAATTGCATCACGAAAAAAACGCTGTAGAAATTCGCCCAGTAGACCGATCCTTTTGAAAATTTTAGACAGTAAAATAAAAACTATTAAACAACTTTTGGCATTTTCTTTTTATTCATACTTCGAGCCCAAGCCCGTATGCTCGCACCTTCCTCTTTACCCCGTCCATAAGGTTCTGTACAACGTCAGGTTGTAGTTTTTTTGAACAGAAATCCATTTTCTCTTGAAGTTCGCCTCCGATTTGACAACTTTTGGGTTCTTCCGGAGGGCCTGCTTCATAATCGCCCAATATTTCTCTATTGGGCGAAGCTCCGGCGCGTTGGGCGGGTTCATTTCCTTTGGCACGAAGGTGACCCCGTTGGCTTCGTACCACTCCAACACGTCCTTTGAATAGTGGCACGAAGCGAGATCCGGCCAGAAGATGGTCGGGCCCTCGTGCTGCTTCAATAGTGGTAGTAAGCGCTTCTGTAGGCACTCCTTAAGGTAAACCTGCCCGTTTACCGTGCCGATCATCACGAAGGGGGCGCTCCGCTTTCCGCAAGAGCAGATCGCTTGCCACACCATGTACTTTTTGGCAAACTTGGATAGTTTCTGCTTGCGAATCTCCTCTGGAACGCTGAATTTGTCCTCTGCGGAGAAGAACAACAGGCCCGGCAGCTGACGAAAGTCCGCTTTGACGTAGGTTTCGTCGTCCATTACCAGGCAATGCGGCTTCGTCAGCATTTCGGTGTACAGCTTCCGGGCTCGCGTCTTCCCCACCATGTTTTGCCTTTCGTCGCGGTTAGGAGCATTCTGAACCTTGTATGTACGCAGGCCCTCCCGCTGCTTGGTCCGCTGGACGAATGAACTTGACAAATTCAGCTTATTGGCGACATCCCGGACCGAACTTTTCGGATCACGTCTAAACTGCTTAACTACGCGCTTGTGATCTTTTTCACTGACGGAGCATCCATTTTTGCCGTTCTTCACCTTCCGGTCGATGGTTAGGTTCTCGAAGTATCGTTTTAGTACTCTGCTGACCGTGGATTGGACGATTCCCAGCATCTTACCGATGTCCCGATGTGACAACTCCGGATTCTCGAAATGGGTGCACAGGATTAATTCACGACGCTCTTTTTCGTTCGACGACATTTTTCCAAATTTACGAAAAATTGACAGTGAAGCATGGCCAACGTGATCTATACACACATTATCTGATTATAAGCGAAAGCTGAAGATATAATTCCTAAAAATTAAATTTCTAAAGCGTTTTTTCCGTGATGCAATTTGATGTGACACACCCTTTATACGGTGGGTGCAATAGGACATCCCATCCAAGCTCCCGTAGCTTCTGGCGGGTCATCAAAGATATGTGAGGTTGAGCGTTGTCCTGGTGGAAAACAACACCATTCCGATTGATCATTTCTGGCCGCTTCTGGTCAATCGCCTGCTTCAAACGGTCAAGCTGCTCACAGTAGAGAACCGAGTTGAGGGTTTGGCTATAGTTGACCCACCAAACACACAACAAAACCTTCCTGGCCGTCAATCCGGGCTTGCCGATGGTTTGGGCCGGCTCACCGCGCTTCGACCACGACTTTTTTCGCTTTAGGTAGTCGTACGTGATCCACTTTTCATCACCAGTCACCATCTTCTTCAAAAATGGGTCGAGTTCGTTCCGTTTCAGCAGTGCATCGCAGGCGTTGATTCGGTCTAAAAGATTTTTTTGTGTCAACTCGTGTGACACCCATATATCCAGCTTTTTTTGGAATCCAATCTTCTGCAAATGGTTCCAAACGGTTTTATGGTCTATACCCAGTTCCTGGCCAATCGAGCGAGTGCTCACATGCCGGTCTATTTGGATGATTTCAACGATTTTATCGGTTTCCACGACGATTGGCCTACCAGTACGGGGTGTATCTTCGACAGCCACTACACCAGAACGGAATCGATCAAACAAACGCTGTGCTGTGCGAATCGTTACAGTATCGGGTCCATAAACTACACGAATTTTTTCGGCCGCCTTCGTTGCAGTTTTACCTCGCTGGTAGTAAAAACGTAAAATATGGCGAATTTCTTGCTTGGTGCACTCCATCTTTGACGCGCTATAACTTGAGACTGAAAAGGACAATCACAACACTGTCGAAACGACGCTTGTAGCACAGATTGTCGTCTTTAAATAGCCGTATAGTATGACCCGATGCGATAAGTACAACACAAGATATGTTTAAGTGTTGCCATATATTGACAATATACGACATTTATTTTTCCCCAATCCAATACAAATATATTGGGTCCTATTATAGAAATCGAATCGATAAGAACTCTATTTTACTATTATAGATACCGAGCAAAGTCGATAGCATCAACCGAGTGAAAGCTATCGGTGCAACTGTCAGAATTTTTCGAGTTGTTTGGTCGTCTTGTCGCGTGTCTTTAGAGAATTATTCTGTTTTGGTTTCGCGTTCCTGGTATTTTCCTTTGGGAATCGTTTTAGAATCGCTTAAATGTATGAAATTTGCAACACATAAAGTTTGAGCTTGGTTAAACTCTTACCATTCTATTTATAAAATCCGAAATTTTGTTCGGTGTGATTGTAATAGCTTGTATCGGCTTCTTGATTCGACTTACATAAAAGAGCCCATTGTGTGAAAAATGTGACGAATTGTTGAAAATGTAATACAATTGAAAAGCGGGGTGTATGAATGGTACAAGGCATTCGAAGACGGCTGAGAGGAGATGAACGATTGGCCACGTCAAAGATGACCATCTACCTCCGTAACTGATGAAAACATCGACAAAATAGAAGGAACAGTGCTCGGAAATTGTCATTTGAGTTTTAGAGAACTAGCACGTGAATTAAATATCTCTCACGAGACCGTTCCTCATATTTTGGTTGATTTTTTGGGCATGAGTAAAGTCGCAGCACGACTAGTGCCAAAAAAGCACAATTTTCATCACAATCAAGTGGCTTGAACATGCTTGAACTTGCTTGAACTTGAGCTTCAATAGACTGTACACTGTAGATTGTACACACAAAGAACACACTGAATAGCGCTTGGGAGTAGCAAATATCTCCTATTTTGCAAGTTTCGGTGATCAAGTGGCGACGCATAATTACTGGCGACGAGACATAGTTGTAACCTTTTCAAATTTCTGATACTCAAATTACTGTTTCGTGGGACCCGTTTTGACAGCATTGAGACATAGAAATGAATTCGCTGAATACAGCTATAAAAGTGTTTCGATGACTGGACTGTTCGTTGAAAAAAGTGTTTTATCAATTTTGAAGACGATAATATAAATTTAGATGATAAATAAAGCATTTTCTTTTCAAACACAAATCTGCGGTATATATTTGACAGAATGTATATGCATCACAATGGAATCCAGCATACCTTAATCGTCCGCAACATTTCCTCGAGCGAATGATAGCTGCGAAGCCCTTTCTAAATTTCTTATTGAAGAACGCATATAGGATCGGATTGATGCACGAGTTTGATGCCCCTAGCCACTGCGCAATCGGGGTAGCGATCTGCAGAATCTCCTCCTCGTTGCTCTCGAGCGCACCGCCAAGCTTTATTCGGGCGAATATTACGTACAGTGGTAACCAGGATAGTACAAATAGTATAACAACTACAACAAGCATTTTAACAACTTTGATCTTGGACTTCTGCTGCATCCGATCCATCTGGGCGTCTTTCGAGTCACCGGGTATGGATCGTTTCCAAACCTGTACGGGAAGAGACACCGTATGTGTGTGTGTTTTGTAAGGTTTCTGAATGAATTTTTGAGCCCTACCTTAATCCAGATTAGTATGTAACAAATAGTGATGAGTGTCATCGGTAACAGATAACACGCCACTAGGTTGGCTAGTAGAAAGTAGAGGGCACCATCGGTACCCGGTGGCCATACCTCGACACACAGCTTGATCTCGGGAGCTTCCGGAAAAATGGGAATCAACTCGAAGAACAGAGCCCACGGTATGGTCGACCCGAGCGCGATGATCCAAATGCACACGATCATGAACCGTGCCCGGCGCTTGGTGATTTGTAACTTCAACGGCCACCAGATAGCGAGAAATCTGAAAGAGAGCGAAAGAAAGGAAAACGTAGTTCAATAGATCGTTGGAGAAACGTTTATTTTTCTGTTGATTTTCGGATTTAATTCCTTACTTGTAAGATGTGCTAATTCTTAATTGAATTTTTGTTTTTATTGATCTATAGAACTCTGAGAAGGTCAAAACAAAACTACATTTATTCATTTCGAAATAATTCAATGTTGAACTTTGTTCAAACTGTTTGCATCGTTCATTTAGTTGGATTGTTCCGCCGACCCCTGAAAACTCTGTTGGAGGCTGCAAGTCGCATCATCAGATCGGCAGAGCTATCTGTTGATTTCGTACGATCGTCGCAGCGTCCATCCGTTAGTTCGGTCAAGGTTTTGTCCGTATCCGATTGTGGGAATATTTCAATCATAGAAAACTTCGACGAATCGAAATCGTACGACGTAATGGTACTGATCGATTGACTGGAACTGCCTTTTCCACATTTCTCTGCCAATTTGGGGGTTTTGGATGACAGCAAGTATGGCTCTTGAATTTGGCCTAATCTTCCCAGATGATCACGGTGTTGGGTGTAGTTGTTCACGAGCATACCGGGCAGATGTCCGAATGATTGGACACTGATGCCTTTGCTACGAACTTGGGTTCGATCATTGGACTTCCGCTTTGTTCCGGATCTATCACAGCTGCAGAACTGATCGGTGCCTTCCCCGTTTTCTAACGATTCGAACAGAGCGCTTGTGTTTTGGACTTGTAATTTTTTCTTGAGATCTGTGATGACTTCCACTAGCCGAGGTTTATCGGGGTACCTAGAGGTGCGGTAGTATTTGTCGCAGATTTTATTTATGTTCGAATCGGAAAAATCCCGAGAGATGATGATTTCTTGTGTTAGTCGGTATAAAAAACGAGACATCTCGCGTTCATTCGCCATGCTAGTGTTAAGTGTACAGATTAGTCATTATTCAGTCAATTTATACATAATGGGTGAACCACTAACCGCTGATATAGTGTTTCTGGAGGATTTTCTAGGCATGGATGCTTTTCGTCACGAAAAATTTGTTTGTTACAATTTAAACACAAACCCATGTTTTGTACATTGAATTCGGAAATCACTTGATTTTGAAAGATTGAAACTCAGGCAGTGGTAACTTTGATTATAATAATTGCAAAAACATAAATGATTCTGAAGTACTTCGTTGTTCTTCTGACTGTTCATTCGTGTTGATGGTAAGTTATCTAAACCAGGCCTTCTTGAGAAAACTTTCCCCAAACCATAAAAATCCCATCTCCAAAGCCGCGGGTCCAAAAACTAATGTGGAAGCTAATACCATCAGTTAATTATTTCAGGAGAACTTCTCTGATAACAGGAAATTCAACTTCAATAGAATTTCTTCATACTGGTAGGACTGACGGAACGTGTGATGCACTTTTTCAACTCGTAACTTTGGAGACGGAAGTTTGATGGTTTGAGGAAAATATTTTCAGATAGCTTTCCATCAACACGAATGAACAATCAGGAGAACGACGAAGTACTTCAGGATAATTCACAGCTGTTTTTGAATAAAAACTTCGTGATAATTGGGTAATATAATCCGGAAGGCCATGGCATGGTTTGTTAACCAGAAAAAATCCTATCAAGAACTTATGAGTGGTGATCGTTCGAATAGCCGATGCAGCTTAGAAGTAGTATAAATGATTTGAAGAACTTGAACAGCAATATCCACTGCGTAGAACGAGATACATATTACAACATGTCAAGCCCTTTCATTAGATACCCATATTGATGGGGTTCTGAGAAAATATGTAATCCGCCATTTTGTAGTGGCCGCCATCTTAGATTTGCATTTCTCATAAATAACTGTATTCTACTAGTCAAGCCCTTTCATTTGATACCCATATTGAGGAGGTTGTGAAAAAAATATATATGGCGCCATCTCACGGTGGCGGCCATTTTGGATTTGCATTTTTCATAAATAACTGTGTTCTACTAGTCAAGCCCTTTCATTTGATACCCATATTGATGGGGTTCTGAGAAAATATGTAATCCGCCTTTTTGTAGTGGCCGCCATCTTGGATTTGGATTTTTCATAAATAACTGTGTTCTACTAGTCAAGCTCTTTCGTTTGAGACCCATATTGATGGGGTTCTGAGAAAATGTGTAATCCGCCATTTTGTAGTGGCCGCCATCTTGGATTTGCATTGTTCATAAATATCTGCATTCTACTAGTCAAGCCATTTCTTTTGATACCCATATTAGCTATTCAATATAGAAGTATTATACAAATTTTTCAAAATTTCCGAATATCAAAAATAAAATACTCCGGATAATCGAGTCTAAAATTCCGGATAATCGAGTCTGACCTGTATTTTAATATTTGAGTTATAAATTTTGTAAAAAATGAAGAAAAATTTTTGGCTTTTTTTCAAAAAGTAGTCTAATTCTTTTACGAATATTTCAAGTATGCATAGTTGCTTAAATGATCAATGTCTTTACACCCAAAACGTTTCGCTATAATCTGAGACATTGCTACCAAAGGCCAGTCAAGTTGGCATAAATTCATCATAAAAAGAAAATAATTAGAACTTCGACCATAAAGTAGTCAAGTTTTGTAACATACCGTCGTTGAGGGTAAGAATGGGCCAAACATGGAAGTTTTCGATTTTTTCCAAGTTGCTCTTACTTTGACTAAGTTAGTCCAGTAATTAACGCTTTCCTAACAAAAAGTTCAGTGTCGGTCCCTGGGGACCAACGCGGTGCTCAATGTGTTAAAGAGTAGATGGTCTAATTCATAAATGAGAAATTAATACAATTATGGATATCGATGTTATACACAACCATAATCATTCATTCGCGGAAATCGCTCCCAAAACCGTTTATTAATGCCACTATCAAGTGTACCGACAGTTTCAAACTGAACCCGTGGCGTCAGTCAAACATTCTCTGTTCTTCACAAGCCAGAACACATACGCGATGCAAAATATGCTGAGATAATACACAATGCACGAGGGGAAGCCAAAGGATTTACACACAACCACCGTTTATGTAGTGATCTAATCGCTTTTCCTGATACCCGCCCGTGACCGCTGAAACTCGCACCGCATGCAGTTTCGCCTTGATTCAGTTTCCACGCCGTTCAATGGAAGAGCTAGAAAGTCATCCCCTTCAATCTTTTCTGCGCTACAGTGGAACATCGAGTAGGATATTCGCACGTTCGTGAGTGACTAGTTTGTATTCAGCATCAATTTTATTCATGAGGATATCCATAAGTGAATTCTTGCGCGCACAAAAAAAGGTGAGACCGAGCAAAGTTTGGCGGGAGTCATACGTTTTTTCAAATTCAAATAAGTTCAATTTGACATTATTCACAACAACAAGTGAGCGTTGTTATCATATTCGTAGTTGACGACCCCAAGCTAGGCCATATCCAATTGCTAATGACAACTTCCATCCTTAGGTAAATCACTTTATAAACTTCATCTCCAGCAGACGGGTAAAAAACCTCAAGTTTATTAACATTCTGCCTTCTGCCTTCTGCGATGGAAGCCACACGATTTCCCAAGTTGGTGGCCACATAAAAGCAAAACCCAACTTGGAAATAAGTGTCACATGCATACGAGACACTTCCCATCTGGACCGAGTGTCTGATTTGGAACCACAACCGATAAACCCCCCGTCGGCATTGAAGCTTCCGCATCGCTGATAACGATCGCTCCAAGGAGAACCATATGTGCGAGGGGAGAGCGGTCTGGACCAAAAAAGCAACACAGCGTATGCATAAACGGAAAAGTTATTTTTCTCGTATGGTTGCCCAAAACGACGTCGTCAAAACAGGCAAACAGGACCGCCCCCACAGTCGTTCACACTCGGAAACGGCCACATGGCAAGCCGATGGTAGCGGTTAAAATGCATCGTACAGTTTTGCGCTATTAGAATAACTTTCACTCTGAATCCTTTCCTCAGTGGTTAGCCTTCTCGTTCGCCGTTGCCGAGAAAAATTGGTGCATCCTGCTTCAAGTTGATTGAACTCGTAATATCGTGCCTTGGCAAGACCCGCTGTTGGGTCGTTGGGTTAAAGCTACACAGTGCTTTTGCTGTCAGCTGTCCGAAAAACATGCAGGAACATTTTGTCCATAGAAGTTAGTCAGCATGTGCGGATCAGTTTTCCGGATGAAACGGCTAATTACAAACTTCAACGTTATAGGTTCTGTGGGAAAGCGTTACAAATGGGCGATTCGATTAAGTTTTGCTCTTACAATCTGGTCATGGAATGAAACCATGCATGGTTTGTGAACTTCTGACGTTTTGTTCGGCTCTCGAGTTTTCATATTATTTTAATAGAATGCTTACGTAATGTTTGCATAAAAAAAAAATGGACAAAAATTGACGATTTTTCACACGCAGTGACGAAACTACCAATGCAGCATCAATCATAGTGACCCATGAGTCAGCAGAAAAAAATTGACAGCTCTATCAGTCGAACTCTGAACCGCGATGGCAAAAACAGTGAAGCTACTCTGTTCAAAAGTGTGCACGTTCAAAGAACGGTACTTGATCTTGAGTCTTGGCACTCTTGGACAACAATCGAAAGAAAGTCCGGTTCCGGGCGGCCGACGACCTTGAGCGACAAGAAGCTCCAAAGCATGCTGAAGAGGAAGATAGAAGGAAAAGTGGCTCCATCGATGCCAAGCGCACGCAGCATCCGGCCAAACAGAGAAAAAGTACCTGGCGAATATGGACACACATGTCAGGAAGCGGAAGTCCGGTCCACTGGTCACGGAGCTGCAGGCAATGACGCAGCGGCAGCGGCTGAATAAGATGGCCAAGTCGATTTTCCCGGCGAATAGCGACGTGGCGGTGGTGATGGACGACCGGACCTATCTTACCCTGGATGGCAACGACTGGCACTGCACTTCGTATTTTACTTACCCCACGAAGAAAGTGAGCTCCGAAGTGAAGTTTATTTCACACACCAAGTTCCCCAAGAAGGTGCTGTTGTGGCTGACAATCACCGAGAAGAGGATGTCAAAGCCGCTCTTCTTTAGCTCCGGACTGGCCGTGAACGGGGAAATTTATAGTACGAAGTTCCTGCCGGAAGTTGCGTCGTTCATGAAGAAATACCATTAGGGTGAAGACGCGGAGTTCTAGCTGGATCTGGCGTCGGCACACTACTCGAAGTGATCATTAGAGTAGATGAACCGGCTGAATATCGATACCAAAGTACCAAAGTCGGCAAACCCACCCAACGTCCCCCAGCTGCGTTCCATCGCGAACTTTTGGGCAAACCTGAAGCGTGAGATCTACTTCAATAATTTTGTGGCGGAAACTGAGAAGGAATTGATAAATAAAACGAAGAAATAACTTAGAAACATGCCTACACGCATGTTTTAGTTCGCCATGGCGGATGTTCCGGTTAACTGCCGGAAGGCCGGTCGCGAGGGCGTAGATTTTTTTTGCAAGTAAGCTTATGTAATTATCTTCCATGAGAAATTTATCAAACTCAATTATCTGTCTTAGTTTTTTTATCACCATCCGAAAAAGTCAATTTTTTAATGCAAATGTTATCCGTTGATTACCATGAAAACAAGACAGGTGGATAATGTCGGCGACATAACCGAAGAGACGTAGAACTTTATCATGGGCTGTCAATTTAAGTAACTTATCAAGTATCAGTGTAGTTTTTCTGTACCTATTAGCAAAATTACATCTCTGTCGTTCACATCGACGTTGCTGTTATTATTTACAAATTCTATTAAAAAATTGTTTTAATGAATCTTGTCCTTATCATGTGTTCGGTGTGGTTCAGTGTTGGACGTATCACTTCTTCAATTGCTGGTCTCTGTCAGCCGCCGAATATCGCTATTAGTTTGTTTTGTATGAAACCCCACCAAATGGCAGGAGAATGAAAACTCATTGGCTTCTGCTACAGCTTCCCGCTGCTGATGATTTTGATGGTTATGCTGAAACGGTGGCCTTAGAGCCCCGAACATTTATCTCGGGTGATTTGACTGGCGGTAGATTCACAAGGGGTGTGCCTTACGATGCAGTGTTTGGCTTCTCTTTATGCTTCCATTGTATTGAAAAAAAACCTCTGTATGTGCTAGCAGCTTAAGCAAAGAAAAACATGCATTGCATTGTAAAACTTTTAGCGCAAGTGGTTGTGTTAAAATGACTAAAAATATGAAACAATTTTTCACCCAAGGAAAGTTCATGCGACGAGAAAATTTGTAAAAGTGAAGGAATATTCGAAAAAGTGATTTCCCATATGCTCTGTATATCGTATTAAGTGCTGTTAGTCCAATTGAAATTTGAATTGAGGCATATAGCATCGTGTTCCGTTGGGTTCCGTTTATAGCGAAAATGGAAATGGGTTGAATGAACACCCAGAAAGTCAATTATACTACCATACTACGCACCATTTCATCCATACAGAACACAGGAGCAATCTCGTCCAGGCCCACAGAAGGCGACTTCCATCATATCACATTCCACTTCGGCATATTCTATCGTGATACGCACCATCCAACGATTAATCACTATCCTTTTGTCATCATCACTCGGTTGTAAACACTGGAGGATTGAACAAACAATACCCAACAACCAAACAAAACGGCCCTTTTCAGGGTCACCAAATCATTTTAAAAGGTTAACGATGTTATTCTTCAAACATATCCAAAATCAGCATGCAACAGATAGCCTAACGGAATTCTATGTCAACTATGCGGTCGTGTCTCGGATACAGCCCACCTGCAACTTTTTTAAATCAGTTTTCGATGGACAAACACAACTCACTTTTGAAAATAATCTTCCCATCCGGCTCGCAATGCGTTGTACTTTGACGCCACTTGTAATTCGGAAACAATGTATGAATCCGTGAAAACTGAATGATCGATCGGAAAGACCCTAACAACCAATAAGCACATAAACACTCCTAAATTAACACAAGCTCTTCTCCAGCAAACAAAAGTTTGCTTCTTTATTATTGAGGATATCTGTTTGCAAGTACATATTCCCAGGTTAGCGAAGAATCCGGCCCTGAACGGGTAGTTATATCTCATCATCCAAATTACGTAACGCAATAGGAGAGAGATGACCACAATCATCGCACAATCATCAACTGCCACTAATTCGCATTAGCAGCAGTGAGATCGATCGGAGAGAGATAAAAATCCTCGGCTTATCTCAACGAGAAAAACATCGCAAAGCCCAATCGATAGGTCCTGGAGAACTCGTATCGAATGATAGAGTTGAGTTGACTTAGCACCGCCAAACCAACCACACGGAACCCAGGACCCAGGCTCACAGTTTATTCCTTTGTTAATTATTCTTTGTTGTAAATAGTTTCTGAATGTTAAATATAAAATTAAATGTTAATTGTAAAAATAAAAAGTGTGTGAGTTCTATGTAAAACTGTGCAGCAATAAAAAGTGTGTGAATCTCTAAAATTGCGGAAGAGTCCTATTATCAATCCCCATCTATATGAGGGAGAAGCCACCGGAATATCGAAGGAAGGACCCACAACTCCCCCACAATATCATTTTAGAGTGTATTGAACTATTGCATTGAATTTTATTAAAGTAACTCTTTAGGGAAAGGTTCGGTGGTCCAGAAAAGTGCCAATGGATTCATTCTTGTTCTCGTGAGAACGAACTGAGTTCCAGTGATGAGTAGAGAGTAGAATACCCGACTACCCGATGATTTGAAAATAATGAGATCGAATACAGCCAAAAGTGTTTGTTCTATACTGATCTGAAATTTTATTGCGACTGATACTCCCTGAACATTCCGTGCCCTATTTATACGATGATTTCCATAGTCATTTGAATAGCGTAATTATTGTTTCTGAAATATTCGCTACAAAGTATGAGTATTTTTGATTCGAACAAGTTTGTATTCTGTTTGGGTTGGAGGAAATATGAGTTTTCCACACATTTGGGAATTTTTTGACTGAAGTGTAACTTTTCAAAAGGGCGTATCGATTTTAGTAAGAGAAATTTTTGATAATTTATATCTCAAAAACTATGAGTCCTACCGAAAAAGTGTCTTAGAAAGAGTTATAGAGTATTGATATCCAAACGTGAAAAAAATATACACTGAGAAAAAATAGTACTTTTTTATTTACGAAAAAAAAACTTAAATTTGCAATATCTAAAACACACATTTTTAAATGTTTTCAAATTTTTTTTCATATAAAATAGAAGTTATGTATAAAATTCAGAAAATGGGTACAAGATGATAAAACTATTTTTGACGAACTTTGTGGAACATCAAATTTTAATGAATTTTCAAAACTTCGAATTTTGACCATTTTCAAAATCAGGTTTTTCTCATTTTTTCCAAAAACGATTTTTTTCCAAAAATTCAGATTTTTTGAATTACCGGACCGGAAGTTAGAATTTATTTTTTGGTAATTGTTGATTTTATTTGTTTTTTATAGTTTATAGTTTAGGGTGCTCTATTTTTTATATGTTTTTTTAAACGGATTTTTTTTGAAAGGATTCTTGAGGATTTTTTACATAACATATCTTTTCCCTTTTTGAGTTATGATCGTTCAAAGTTAAAGGTTTGGAAAATCATTTTCCCCGTTTTCCAAAAAAATTCAAAAAAAAAATCCAAATATTTGAATTACTAAACCGATTCAGATAATCTACATATTGAATTAAAGTCAATGAGCTAGTCTTCTTTAAAAAAAATAATACACTTGCGAAAAAAATGGATTCTAGTCGCATAGATCTAATCTAGTCGCATAGGAATATAGAACGAAGACTGAAAACATGTTAACTATGAGAAATCAGAACTCAAAAACAAAAAAAAAACACATGTCATATTTTCCGATATGCTATGTAAAAATACCATAGCTTTCAGGAAAAAATATTTAAAACATATAGCGCCCTTGGTCCCGAGACCATGTAAACTTTAAAAAAAAACAAATACAATTAATGATCACGAGAACAAAATTCATTGTGGTATTTTTTCAAAAAATACCAGGTAATTGGCTTTAATTTGATTTGTCGATCACCTAAATCGGTCCAGTAGTTCAAAAGTTATGAATTTTTGGAGAAGTAGAATAAAACTGATTTTTCGGACCACCCTAACGAAAAAATAAAACAATACGGGTTTAATATTTTGCAATAAGAAACAAAACGATCGCTTTTCATCAAATTCTGAAAATCACTATATCGGTTTGGAATCGAATGGTTGTATAACAACATTTAGTAACATGAGTCTCGAAGTTTTGGCAGGAGTACCCCCGCTTACTCTTCGGTTCACAGAATTATCCTACAGATTTCTCATCCGTTGCAAGATCATGAATCCATTGGTGATTGATAACTTCGAAAATCTACTCCTACTGACTCCTCAGTCAAGTTTTATGTCTTTATACCATGAGTACCTTACACACGACGTGCACCCTTCACCAGGCATCTCCAACCAAGTTTGCTTCCCATACTTCTGCAATTCCTCTGTCATTTTTGATCTGTCCATGCGACAAAAAATCCATGGAATCCCAGATCACCTACGCTCCGATTCTATTCCGCCGATATTTTCGGCAGAATATGGGAAAGTTGGATCTGATAAAATGTTCTTTACTGACGGTTCATTCATAAACGGGTCCACTGGCTTCGGCATCTTCAATGAAAATTCCAGTGCCTCTTTCAAACTCAAAGATCCTTGTTCCGTGTATGTCGCTGAACTGGGTGCGATATATTACGCATTAGGGATCATTGAAACATTGCCCATCGACCACTATTTTATTTTTTCAGACAGTCTCAGCTCAATAGAGGCAATCCGCTCAATGAAAGTTGATAAATGCTCATCTTATTTCCTAACAAGGATAAGACAACTATTGAGTGTTTTGGTCGAAAAATTATTCAAGATTACCTTAGCATGGGTTCCCTCTCATTGCTCGATTCCGGGGAATGAGAAAGCGGACTCGCTAGCTAAGGTGGGCGCTTTAGAAGGCACACTTTTTGAAAGGCAAATTGCTTATAATGAATTTTTCCACATTCCTCGTCAGTATACGCTCGTAAGTTGGCAGCGCATGTGGAGTGGTGATGAGTTCGGTCGTTGGTTACACACGATTATCCCTAAGGTCTCGACGAGTGCATGGTTCAAGGGATTGAATGTAGGTCGTGATTTCATTCGCGTGATATCTCGGCTTATGTCCAATCACTACAACCTAAACGCGCATCTCTATCGCATTGGGCTCGCAGCAAACAATCTTTGTGATTGTGGCGATGGCTACCACGACATCGAGCATGTTGTCTGGTCGTGTATCCGGTTCCATGATGCTCGCTCTCAGCTCTCTAGAGCACTGAGAGCAAAAGGCAGACAATCGGATATCCCCGTCCGGGATATCTTAGGTAGCCGTGATCCTGATCTTCTGCTTCATCTATACCTGTTCCTCAGAAACGCCGATGTCAACGTTTAATGATGTTTCCTTCGTTGTGTCCCTGTTTCATATCCCTCCTATCCGATCGATAAACTTTTACTTAGTCGCGGCAATACATACACACATTCTTTACAGATGCACGGGCCGAAGGTTGTGCAGTCCAGTGATCATTCAACAAGAGCCAAAGGTTGTACCGCTCATGACAACTCTACACGAGCTGACGATTGCGCCGGCTAGTGACCATTCTATCCTGGATTCCTCGAGGCGAGAAAGACGCACCACGCTAGATATGGGGTACAGACTAGGGGGGCGTTGCTGATTAATGGTCAGCTGCATCCCAATAGGAAGTATCCCGTGTCGGGCACACGTACAGAGCATCGAAGACTGCAACATACCCATTATGAGAACACTTGTAATACTAACCTCGAGCCAACCGCGAGTAATCGGTTACATATTACTAACATAGTTGTAAGACAAAAATTGTCAAAATATTGGACTCCCGGCCCCGTCAGGCTAACGCCACATGTGCCTTAATAAAATATATATTTTGGAAAAAAAAAACATTTAGGAAGCAATTTCATTTCATTATAAGTGAAAAATGAAAATATGTGAAATTAAGGTTCATTTGAGATAACTATATCGGATAACGGAGACAGCGGATCGACGCATATCCGTATAGATTGGTATACCACATAGAGAATTTAGATATTTCAACACTTTTGAAGAAAATAGATTTCAATATATATTTACCTCGATCAATGGATAAAAGTCATTATAAGAAACAAAATAAAAATGTACCCATTTTTTGTAATTTTCCTTCTTAAATTCGAAATGCGTCAAAATGACGCGCCCCGTAAACCTAGTGTTAAGATTCTAATGCATATTTCAAAAAATAATCACCTATTTAAGTAATAATTACACTTGATATTGATTGTATTGTAAAATGATGTCAAGTTTACTCACTTAATCAACCGTAATGCTTTTAAATTAGTAAGTATTTTGCAAGAACAAGAGAAAACTAGAGATACAATTTTTGAAGAAATCTGGCTATAGGGTTTTGAGGTATCACTTCATTCTGGAAAACTGCTCTAAGCTCTGCTTCGCAGTTAAAAAAAGAATGATCTTTTCGGAGGGCAGCTATGAAATTTGTTTGATTAGACTGGCGGTAGAGTCACAAAGAGGTGGAGCTTACGATGCAATGTTTCGTTTGTATTCAAATTGTATTCAGCTGTTACTCTGGTTGCTACTTTTGGTCGGTACCATTTGAGGAGCACAAACAGGACCAATTGAACCATGTGACTCAGCGTGTTAAGATAATGCTTGACATTTCACAATTATTCAATTGTTTATCTAAAAAAATAAAATTTTCCTTATTTTGATAGACGTGTTAAAATATTTCCAATAAATTGACGCAAACACCTCTGCGATCTATCAAGAAATGCTCGAGTTCTTTCATTATTTCTTACATGTTCAGTGTGAGATTTTCTTTTCACCCCCTACATAGTCATATCGGACGTCTAAAAGCGGGTAAACATTGGTGATTGGTGAAAAATTTTTCTCGGGAACAATACGACAGATTTAGCTAAAGTGTGGCTAAAAATTTGCCAAAATATATAGATTTTTTTCATTTTTTGCAGAAAAAATGCTAATGTGCAGACAAAAAACCGAAATATCGAAAAACAGCTACGATACGCGATATAAAATACATTTTCCATGCTGAAAAAAGACGGGTGGGTAATGTCGGGGACATAACCGAAGAGACGTAGGACTTCTTTTGTTCGGAACGATTTGAGGAGTACAAATTGGACCAATCGAAACGAGGTACATAGTGCGTTTGGACAATGCTTTATATTTCAGAATTATTCAAAATAAAAATAGATAAAAAATAGAAAGTTATTCATTGTGATAGATGCTTAGAAATATTTCTTATCAATTGATGTAAACATCTTCGCGATCTATTAAGAAATGCTCGAGTTATAAGCATCCATTTATGTTGGAAAAAATGGACGCTTATAACTCGGTGCCTAGATTTTCATTTCACCCCCTATATCTTCCGGTTTGACGTAGTTATACGTCAAAAAATGTCAGCCAAACTGCTTGCATACATTCTGTCAAATATATACCAGAAATTTTTCAATTGTAAATCTGGTCGCTAATATTTTTCATTTCTTTTAAGTTGGACAAAACTTTTAAAACTTACTTACTTTTAACTTTTAAGACTTTTAAAAATACTTACTACTAGACTCAATGCCAATTGGAAGCGCGATCTGTCACTTAGTTTGTTTACAGCGCCATTGAAAACAAGTTAACTCGCCGAAAAGTTGAAAATGTTGTCGAATACATTTGGTGACTCAACTATGTGGAAAACACGGATGTATGAATGGTATAAGGCATTCAAAGACTACCGTTAAGAGATGAACAATTTGCCACGTCAAGGACGAAACCATCGACAAAATAAAAGGAACGGTGCTCGGAAATTGTAATCTAAGTTTGAGAGAGCAAGCCCGTGAATTAAATATCTCTCACGAGACCGTTCGTCATATTTTGGCTGACGTTTTGGGCATGAGAAAAATCGCAGCACGACTCGTGCCAGAGGAGCTCAGCTTTCTTCAAAAATTTAATCGCGATCAAGTGACTGAAGGCATGCTTGAACTATAGAATTCTAATCTCACGTTCATCAAACGTATAATTACTGGCGACGAGAAATAGGTAAATTTTTTTCCTGTCACCGAAACTTAGCGCTTCGAGGGACCCGTCTTGACAGCGTTGAAGACATAAAAACGAATTCGTTGCGTGAACTGAAGGTATTTCCTGAATACAGCTGTAAAAAGTGTTTCGATGATTGGATTTTTCGTTGGAAAAAGTGTGTTGCTTTAGAAGGGGCCTATTTTGAAGGCGATAATATAAATTTAGAAGATGAATGAAACATTTTACTTAAAAACACGATTCCTGGTATTTATTTGACAAAACGTAGATACTGAAATAAATGCATAGTCAGATTAAAAATAACAAGGTTTCGAGAAAAACATGTTTCGATCTCACTTCAACCGTTGTAATGAATAGACCAAATATTTTACAAATAAGCTACTTTATGTTCAGAGGTCATAACATTTTTGATATCATAATATAATATCAGGATGTGACATCAAAAATGTAACGTTATGCAAATATTTTCTCGAATATGACTGAGTTTGCTCAATTTTTCTTAACCCCTCCAAACGTCACTGCCGATCGTAAGTTCCGATGGACGCCTACTTTAATTCACTCTAACGAAGGCTTTCCGTTCATTGAAACATTTGAGGAAGTCGAACACAATGGGGTTTATTCCGAGAGTCGCTTCACGATGTGACAGTCATTTCGCGCAATCGATGAAAGTAGAAAATAAATTGACAAGTGCCAGTGAAGTTTATTTGTCATTGTACTTCCGAGTCGCTCAACTCTTAAAATTGGGTGATAATTGTCATGTAACTTTAAAAAGAAAAATCTCACTTATACACCCTTGATTCTCAGAATTACCCCCAATTTTAGAAAAACGAAACAGATGGTAAATAAATTTTTCACCGCCAACAAACTGCTGTCCACACATTACTGAATCGACCACTGATGGCGCTGGTATAAATTGGGAAGCGCTTCCGGATCTCAAATGACTCAAATGGAGATTCCGATGCCAGACACAGCATCTAACAGTTTTGTAACATAAACTGTTTTTTTTTGCAAAATTCAAGTAGATTTTTGTAAGAGGCGCCATCTAGACGTAAACCTTAAGAACTTTTCAGCCGATCTGTTAGATTCCATTCTAGAATCTTATTCTAAATGTTATGATAATACACGAAACAGGGTATCACCTGTTTCATAAAAAGTTTGCTACCGTACATATACCAGTCACTGTAATCAATACGGAAGCTAAATCACTTATCCGTCAATGCTTGTTCAATTCACTTGAGCAACTTTTCACCGACAATTTGCTCAGCAATGCCAATGTTTCCTTGACATTATTCTTGCTCGATCTCGATTCAGCGGTAAACGATGGGAGACTTGATTAGAAGGACGAAAATGAGAACAGTTTATCTGTTTTTTTTTCAACAAAGTTGTATGTATTTTCAGCTATTGCATTTACTGTTTACGTTATCGCATTGTTTCATAAGACTCAAAGTGTTCGTTTAGTTAGTTTTTAAAAGTATTCGTTGCTGCTACATTACTGGTTTCATCTATATACAAAACTACTTGTAAACTTCTCAGAATGTAAGTTTGGAGAGTATTCGTTGCTAGTCTTTGTTTGTTTGTTTTTTGCAAGGGATTGGGAGTTTCCTGCATCTAGTACTTAGTGGTGGACCAGGACAGCTGGGTGGTGGACGACGCTCTTGACGACTGGGACGGAGTGAACGATTGGGGTAGCGACCACGGTCTTGGTCACAACTGGAGTGTGGTGGACGATTGGGACGGCCTTAACGATTGGGGTGTGGTGGACAGCGACGACTGGGGCATGGTGGGCGACGACGGCGTGCTTGACGACTGGGGCGTGGTGCACAACGTGGCTGTTGCGGAAAAAGTTGGACGTTAGACTAGCGCTAGATCGTCGTCTAGGAGTTGATACTTACGACGAGGAGTGGCTAACGGCTACTGGAGCATGGTGGACAATTGGGGTGTGGGCAACGGCCACTGGAGCAGCAACAACAACTCCTGGAGCTGGGGCAGCGACGGCGGCGGCGATCAAGCAGGTGAAAACGAACTGTAACGAGGATTCAGATGACAATCAAAAACTAATATCCGGTAGCGATATTTGTACGCTATGAACAGTTTAGATATCACAGTTTTTTTTGTTGCACATTTATGCACTTTTACACGAATATTTTCATTTGACAAAATATTATACACACCAGCTTGTACATTTTGACGGTTGGGGTTTGTTAACTTAAAAGTTGACTTAGATGAAATGCTTTGCTAACACTTGGAGTGTACCACAATTGACTGATGATGTGTTGTTGACTATACTAGCTTTTATAGTGAAAATCGCCGTACTCGTGATCACTAAGAAATAAAATCTCTCGTTTTCTCGCTCGGTCTCACAGCCTCTCCTATCAGAGGTCCTCGAGAAGCGAACAATCTTGGCCACAATCGCGTCCCTGCAGTGTCACGCACAAGTGACATATAAGTCAAAGAGGAACAGATATGTGTGTCTCGGAGTGAGAACGAGAGTATACGAAACTGTAAAATACGAGATCAGGTTTCCTGAGAGTACTCAATGGTGAAGTGTATGTTTTTTTTTGTTAAACTTACAACCGAAACCACACTCTTGGGAAGGTAATAAACATGAACACAGTTCGCACACGGGTCAATCGTCGCAGCCGTCGTTGTCGTCGTCGTCGTCGTCGTCACCGATCAATGCTCGTCAATGCAAGCAGAGGTCTGCGGCAGCGGGGTGGTTCACCATAGCTTTACCTGCGTCTCTCACGTATCACTTGAGGGGCATAATTCGACTTTGCAGAGAGGCGAAAAAACTCGATTCAATGTTCCTGCCTTCACGATTGCCGTCAGCAACGATAGGAATGGTAGCAGCATCGTACACATTTGCATTAAACCACGTGGGCCAGAACATGCACATGTGAGGGGGAAAGGTTTGGCTAGGATGTTTTCACTCCTTCCTAGGTGTACAGGCATTTCGCGGTCTCTAGGTCTTCCACAATTCTCGTATATTCCTATTATGCACATGTCATCAACATACCAAACAGGTTTCAATCCTTTTGGACTGAGAATACCTCAGTCGTGCTCAGGGAGATATGTTGTTTTCAATTTCTACGTCTCGTTACTCGCAGCTTCTGTTTGTTTTGATGGAAGTGCAGCATCACTTTCGGTGCAATTATTCCACCGTTGATAATTTGCAGGAATGCTTTCGTTGTTATTGGGAATTATAAGTACCGGAATAATCAGGTGAAATAGATTGAAATAGATGATTGCGGATGCTTTTTTTCCATTATAGAATCATTAGTAGGATTCTCTCATGAAACAATAAAATAGTTTCTATCGTTGAAAGTTCGATAAAAATATATATGGAAAAAATAATTTTGAAACATAACTTATGTTTAAAAAAACAACCCCAGAGAGATTTAGAGGAAATTGTTTGATTCCATTTTTGGTCAGACTAATTTTTGACGTAGAACTACGTCTTTCATCAAGGGTGCCACATCAGAAAACAGATCACGTTTTTATGAAATAAAGTTAACGTTAATAACTATTTTTGCCGCGGACGG
Source organism: Toxorhynchites rutilus septentrionalis (assembly GCF_029784135.1). NCBI lineage: Eukaryota > Metazoa > Arthropoda > Insecta > Diptera > Culicidae > Toxorhynchites > Toxorhynchites rutilus. The sequence continues at coordinate 252,501,233 of NC_073746.1, read as the reverse complement.
ATTTTGGCGACTTACATACCAAACGAATCAGAAATTCCCTAAGATTTGATTGAGATGCTATACATTACAATCCTCTGATGTGTAAATGGTTAAAATTCATGAAAAGTATAAGCGTGTTCATTTTCCCATACATTTGTTCTGCTGATTTGTGAACTTTTCTACCCGTGCCGTCTATATCGAGCAACTTATCGACGAGCAACGAAGGGGAAATCGCAAGATATAAAGTCTCTGTGAACAAAGTAAAAGAAGAAGAACGAAGGGGAATGTTTGCCTAGAGTATAAACAGTGGATCTCGCTGAGGCAAGCTTTCAGTATCGTTCTAGATACGAAGCAATGAACATCGCTTGTTCTTCCTTGTTTGGCGCCATCACATGTCTTCGTTTCGGCGTAAAATTACTCACTCGCTGATGTCTCTGGCATTGCAATCATTGCATCAAACTTACGTCATTGCATTAATGTTTTGAGCTACACAATTGTGTGGGAAATCATCAAACTAGGCTGTCGTCCGCTCACCAAGAAAATAAATGTTCTGTAATTTTTCCTGTGATTTGGCTAAGCTAATCTAGACCGGCAATATTACCCGAAAAGGGCTTTTGTTGAGAAGAGCGCAAAACGGAGATGTTTGTATATTTAGTTGCTTCAAGCCATCGATATGTGGATATTTGTGTGTATATGCAGCCATTCCATGCCAAACCGATATTTTGATCATTATCTCAAATTATGAGACCCGTATTTTTTATTTTTTTCGTTAGGGTGACCATTTCCATTTTAGGGTGGTCTAAAAAACCATTTTTTCGCATTTTTGCCAAAAATGACTTTTTTCAAAAATTCATAACTTTTGAACTACTAGACCGATTCAGATGATCGATATATCAAATTAAAGCCAACCACCTGTTCTTTTTTGAAAAAATACTATACTTGCAGAAAATTTGAATTCTGCTCTAGTTATTATTGATTGTATTCGTTTTCATTGTTTTCATAGTCTCAGGACAAAAGGCGCTATAGTATTTTATATTTTTTCTGTAAAGCTGAGGATTTTTCAAATAACATATCTCGAATCCAAGAAGGCGTTTTTTTTGAGTTAGCCGATGGTTTAAAAAATCATTTTTTTCCCAAAAATGACTTTCTTCAAAAGTTTATTACTTTCGAACTACTGGATCGATTGTGATGATCGACATATCAAATTAAAGCCTACTAGCTAGCTTTTTTTGAAAAAATAACACATTTGCCATTTAATCGGATTATAATCACATACATCCAATTTAGTCGCATAGAAATGTTGAATGAAAATTGAAAACATGTTAACTTTGAAAAATCATAACTTAAAAAAGAAAAATAACACCTCTCTGGTATTCGGATATATTATGTGAAAAATCCTCAGCTTTCAGGAAAAAATAAAAAAATATGGCGCCCTTGGTCCCGAAACGATGTAAGTTATAAAAAACAAATATAATCAATAATTACGAAAACAAAATCAATTTTTATTCAGAGTGTAATATTTTTTCAAACAAGAATTGGCTTTAATTTGATATGTCGATAATTTGAATCAGTCCAGTAGATCAAAAGTTATGATTTTTTGTAGTGGAAAAAATGGGAAAAAAATGATTTTTGGACCATCGGTTAACTTTGAAAAATCATTATAACGAAAGCAGAATTCAAATTTTCTGCGGGTATAGTATTTTTTCAAAAAAGAGGTAATTGGATTTAATTTGATATGTCGATCATCTGAATCGGTCTAGAAGTTCAAAAGTTATGAATTTTTGAAAAAAGTAATTTTTGGCAAAAATGCGAAAAAATGTTTTTCTTTGGTTTTTTTGGAAATGGTCATCCTAACAAAAAAATAAAAAATACGGGTCTCATAATTTGCGATAAAGAACAAAACTACCACTTTTGACGAAAATCTGAGAACCACTATATCGGTTTGGCATGGAATGGCTGTATGTGCGTGCTTCATAACCCATACGTATAAATAGTGACTCTTTGCTACGCTAAAACAGAGATTACTGGTTGTTCAGATTAACAGAAAGAGTTTATTTCGTTGATTTAGTCACCAAGAAAGTAAATGTCGTTCTAGAATTTTGTATGTGATTGGGTTTCGCTTGCCAGTAGCAAAACTTTCTCCACTAAGGATAACAGCTGCGCTTATCTTGAGCATGAGAAAGTAATGCAACTTTTTTCGAGACCAGTAATGTTCACAGAAGTGTTTCTTTTGAGAATAGCGCAAAATGATAAGAAGTAATTATATTTCAAGTAGCTTCAAGCCACCAATGTATGGCTCTGTATGCATGCTATGGCGAACGTTTGGTTTACGTTGTACGAACCTGCAAGTATTGTCATTGTTGTTGTTTCCATGCGGTGTGAAACATATATTGATGTAGTTATGAGATGTGGAATAATGGTGCTTGTCGCTTGTAACCGAGTGTATGTCAATTGCGAAAAAGGCCACCGGAATAGCGTTCGAGGTAAATTTTCAATACATTGACATGACACAAATTGCGACAAACGATCAGCTAGTGAATTGTTCTACGAGGGCAAGAATGAATCATCAATCAGGGCGATCAAACCATTTTACTAAACAGTTATTTCTAAAGTTACACAGCATAATATATGAAGTTTTAAACAAGCATCTTATGAAAACTAACAGCGTAGTTCTACGTCAACAATGCGGTTGTATCTTGGACACATTGGAATTTTTGGAATTTTTAAACCGATTGATTACGCTTAGCTTACACGTACACCACGAGAACAGTCTTTCACTGTAAACATTACTGCAAGAATCTGAATGATAAAATCTAGCATAGCTTGTCAATTGGATTTTTTTTCTGAACACCACGCTGACTATAATTTTCGTTTGCCAATGCGTTAAAATAGTTCTAAAACGTGTCGTGAGCTTCAGTTTTGTCTCTTTTGCTTCGTGAGGTAAGTGTACCTTCTCTCAGATTATCATCCTTGATTTTTTTGTAATCTGTATATATATATATATATATGGTTCCCGGAATAAATCGCCACAGAAAACGACTGCAACAGAAACCACCGCTTATAAAATGTGTAGTAGGCTATAAATATTGTGGCGCGGTATTGTATTTCAAAACAAGAATTAACCGGGCAAACGTATCGCCCCAGGCAAACGTAACGCCCCGGGCAGACGTATACCGTCCGACGCTCGCTAGAGCTCGGTCGGACATTGCTAAAGGATCGTATCCTATGTTTCAAACTAACCGGGCAATCAGTGGATCCCAGGTTTGCGTGCGAGACACCGCCGCTTCCGACGGCGGGTCGGCGGTGGACTCGGATTGCGTCATCTTGGCGGCATGGGCCGCCTCGATTCCTTATCCTCGCCAAATGGGGACTTCGTCCCCATTACATTGTCCTCAGAATAAATTTCGAAAAACGAGAACAAGAGAATAAATTTATAATAGAAATGTGAGGCACATGATGTTTTTCCCGCGCCAAATATTTCTAGCCTACTACACTTTTTCTAAGCGGTTGTTTCTGTTGCAGTTGTTTACTGTGGCGATTTATTCCGGTCACCTATATATATATATATATATATAAATGGATTTCTGTCCGTCTGTCTGATTTTTATGGATTCGGAAACTACTGAACCGATTAACATCAAAATTGGTACGTAGGGGTTTTTGGGGTCGGGGAAGGTTCTCGTGATAGTTTGAGACCCCACCACCCTCTCTAAGGGGGGGGGGGGTACTGCCATGCAAATTGAACACAAATTTCTACATTACTCGGGAATTAATCAAGCAAATGAAACGGAATTTGGCATATGGAGGTTTTAGGATGTAATAAGTATTTCTATGGTGGTTAGACACTCCTTCCGCTCTCTAAGGGTGGGCTGTCATACAAATGAAACACACATTTCGGCATAACTCGAATACTAGCAAATGGAGCCAAATTCGGCATGTGAAGGTTTTACGGGGCACGAAACGTTTCTATGGTGAATACACTCCTCCCCCCTTCTCTAAGCGGGGCTGCCAGACAAACGAAACACAAACTTCTGCATAACTCGAGGTTTTTGGGTATGAGAAATGTTTCTATAATGATATGACACCCCTCCCTCCTCTTGAATGAAGAGTAGGATCCATAAAAATATTACACTTATTTCAACCTAAAATATTCCAACCAAACATGACAATTGAAAATGTTCGGAAAACTTTGAAGGAAAAAGGGAAAACTCGGTAAATTAAATTCCCATATGTTCAACAATTACATAGTAACAAGTGCTGTTAGTACATTTGATGTTTGCGCTAGCGAAATTGATCTTTGCTCGAAACTGGAAATGGAATTTAATGTGATGAAACGCACTCCTATATCTTCTTCTATCTATACAAAAAAAAAGGATCGCCGGATGTGTTGAAAAGAGCAGAACACGAGGAAGGAATTGTCCGATTAAGGGCAGTCTTTATTCTGTCATATTTTCTGTATAAAACATTTATTCCATGTAACGGAAAAACATGTTATTTGCAAGTGGGTGAAAATCTTGAACAAGAATTATGTCTGAAAATAATATGATATTATAATGATGAGTTTTGTTAGAAATACTAGGAATTTTATAGTAAAAGGTAAATTCAACGGGGTCGAATAGAAGATCAATCAATGAACAGTTCTGCGATGGGACCCATGAACTTGCTCATAGTAAGAAAACGTGAATGTTTGAAGGTATTGATTACAAAAAACAAATTTTGAGCGGGACAAAGTTTGCCGGGTCAGCTAGTACATAATAACAACGGTTAAACACACGACACATACTGCTAATTGGCTCATTGTGGCCGTAATTTGTGCGGAATGCCGGAGTTCTGAGCAAATCGTGTGAACGAAGGGTTTGACGACGAATATCGAAATTGAGCTTATCTAACGAAGCAGGGCAGTCGATGTTAGATTGCAGCACAGCAGGCACTAGGCAAGCCTTGGCAACATTTCTTCGGTTCAAAAGAAGAGATTGGAAGGATCGTTCCAATCGTTTTGGTAATGCGATGCCCATGCAACTGCTGCATACTCCAAGGAGTATAGAACCAACAAGCAATAAAGAACCTTCAGGTAGTGAACATTAGTGAATTGTTTAGCAGCACGAAAGATGAAGTCATCTTGGAGCTTCAGTGTTTATATAACCTATGTGATCTTTGCAGGTTAGAATGACATCTAGGAGAATACCCAAATCCTTAACAGTGGCTTCTCGTTAGAGAGACGATTTGCGATGGTATAATTGAAGTAGTGAGGGGAGCGTTTGCGAGCAAATGAAATGACAGAGCATTTGTCGGCATTCAGACTCATCCGATTGGTTGAGCACCATTCGGAGAAAATGTTAAGTTCTTGTTGAAGAAAATGTGCACACAATAAAGTTTAAAGTCGTCGGCGTACGAGAGCTTGAAACATTTAAGTATAAGGTTCACGTCGTTCAGGTACAGTAAAAATATGGAAGGTCCGATGTGGCTGCCCTGTGGAACACCCGACGTGACTGAGAATGGTTCCGATATAGTGTCACCAATTTTGACAGACATTGAGCGACCAACCAGATGGGAACTGAGCCAGCCGAGTAGAGTGCTAGAACAACAGAGATGTTCGAGTTTTGCTATTAATATTTCGTGATTGATTTTATCGAAGGCAGCTGAAAAACCGGTGTAGATAGCATCGACCTGTTTGCGATCTTCAATTGTTTTAATGATGAAACATGTATAGCTGAGCAGATTGGTGCAAGTGGATCTTTTCGGCATAAATCCATGTTGAGTTTCAGACAAGTAGCTCAGACAGTTAATGACTGAGAAAGTCCAAAACAGTGAGCTCGAATAGCTTTGATGTGGCACACAAAGCAGCTATTCCTCTAAAGTTGGAAATCTCACGTTTATCATATTTTTTATGCACTGGGAAAACGGAAGATTTCTTCCATCTACTCGGGAATGTTCCTGGTGACAGAGAGCGGTTGTAAATAATTACCAAAGGTTGGGAAATTGTAGAGCAACACCTTTTTAAAAGGTACTCTATTAAGGGATATTCATTCTATACGGAAAAATTAATCATAGTTCATTATTTTTATGTAAAAATGTTTTAATTCCTTTCTAAAATGTAATCCTTTATTTGCTTCATGAAAACATGCAGTTTCTGTCGGTTTCGTATTCGCAAGTGAAGAGCCGAACGTCCGGCAGCCGGATATCCTGCTATCCGGCCTCGAAGCTTGCCGGATATCCGGTATCCGGTATCCGGAGGAAGAACTCACACCAGCTTGCAAAACATGATTCCGAGAAAAACGAGTTGTAAATTTAGGATACATTTGTTTCATTTATTTCACATTGTATCTTTAGTATGCCCACTGGACCATAAGCTGTCCTCCAACGCTTCAAAGGTAATCTTCCTGTCGCTTTTTGTTGCCAAATTGATCTTGTGGGCTTCTCTAGCTGCTTCTGAAATCCGTATCTCTGCTCGTTCGATTCGTTCCTTATTCAATTTTCCGCAGAAATTTTTGCACTCCGGTCCACTAATTGGCTTGTAACTTCGGAACGGAGCATCGGGCAAACATGGGACAAAAACTATTGTAAAGAACATTTTAGGCCAGAAATTATACTTTTTATTTTTTCATGTTTCCATGGTGAACTATCCTCTTAAGTAAATACAAAAAATAACAAAAGGAATACCGTTCTGAATCATATTTCGGACACTTAAGGCTTTTGATGCAGAAAACAGATCTAAACTCTATGCACAGGTATTATTTGAATGAAATCTCTATATATATATATATATATATATATATATATATATATATATATATATATATATATATATATATATATATATATATATATATATATATATATATATATATATATATATATATATATAAATGGATTTTTGTCTGTCTGATTCTTATGGTCTCGGAAACTACTGGTTTTCGAAGGTTTCTGCATTACTCAAGAATTAATCAAGCAAATGAAACCAAATTTGGCATGTGGAGGTTTTAGGATGCAATAAATATTTCTATGGTGGTTAGACACTCCTCCCGCTCTCTAAGGGGGGCTGCCATACAAACGATACACAAACTTCTGCATAACTCGAGAACTAATCAAGCACAATTTGGGATGTGAGGGTTTTTGGGTATGAGAAATGTTTCTAAGATAATATGACACCCCTCGCTCCTCTGGAATGGAGAGGGGTCCCATAGAAATATTACACATATTTCAACCAAAAATATTCCAGCCAAACATGACAATTGAAAATTTTTGGAAAACTCTGAAGGAAAAAGGGAAAATTCGGTAAATTAAATTCTCATATGTTCTACAATTACATAGTGACAAGTGCTGTTAGTCCATTTGATGTTTTCGCTAGCGAACTGATCTTTGTTCGATACTGGGAATGGGTTTTAATGTGATGAAACGTACTCTTATATCTTCTTCTATCTATACCAAAAAAAAGGATCGCCGGATGTGTTGATAAGAGCAGAACTCAAGGAAGGAATTGTCCGATTTAGGGCTGTCTTTATTCTATTATATTTTCTGTATAACACATTTATTCCATGTAACGGAGAAACATGTTATTTGCAAGTGGTTGAAAAATCTTGACCGAGAATTGTGTCTGAAAATAATCTGATATAATGATATAATGATGAGTTTTGTTAGAAATACTAGGAATTTTGTAGTAAATGTAAATTCAACGGGGTCGAATAGAAAATCAATCAATGAACAGTTCTGCGATTGGACCCATGAACTTGCCCATAGCAAGAAAACGTGAATATTTGAAGGTATTGATAACAAAAAACAAATTTTGAGCAGGACGAAGTTTGGCGGGTCAGCTAGTATAATATAGAAATGGAGTGATGTCTGTCCGTCTTTCTGTCTTTCTGTTTGTCTGATTCTTATGGATTCGGAAACTACTGAACCGATCGACATAAAAATTGATATGTAGGGGTAGGGGGTCGGGGAAGGTTTTTATGATAGTTCGAGACCCCTCCCCCTTCTCTAAGGGGGGCTGCCATACAAATGGAACACAAATTTCTGCATTACTCGAGAATTAATCAAGCAAACGAAATAAAATTAGGCATGTGGAGGGTTTAGGATGCAACAAATGTTTCTATGGTGGTTCGATACTCCTCCACCCTCTCTTAGGGGGGGCTGCCATACAAATGAAACACAAATTTCTGTATTACTCGAGAATTATTCAAGCAAATAAAACCAAATTAGGCATATGGAGGTTTTAGGGTGCAATAAATGTTTTAACGGTGGTTAGACATTCCACCCCATTTGAAACACACGCAAAATAGAGGCGAATGAACTGAAAAGTTTAAAACCTCTTAAAGCCAAAGAGAAGGAGAAGAAGAAACACACGCAATAATATTAGTCTTGCATGAAACGTGTCGTGCCGGTTACGCTACGTGTCTGATAGTATAATATTACCTTTATTACTACTCTCTATAAACAATGCCATTTTTATCTATAATATTTTTCTGTAGTCTAAGATTTATTTGACTTAGGCTTATATTTATGTAGATCTTTATGTCTTCTTCTGCATAATTGAATAAACAGAAGGAGAGGGTTGTAATGACTTTAATAGTATTTTTAATGAATCATTGAACAAAATGTGGTTCCGGATTCTACCACGTTATCTCATCTAACCCGTTTAAAGGATACAATTTCATACAGTAAACGGTTTTTTTTCAGGGCTTCAATTTTTTGTAACTAAAGAGAAAAAATACAGATTTTGAATAATAAAAACTCAATTTCAAATACAATTACTGCACACAATCACAGCCCTATGTCAAGATCCCGTTCGTGCCCCTAGGCCCAGACCCATAAACGTTTATACTATATAGGCTTTAAACTTGAAAGTTCACTTGCCTCTAGTATCCGAAATATCGATTTTCCCAGGCTTCTCAGTTTAGAAATAGGTGTTAGGGAAACACATTCCGGTGGGAGCAAAAGTACCTCCTACTGGAATGTATTTGCAATGTCGATTTCTCCACGCTCCTTGTTTTTGACGTCTGTATTGGGGAAACCGTAAATCGGGCCAATCAAAACGTGGCAGTTAGGGCGTTTAGATATCGCTTGACATTTTACAGTTATTCAATTGTTTATCTCATGAAAAATAACATTTTATTATTTGTGATAGATGCGAAAACATAATTCCTATCAATTGTTTCAAACATCTTTATTAATAAATTTTCGAGTTATAAGCATTCCAAATCTTTCATTTTTTCCTGCATGTTCTGTGTTTAGATTTTCATTTTACCCCCCATATATTCCGGTTAGACGTAGTCCCACGTCAAAAATAACTGTCTAAAATTATTCGATGGCGCATAAATTGGGATGGATTGAGCACAATAGGTGCATTGTTTTAACTGGTTTATCTTTTTAATGGTACTGCTGCATAAGAAAACATTGAACAGTAAAATTTTCTCCTAAATTATGTTATAAATTCAATCTTTCTTAATTTTCTACATGTTTTCGTATGATTTAGTAGGTCAGTGGTCAGTAGGTCATGAATGAACAGCGTGAAAATCATTCTTTTGTTCTGGTGCACATTTCGTTCCGATATCCATACTAATCCCTGTTAATTTCATTCGTCAGGTCCTTGAAACTGTATGATCGTCATCCTGCCTAGTCGGATATCATTTATTGCTAAAAATAATCCCGACTCTAGCGCTAATCATTGGCATCTAACGAGACTTCCGAAACAAGCGAGAATTAATACTCATCTTTTGCTGTTGATTATCGATCTCACATCGATCTGGTGCTGGTGTGCTAAAACGCTAAGTGATATGCAAGATTCTTGGTGTGTTCCTCCTCTTACCTTCACAACGGTGAGCTATTAGTCGATTTTGCCCACATTTTTTTCGGTGTCGATCAAATGTAATTGGAGTAATTACACGCCGGATGCGGGTATCGCAATCGGTAGATGGTGGGAATCCTTTTGTTCCGATATAAATATCGCAAGAATGGACCCAGAACGGTATCAAATTGAAACCAACAGTTCTAAGCTTAGGTTCTCATCGCAGTTTCTGTGTAACACTCCACCGCTATCAAGATGATGAAGTTGGTATGTATTTGGAATGTGGTTAATTTTGTAAGTCGTGTTTAGTGAATCGAAGTGAATTGCAGTGCATTGCACATTAGTTTCACTATAAATATTTTTCGTTATAGATCGTTGTTGCTTGCTTCGTTGCCGTTGCTATAGCCATCCCAGCCCCAGCCCCAGGAGGTCTTGTTGGGGCTCCGCTGATTGTTGGACATCCGTAATACTAATTCTTATCTTCGATCAATATAGAGATTTTATTCTAATATATAAATTTCTCATCTGTTGTTAGACATGTCGTGCATACGCCATACGTGAAGAGTGCAGTGCTTACTCCCGTCGTTAAGTACCACTCTGTTCCCGTCGTCAAAACCGTTCCAGTTATCCATTCCGTTCCAGTTGTGAAAACTGTGGTTGCCGGCCATGGCTATGGCTATCATCATCATTAAATCCGGCGTGACTTTGTCATTGCACAGGCTCATGATGTCGACCTTGATACCTTGATTCCACTGCTAATTAGTTGTATAACTATGTAATAAATTTTGGAAATTTTTTCGTTGAAGGTTAACACTATTGTTCGATTGAATGCATCCATCAATACCACGACCGATTCACACAACAGACGGATCATTCATGACACTGACGTATCGATAGAATGCTTAGATTTCCGTGAGCATAATATTGCAGCTTCCATCGCCGAATGAATATCAACTTTTTATTGATATAACCTCATCAAATTGATGGACTGTGGCAGCTCTGAGATGACTTGATGTTGTTTCTCGCCTTATTAGGATGCCGTAACGATAATCACAGAACATCGGAGTTAATATTATTCCATTTTAAATAATCATGATCATCGTAGATGATTAATTGCAGTGAATAGTTTCGGATGTCTACCATTCTCCTGTTTGATGTACTGTAAATTGTTAATTAATGCAAAACGACGAATCAAATTTTGTATTTCCTGGGGCGGACATCTTATACGGATGGATTGACCGGAAATGGTCTGCCTCAAGCTTTTACGAGGTGTTCGAAATAATGCAAAAATGCCATGAACTGGAATTTGTTTAATTCATATATTAGTTCGAGGAATAACAAATATTCCAATATTTTTACGATGATTTCGAGATTTTATTTTACTAAGTTGGAAGGCTCCGGTTGAGATCAAATACTCGATAACTTGTTGTCATTTCGAAAGCAAAGGATGGAACGATCAAAATTTGATCAACTTAAATTTGAGATGTTTTTAAGGCACGCTTCAAAACCTGAACATCCCTTATAAGGTAGGTTTTAAATGATCCAAGGTTATTGGGTGTGAGTAATTGTGGATTATATCCAACTCTAAACACAGCTATTTGGCGTCTTGTGTGAAACACTCAGGACTAGTAAGCTCCCAGAAAAGTTCCCCAACCAATTCCTGTTCGTGGCATAACTGTCATGACATACAATTCATGAGGCAATAAAAGAGACACGTTTGGGGGTGGTGTTTTAACTCACAGACGCATGCATCTATAGGGAGGTTTCTGTTTCTGTTTCTGCATGCTGTCACGCAGAACCGTGTTAGAGGCTAAGATTTGTGGTGTGAGATTGGCCAGTTGTAGCATGTCGCAAACTAGAAGCAGGGGGATGAATGTTTGATAACCCCCCACCGCTGTTGGCAATGCGTACGTCGAGCTCACGAGTACGAGACGTTTGTATTGTTATCGCAAAATGGCCCAATCATATGTCATGTAAAACATCTATGATGACACGCTGGCGTTCGGCCGCAACTTGAGTTGCATACGTAACATGGTTGGTATCGTCCTAATTGCATCTGGGGCTGCTGAAGTTGAAACTAGGGACAATAGTTTATTTTTGTTTTTTTTAGTGCTGAGTATAAAAATTGATAAGCTATTGATTTTTTGCACTTTGTATAAAATGACATATTATCAATCTGTTTTTTTTATTTCTGCCAAGTATACTAGTAACAGGCGTGCGAGTTGAAGTTGCCAGTTTTTTTCGATGAAGAAAACACATAATGTTCAGAAGATATACATTTTTTTAAAGTAATTTCCATTTGATTCTACACATTTCGCCCATCTGTCAGGCAAATTGTGGATTCCCATTCTTCGACACCTTTATATTCGGTTAAGCGCTGCTCTGCAAGGGTATGCCCCATTGAAGCAAAAAGGCGATTGACTGACGACGCCAGGTCTTGAGAATACAGCGGGTGCAATAACGTTTTCCCAGTTGAGGGCTTTTATTGCGTCCTTCACAGGTTTAGCGGTGTGCGCCGGTACGTTGTCATACTGTAATATAACATTACCGTGTCTTCGTGGCTATCTTTTTTTCGATCAATGAAAAGTCGTCGGTTGCGATTTGCATTCAAAATTTGACCCTCTTGGCCCTCCCACACACAGAGCATCGTATTCCGGTCGAAACTATTTTGCTTTGAAATGGATGTCAAATCGAAGGAATGCATACAATCCAGCTTGTCACATCCAAAACATCAACTGGACAATTTCAATTCGCACACTTGGTAAGTGTGCTTGGAAACTTCTGGCAAACATTGGTTTTTGCAACTCTCGCGATAGCAGCAAAACCCGAAAGGAAGTTCTTCGGGCTAGATATTACTTTTCACGTTGCGTTTTTCGTTAACATTATGGGGGGTACAAATCCTCGTATTGCGAAAAATTGTTCAAAAAAAGCTTATTGCTAAGTCTAGTGGCGTAGCGTAACCGGATGACACCCGGGGCAGTTATCTTAGGTGTCACCCTTCAAATCAAACCTTGTTTATTCTAACTGCAGACAATTTTTAATTAATTCAAACTTCGAAGAGCCTTTGAAGAGATACCACAAAAACGCAAACGGTTAGTAACAGCTACAAATCAACATAAAAATTCGGAAGCGTTCCTTGGAAGTCCCACAATTTCCATTCAACACATGACAAAACAATTAAAGGAATAGGGTGCGAAATCGATATTCTTGAGTGGTTTTCGAATTGCTGTAACTTCGTGAAAAATCATCGCATGGAGATGGGATGTACATCATTTTAGAGCTATAACTTTCAGGTTTAGGAATAGTTTAAGAACGAAAGTTGTGAATCGTTCATTTCAAGGGTATGCATAGCATTTGTATTTCTGGTATAATTTGCGATAAAGTGCTCCTCTAATTAACTCCAAACTTTAATCGATTAGCTAGGAAAAACGACTCACGTGCATCATGTTAACCTTTTTTTTCAATATGAAACGTTTACAGGGGTTTAGGGGATACACTTGGCAAAAAAAATGCCTTCAAGCATCAGAACTAACTACAATATTTGCAGAATTACAACAGATTTTGCAAAGCACTATAAAATTAAAGATTTTTTTCGTCAAAGTAACCTATCATCCTTGTACACAATTCAGTGTAGTTGTGTACCTATTTATTTAATTAATCATTATCAAACACGTAGAGAAAATTTGTCATTCAAACAAAAAATATCTGTGATACTACAGGAACGTTATAGGCTTTAGAATTGAAGTGTATAACGTTCCTGTAGGACCACATATATTGTGTTGGTTTATGAGGTTAAACGGATTTGCTATTGATTTAGCTGGCAAAAAATTGTGTTAGTCCACAATTTTTTTTAAAAAACGGAGATATATCGATTGTTAATTTTTTCGCGATAAAAATACGTTCGTATAATATTCCTAAACTTGAAAGTTCAAGCTACAAAATGATGTACATCCCTTATCCATGCGTTAATTTTTCACGAAGTTACAGCATTTCAAATATCGCCTCAAAGTTTGGATTTCGAACTCTGTTCCTCTATTTTTTTTTATCGAGTGTATTATTCATCCCACACCTAACTTATGTGTGTGAAGCATCGCGAAAACGAGCTATCCGTTTTTTAGTTAGTATTCCAGTGTGTTTTAATTTTCCAAAGTGTTTTATTTCTTCAGTGCAAGCTGTAATCAAACGGTCTTTCTGAAGACCAAAGTATTAGATTCATCCAATTCCTGAGCTTTCAACATCGAGGCCTTGTTCAACCGAAGGATCCGCCACTCTCATCAATGATCAGAACCACCGAATGGTCTTTTCAATTAGACTGTTTCAAGAACTGCTGGTAGAAGTAATTCGTGCACTCGATCTATTATTTAAGCTTTCGGCAGGATCTCACGAAACTTCAATGGCTCTGATCAGCTCATCGTTTTGCACATAAATCGTCGTCGAATTGGGTCTTTAATGGCACTAACGTTCCCAGTGGAACTTTTGCCTTCTCAACGTGGGTATTACTTGCATCATATTTGTTAGCAGAACCAAGTTGAGATTTCTATGTCGGATAACACGCCTCGAATGTATTCTGGAGTGACAAGCTCTAGAATCGAGTTCGGTCTATGAACCCTATGAATAAGCGTTATTATTTTACTTTCTCAACACAACCGTGAACTCGTATTGCGAAAAATTGTTCCATTCGACCCTGACATCGTTGGACCGTCGTCGAATGATTGTACAATGTACTTCATGAAATCTCAACCGTTACTCTCCAGGTCGTGAAGGATCGTTGCTCAAATCAGCAGCCTTTCTCCATTTTTTTTAAACCACTTAAACTCTTAAAATTAGTTCTAATACTAATCCATGCAACAAACAGCTCTTTTCAAAGCCATCATTTGGAATTGGTTAGTAAAATCTAGGAATTTCTGAACAATAAAAAGAATAAAATTCAAAAACAATTTTCGAATTATCACAGTCCTAAGTTAAACTTTTGTTCGCGCCCTCAGGTACAGACCATTATACTGCTTCACTGGGTGAAAAATCACTGACACGTGATGTTCATACAAAAACAAAATTATTTTTTAACTTATCATAGTAGAGCCGAATGAACTGAATAGTTTAAAGGGTTCAATCGCACTGTTCATTGATTGATCTTCTAATCCACCCTTTAAAATTACCTTCTACTATAAAATTCGTAGTACTTCTACCAAAACTCGTCATTATTATATATTAGATTAATTTCAGATACAATTCTCGTTCAAGAATAAATTACATGGAATAAATGTTTGATACAGAAAATATGAATAAAGACAGCCCTAAATCAGACAATTCCTTCCTCGAGTTTTGTTCTTATCAACACAGGAGTGCGTTTTATCACATTAAAATCCATTTCCACTTTCGAACAAGGATCAATTTCGTTAGCGCAAACAACGCTTGTCACTATGTAATTGTAGAACATATGGGAATTGAATTTTCCGAATTTTGATACTTTCCTTCAGGGTTTTCCGAAAATTTTCAATTGTCATGTTTGGTTGGAATACGTGTAATATTTTTATAGGACCCCTTCTCCATTCCAGACGGATATAAACAAATATGTGAAGTGCCTATAAATGCACTCCACCAATGCTAGATTTTTTTTCCATATCTATCTATAAGCCACATTCAAAGGATCTTTTTCAGGATCAAAGTTCCTGTTTCCTGAGCTAACCATGTTAAAACCATTTTTTAAATTCGAGACATATTTTCCAATTTGGCAACCTAAAAGATGAAGTCCTACGTCGAAAAGGTAGATAATTGGAACCAGTTGCATCAAAATATATCTATTTTCATGGAAGAGTTATTGGCAGAGACTATTCGATGATTGATGAAATTTTTTGACGTTATGCGGTGCTTTCCAATAGAAATAATACGATTTAAATAGTTCAAGGCCGTTATATTAGATTCTGCAAATCTGACACAGGCATTTGGTCATTTGGTCTGGCTTGACATTTGATCTTCGATCTGGCTTGTCATTCAATTTTAACTATCGATTGTATCGAAAATTCGGAATTCGGTGTTTTCGGATGCGGTTTAGTGTTTTTCGGCAAATCATAATCCGGGATGTTGGAATCAGCCTTAACTTTCCGAAAGATCTTCAACCGTTGTTGACAAATCAAGGATTCTACTCCGAAGCTTGTTTTGCATTCTGTGGGCAGCCGTTTCCTTGCACTTTTTAAACACTCGCGTGACAATGCTTTTAGAATAATACAGCAGTTTTGCCAACTGCCAAGTTTACGCTGATGAATTTTAGAGGTGACTGCGCACGAATATTTCTCTTTTCATCTCCTGCATGATGCTGATGCACGTTAGTTTCAAACTGCGAAAAAATAGACTATCAAGCAAAACTGTTTACAAACAACAAAATGCTGTGAGAAGTTTGCCTATCCGACCACTGGGAGCGACACTATCGCCCCGTTCCCCCGTGGTCTAAATGATCATGAACTTAAACTGAAAAAATACTAGAAAAATACTTTTGTTTTGAGGAACACGAAAAGGATAAGTGTGAGTGTGTTTTTAATCAGTAGATAATAAATGCACAGTTTCAAACGAACTAGAACTCAGTTTATTTTTTTGACCACGTATACGACAATGAAAAATAGCATTCGAAGGCCATCACTTACCGCGCGGAATAAAGGCCGCGCTGCGTTCTGAGGATTTTTTGAAAGCACTGCAAATCAATTTCTTGTCAGCCCAAACTATGCTCTGAATAGTCAAATAAGGAGAACAATTTTAAAAAAACATAAAAAAGATTCAGGCTCGCTTTGACAGGATGCTGTATGCCCGCCCACCCAATAGCGCAGCACACGCCAATAACCCTATCGGTTACCAATAACGACAAATTCAAGTTTTGCAATATTTCTCAATCACAATGACAATGGAGAAAAATTGCTTTACTCTGTACGGCTTTGTTCCAAGAATG
This sequence comes from Toxorhynchites rutilus septentrionalis, assembly GCF_029784135.1. Lineage (NCBI taxonomy): Eukaryota > Metazoa > Arthropoda > Insecta > Diptera > Culicidae > Toxorhynchites > Toxorhynchites rutilus. The sequence continues at coordinate 252,484,534 of NC_073746.1, read as the reverse complement.
GGTTTCTTTCCCTCACGATGCATCTAACTGCAGCACGAAGATGTTTGTTTTCTGGACACAGCAGAAGTTATATTTTCATCCACCGATATTGATCACTGATAATGATGGTTTGTCAAACTTTGTTTTAGCGGAGAGCTATTGCAATCGAAGAGAATTTTCGTTCTTTTCGGATGCTGCCATCCATGTTTATCAAACTTTAATTAGAACTCATTTAGATGAATGGGTTCCTACTCATATCTTGACACATGAAGTGTTATTGGTCATATTTTTAATATTTATCTGTCACTACTTATGGAGGTTGTCTAATCACTTGATTAGTATTCTAATTAATAAACATCGTTGATGGCAAACATCCGTTCATCCCAAACAACAACGCTGCTGCCAACCAACAAAAATTTCAGTCGTCTTCTACGGTCTATAATACAGGAACAGTTCAATTATAATTCACACTGTGGTTTTCGGACGCTGGTTCAACCAATTAACGCAGTCGACCAAATCAATTACGACACTCTGTGGTGTGACCGGTTGTGGGTCATACCTAAACCGCAGAGACTGAATGGATGCCAATCGTTCACCCTGTTCTTACTCTAGAATTCATGTAGTATTACGACGATCATTAATAGGCTATCAAGGATATCGGAACGCAAATTTATTCTGCGTAGTTCAGTTAAATACACATTGTTTCCGGATTTTGATTACATCGGAGCTAAACGCACAGCGAAAAAAATATTTATAAAGCTTCCGCACTACATATCATTATCAATATATTTGCAAATTCTATTAGATCGAGAGCACCTTGTGAAACACTTTGCGTGTCAATCGCCAGTTATTATTGATACCCTACCTCCAATTAATTAGCAATCGCTCAAGGTACATGTGCAGCGAATCAATAACATAGCATCAGGATTGCGATCATCAAGTGACCCCATTCTGAGACCCTCAACATTACAATGTTTATCTCGTATATCAGCGATGAAATACGATCCGCGTATGAATGTCGCGTTCATCAAGATGTTACCAATATGCTTCCAGACATCTACTGAAGGCCGGATTCGTTGCCCGTGTGCGGTTGCGCGTGGAAGATTTATTGCGAATTGAAGACAAGATCTAGATTAAATAATTGGTTCATTGTTTATTTACTCTCAAAGCCTAGTAAACACTAGCCACTGAACTTTTGCAACATCTTCTTTGAGGTTCTATGAAAGTTCATGACTTGTACGATCAATTTAATACCTCCACATCCTTGTCTATTATCGTACGACCTTAATCAACCAAACCAGACGCCTAGCGTACGTCCAGTGACACACGGTAAACAACCCCGATCAGATGACCTGTCTGAGATAGGTGCATGAAATCCATGACCACTCTACAGTGGAGACCACCATCTTAGTACTGGTTAAGCTTATCCGTGGATTGCTTTGGAAGGTTGTATTCTTTCTTACCAACATTGCAACTGTAATACTGCGGCAATATTACATCAGCCATATCGAGGCTAATGTGGCCAATTTGTTCCCTTTCCTGGCTGTTTCTATTTTTTTTTCATTTCCTGAATACATATTGCGCAGAATTGAATTGAACATTTGATACTTTGAAGAAGAAGTCATTAATTTAAAAGAGTATTGTAGATGAGTGGGCTTCCTTTTTGTTCGAGGATCGTGGTCCGACCATAGACCACGTTTCAGCAGTAAAATTTTTGTAAGATCGCCTATGTACAGTATGTACAAAAATCCCTGCTCTTTGTTAGTGTTCTGTTTTCCGTTTTATAATTGGGATAATTATTCGGCTATTTGTATTTGTTTTTTTTTGTTTTCACTTTTTTAGTACTAATAATTTTCAAATCGGATGTAGGGTAACACGGGGTGAGTTGGACATACGGGGTGATTTGGACCACCCCTTTATCTAAAAAAGTACGACTCAACTTGGATTTTTTATAATTTATTTCCTTTTATTGCTGAACCGTATGTACCTAAGGTAGAAAAACTTTGATAAAATTCGACAGGTGGAAGGAAACGGTAGCATGAACACGGCATTGATTGCCAAAAAATGCGAGTTTTCCAATCGTGGTTTTAAAGTTTTTTTTTTCCGCTGATTAAACAAACTTTTTGTTTTGTGCTTTAAAGTTCTGTTCGTCTACAGAAGAGGAACAATTTGATGCAGCGAAACTGTAAGTTTGATAACAATATATGAAATTAATTGCATTTTAATTTTTGATGTTGTGTGGGGTGACATGGACACGTTTCTGTGGGGTGAATTGGTCCTACAGGTTTGAGGCTTTTCTTTGGTCTTATTGATTCCAGATTTACGCTGATTTACAAAAAGGGGACGTTGGAAGAAGGAGGAGCTTAAAAGAGCAACGCAGGCCATCAAGAGCTGATTTTCTTTGACCAAGCATCGAAAGGGTTTGAAAATGCTCGAACAACAGTGAAAAGATCCATACAGAATTCGAGATGGTCTCAATCCAATTATTCTGGTCTGGAATCTGACCAAGACCCCTGGTATCGATCCCAGAACACTGTTACTGATTGTAACATTATTCCAAAATACTTTACATAAACATAAGTATGTTTTTTTATGATGAAACACACAGTGGTCCAAATCACCCCACAGATGGTCCAAATCACCCCGTATCAAGTTTTAATGTCCCAAAAACATCTCTTTTATTTTATGATATATTTGGTAGTTTGAAGCTTCTTATAATGATTAAACATTATTGATTGAGAGAAAACAAGTGTAGCTCAGAGTTCAAGGTGACATTTTTTATTTAGACCTTATTGGTTTGGAAATATTAGGCGATTTGCTTAGGTGGTCCAAATTCCCGCCTTTTCCCCTACTTGAATTATCTTTACCTTAAGGAATTATGTCGTGAGAAATTGAAAACGAAAGCAAAACAAAAAAAAAGTTCATCAACCCTAATATACCCAAATACGCTTAGTACCAGTTTGGTGTGTATTCCATCGTTCCTGTCACTTTTTAAAATGTAAACATTGCATACAGTTGTTATTTCCTTCCGACCAAGCAAAGATTCGATTGCTAAGAATTCAAATAGTTCAAAAGTTAAAAAAGTGGTTCTTTCATACCAGCAGCGCGTTCAGAATGACCATCAAAGACAACTTCTCGAACTGACAGAACTATCGCATCAAAGGTTAATCAAAATCGAGGTTTATCTTCCCAAATTTTAAAACGAATAAAGAGTGAGTATTCCATTCATGTGGCTTCCAATCAGAGCGAAATCGACTTCATGAACAAGATTCACAATAACTGAATTGATGACTTGAGAAAGGTAATTTGGTCAGATGAAACTAAAAGAATGTTATGGTCTGACGGTATCCTACGCAAATGGCGTCGATCCCTTGAAAGTCTAGAAACGGAGTGTTACCAACAGTCAAATATGGAGGAGGTTGCATCATCATAGTACGTCAACTATTATTTACTATTTCTTTTGCAGGTCGAGTTTACTTATATTGTGCAGGGGCTTGGCTTATTACTTTCGAGAACATATTTCGGATACAAATTGAAAAATTAAAAATGGGCCCAATTGTTCAATTCCGAACGCTTATTGCTAAGTTATATCAAGATAGAATTAGGAGGTTTTGACGTAGGACTACGTCTTTGGTTTTTATATAGGGGGTTATGGGATTTCAAATGCATATCACACGAAATCGTCATTGCGATATTTATTATACTACTAGCTGTACCGGCAAACGTTGTTCTACCATGTAAATTGTTTCTAGGGAACATTTCGATTGTGAAATAAAAAATAACTGATTTATTGCAAGTGTATTTAAACGTTTTAGCGATTTATAAAACCAATCGAATGATATATATAGTAATCGATAAAATAGAACGAATGAAATGAAAGACGGTGTGCCTTGTCATTCGATAAACGAAAGTGGAACGTTCGCGAGTCTTGTATCCTATTGAGAAGAAAAATGCCGCAGCGTTGCGGAGTAATTCAGAAATATCAGTGTAAAGGGTGTGTCACATCAAATTGCATCACGGAAAAAACGCTGTAGAAATTTAATTTTTAGGAATTATATCTTCAGCTTTCGCTTATAATCAGATAAGAGTGTATAGATCACGTTGGCCATGCTTCACTGTCAATTTTTCGTAAATTTGGAAAAATGTCGTCGAACGTAAAAGAGCGTCGTGAATTAATCCTGTGCACTCATTTCGAGAATCCGGAGTTGTCACATCGGGACATCGGTACTAAAACGATACTTCGAGAACCTAACCATCGACCGGAAGGTGAAGAACGGCAAAAATGGATGCTCCGTCAGTGAAAAAGATCACAAGCGCGTAGTTAAGCAGTTTAGACGTGATCCGAGAAGTTCGGTCCGGGATGTCGCCAATAAGCTGAATTTGTCAAGTTCATTCGTCCAGCGGACCAAGCAGCGGGAGGGTCTGCGTACATACAAGGTTCAGAAGGCTCCTAACCGCGACGAAAGGCAAAACATGGTGGGGAAGACGCGAGCCCGGAAGCTGTACACCGAAATGCTGACGAAGCCGCATTGCCTGGTAATGTACGACGAAACCTACGTCAAAGCGGACTTTCGTCAGCTGCCGGGCCTATTGTTCTTCTCCGCAGAGGACAAATTCAGCGTTCCGGAGGAGATTCGCAAGCAGAAACTATTCAAGTTTGCCAAAAAGTACATGGTATGGCAAGCAATCTGCTCTTGCGGAAAGCGGAGCGCCCCCTTCGTGATGATCGGCACGGTAAACGGGCAGGTTTACCTTAAGGAGTGCCTACAGAAGCGCTTACTACCACTATTGAAGCAGCACGAGGGCCCGACCATCTTCTGACCGGATCTCGTTTCGTGCCACTATTCAAAGGACGTGTTGGAGTGGTACGAAGCCAACGGGGTCACCTTCGTGCCAAAGGAAATGAACCCGCCAAATGCGCCGGAGCTTCGCCCAACTTAACCATTTTTCAATAAAACTCCCAGCATTTTCGCCAAAACTTGATACATAATATATATTTTTTTAAATTTATACAGGGAAATCCATTACAACTTTCGGTCCACAGAAATCGAACACGAAGCTTAATGTCATCTATATCGAATTACGTGGCAGTGGAGGCGATCTGGTGTAGTGGTAACACTCATACCTCTCACGCTAAAGATCTCGAGTTCAATTCTCACTCCCGACATTCTTCCGAAATGGAAGGTAAAAGTGACGAACCAGCCGAAAGTGCTGAAAGTTACTATAAAACAGAAAAAAAGAACTCGATTGGTCGAGTCGAACGGATTACAGAATGAAAAATTGCGATCCGTTCGGATAACTTTTATTCGATCGGATTTCAGAATAGGGATTAGTAGCTGATCAGTAGACGGATTTTCCGGACGGAATTTCCGAGAGTATTATAGTATCGATTTCCTCAGGGCGTATTTTGTCTACTAACCAAACTAAAAATGTGTGTATGAGGTAATCCTCACTTTTGTCATTCATCCGAATATATCCAGCAACGCGTAGGACCGAATACGTGTAATGTTGTGATGAAGCTCATTACAGAGTTAATCTTTTGTTTGAACACACGTGCTGGATTGTCATGATAATGCCTTGCGTTTTGGCCTGGTAATAGCATTGCTCATGATAGCGTCTCGTAAGTGAATGTATTCTTTCTTACGGCGCATCTGTTGATTGTGTCGTAGGAAACGCAGTTGTTCACTATCTACCTTCGCGTACATGTCGTCCATGAATTGTTGGCACAGCTCACGGTATCGTAGAATGTTGTTCTAACCATGTCGAATCTTTATGATATATGATATACATATAAATATATTGAGCACACTCTCTTGTTTGTTTTGTCTGTTCATAAATATTGCTTCAAACTGAGAAATCAAAATGTTCATAATGATTGAAGTACCCATGGCGAGGTCTCGCTATTTAGTGTTTTTGTATTATCTGTCTTGTCTCCCAGAAAGGCTGGGGGATTTTTCGCCAAAGAAGCCCTTTAGACTTGCACTGTAGTCACACATATTCTAGAGCTTGTCACTTAGGATACATTCAAGGCGTATTATTTGACATAGAAATCTAAACTAAATTCTAATAAAAATGGCGCATGTAATACTGCGAGCGACACTGAGGAGGCGAGCGGTGTGAACGTTAGTGACGGTGTGTGTCAACGATGAATATGATGCACCTGGTTTTAGACAAATTGAGGTGGAAATGAAAGTTCGATGAAGCGGACGTAGTGCCATCTGTCATTCAAAAACGTAAATAAATTCGTTTTGTTCGAAAATCGACGGTGAAATTATCTGAATATTGTTTATTCAAACACACTTAAATCGCAATTAAATATAGGAAATGAAAGTTTGAAGTCAAAATTAAGAAAACTTATTCAGGATTTTTTGTACATAGAGCCACCTTAATCCGTATTAAATATATAGTAATCGAAATCTTAAGACCTATTCTCATGACTATCAAGTTTTTTGCATAATTTCATTAAAATCGGTTGGACCGTTTCGGAGGAGTTCGACCACTAACACCGTGCCATGAGATTTTTAAACGAGGGCAGTCCGATAAGTACTTAGCAAACAAAAAAAAAATTTGTGGCGATTTATTTCTCATCATAGTCTCCTTTTAGCTCGATTTCTTTGACCCAGCGATGCTCCAATTTCTGAAAAATACGTTTTCTCGAGGTCTGCAAAGTAGACCTTCGTGGCGGTGATGACCTCCTTATTTGACTCAAATTTCTGAAAATATTTTTTTAGTTGAGAATTCTTTACATAACACATCCAAAAATCAGAGAGGTGTTTTTTTTTGTTGTTGAGTTATGACTTTTCAAAGTTATCCGATGGTTCGAAAAATCATGTTTCTTGACTACCAAAAATCATAACTTTTGAGTTACTGGACCGATTGAGATGATTGATATATCAAATCAAAGTTAATCAGCTAGTGTTTTTTGAAAACATTGAAAACAAGTTAGCATAAGTGAAGACATGAGTACCATTATAATGCCACAAAAAAAAACTAGAATCGAATATACGTAACCCGCGTAAATTCGAAAGTCGCGATACTTTTTGAACAGACCTCGTATATCGGTTCGGCATGGAGTGGCTGTAAAGATATACCATTAGATAGGAAATTTGTTCAGCATTTTTTTATTATAAAACAAACAATGAACATACTAAAACAAGTAAACAATCCAGCGAATAAAGTAGGCATGTTTTTTTAGATTTTGCTCGCTGCTTGCACTGTGGTGGAAGAGAAACAAACAACATGTTTGCATACAATTCAGGCGTTAGATGGCAGAGATGGCTAAAGCGTTCACGAACATTACGAATTAACTAGTTCGCCAATAAAAATGAACGAACCGTCGTTCTTTTTTAACAAACTGATTTCAAACGAACTGATGATCGAACTGTTTAGGAACGAATGATTTGCAACTGAACTGAAACATGTGGGCAGCGGATTACATTGGACAGAAGGGATGAATACAACGAAAACGCTTGGGGAAAGCTAAAAAAAGATAACAATATTGTCATTCACAAGCTGAACGCTTGTAACGCATAGCTAATTTTGAATCTAAAATTAGGATTGGTTTCATCATTGCAATCAAATATGATGAGGAACATAGTTTTACTCACAATTAAGACAATTTTAAAGAAGAAGCACACCTTCCTCCCCCAGTAATTACAAAATTTCTTAAAAATTAGAAAATGTCCTATTTAAAATAACGATAACAATACCTGAATAACTTTGAAGCTGCCTATGTTTTTGGATTCCAGTTACATTCATCGTTGTTCTTGATACCGGTATTGATACCGTTGAACGAAAGAGCGAAAGGACGGTCCAGAAAAAACTGGTTTACTTGAGTGAACGGTTTGCGACTGAGCCGTTCAACACTGCACTGCACAACACAACACTGAACTACTTTATACATCTCTACTCCATGGTCTGGATTAACTATTCGTTCTCACAGGTTCTCTAGTGAGGAACAAGGTGAGTCGATGCGTATTAAAAATTATTCTACATATCACATGTTTATCAGATCTATAAATAGCACATTACACAGTTGCCATATTGGGCGTAAGAGAATTCCTTCTGTTTTCCATTGTCCATTTAGACCGGACAGCGGAGACAGTTGATATGCTCATTGTTGTGTTATTAATAGAACAGCAGCCCGATGTTGCTTGCAGAGCGGAGCAGTTGTGTGGATGAATCGATCTTCATTCGACCGTGGATCGATTTCCATTGCTTGTGTGGATGTAGTTATTCTGTAACAATACAAAGATGGTCAATGAGGGCCCTGAGTTTTGAACTCACGATCGATCGCTTACTAAGCGAAGGCGCAACCAATGTGGCTACGAAGACCCCATGATGACTTCTTAGCATGTTCAGCTAAATTAAATAAAAGAAAGAAAAAGACGACCGATCGATTAATATTTCTCTTGGGACGATATAATCAATAAAGATTTCCATGTACATGTATGAGCATGATACAAGAAGACCAGAGAATGTGGAGCTTATCGTGTTTTGAATAGCAATCTGATTTTTGTTACAATCCGTTTTAAGGTTTCGCTCAGGGCACCATTCGGAGAACAGATACAAAAACTCAATTCAAAAGCAGTTATCCTCGAAGTAATGCGTCAAGTTTCCGTTCGTGCCTCTAGGCTCAGACCTTTTTACTTTATTGCTCCAATCGATTTGGATACTCTATTACAATCTGCCAGCCATTCTATGCTAAACCGATATAGTGGTACTCAGATTTTCGTGAAAAGTGATAGTTTTATTCTTCATCGCAAAACATTAGACCCGTATTTTTTATTTTTTCATCAGGGTGACCATTTTCATTTTAGGGTTGTCCGAAAAATCAACTTTATCCCCTTTTTTTTTTCTTCCAAAAATCACTTCTTTCAAAAATTCATAACTCTTCAAGTACTGGACCGATTCAGATGATCGACATATCAAATTAAAGCCAATCAGCTGCTATAAAAATACTACACTTGCAGAAAATTTGAATTCTGTTCTCATTTGTATTGATTGTATTTGTTTTTTTTATTGTTTTCATAGTCTCGGGACAAAGGGTGCTATATATTTTTTTTATTTTTTCTGGAAAGCTGAGGAATTTTCAAATAACATATGTCGAAACCAGAGAGGTGTTTTTTTTCGTTTTTGAGTTATGATTTTTCAAAATTAATTGATGGTTCCAGAAAATAATTTTTTCCTCTTTTTTCCAACACAAAAATTCATAACTTTTGATCTACTGGACCGATTCAGATGATCGACACACAAAATAAAAGCCAATTAGACAGTCAATCACTGTGATTACTGGGCTTTGAGCACTTGGCAAAAGAGTTCAAACTCTGCCTGCCAAAAATTCACAGAGGGCCTTCCCTGGACTGCTGATTGACCGAAGCAACTCATTTTTGCTGATCACAACTAACTTCGCGAAGGAAAAGAGAACGAACCAATCGCGGCGAAGACTCGCATTGGCCGGGTCGCATTTGGCCGTATACAAAGGAAGGTAGTACATTGCAGCATCGACATCGATCTGTATCACTCAACTTGGTAGGGGCTGAGGACCAACGAATAGACAAAATTCTGACGAAACGACGGCTGGAACGAAGAAGGAATGATTATAACCAGGCTTTTTTGGATGCAAGACTTCTTCGAATTTCTGGAGGAGTAGTTTGGAAAGAAACTCTGCTCTACGAGAGCGTACGACAACAAGTGGCAAATTATGCAACGAAGGGATACCCCCACGTAATAATAGGAAAGAAAATGGCAGGATTTAATCCTCCAAGAACCCGGTACCTTCCATTAGGTGTGGTATTGAATCCAATCAAACCTGGTAAAGCACGAGTCATTTGGGATGGGACCGCAAAAGGTGACGGCGTGTCGCTGAATGTGATGCTGCTGAAGGATTCTGATCTGTTGACGCCACAACTGCATGTAACGGTTAAATTTCGCGAAAATGGAATGGAAGTCGCCTTATCCGGTGATATTTATTAAATGGTCCTATAAATTGCTCCCAGGAAGAGCATTCAAAACGCGTCGTTGTTTATCTTTAGTAACTCGTGCGAATCAAATGCAGCGTTCGTTCTATGGGCATCGAAAAGGAAGGAAATATTGCAATGTAAGCTCCGCCTGTTTTCAACTGAGTATTAATACGTTGAGCCCCGGGTTGTTCTTGCTGCGCTTCCTATTCAGTCCGCATCAATAGCTTTTGCACAATATCAGTGTCAGTTCCCGCCCCCAAAGATATTTATTGTATAAAAATAAACAGAAAACAAATTATAGAAAGTAGTCACATATCATTTAACACAAACAAACCATGTTCTTTATTGTTTCCTTATTTTGTAACTGTCAGTCCCAGTGATCATAATAACCCATTCGCGATTGCAAATCACAGTCTCAATCCTTGCTGGCTAGTGAACCTTCTTTCTTGATGCTGAGAGATACATAGGAAGAATGGAAGAATGGAAGAAATAGCGAACAGTGCTGCAATATCGTTCGATGAGAGTACCGGGTCGATTCTCATGCAGGAAGAGTAGTTCTTTTTTTTTTGAGTGAAACATACACACTTTGTTGATTTTATGCGTTACCAACGGTAGATTGAAGTGGTTAGGAAATGTGCAATAATGGTGCTGGGGGAGTGAATATTTGATCGCCTGTGATCGAATGTGTCACCGACTGTCGCGATGAATACTACATTGCTGCATTGCTATAAAGGGACAAATTGCTTGGGTATTGCTTTCGCGAGGGCAAGAATGAATCATCCTTCAACCATCGGATCGGATCGGTTCTATTAAGGTCCCTTAAACATCCTACTGAATAGTTATTTCGAAAGTTTATTTTAAGTTCTTGAGTGCACAGGCCCTCTTCTGTAGTTCCAAAGATGAGCCAACTTCCGCATCGTACCTTTCGTTTGACCCTTCACTTTCGGGGAATACTTTGAAATCTAATAAGTAAAGAAGTTGCGGAAGAGCAATTAGAAACGGCCACAATTGAGCAAATTGCATAGACCTGCGTGCGCAAAATATATGTATGTATTTTACTGAGTGTATGACTATTCATTGATATCTCTCAATTGTCAAAATCATGGCTCTATAGCAGATGACATTAGAAACCTTGTGAATGAATAATTTCAGAGTCGATCTCAAATTATGACCGTCACTGTTGAAAAATTGCAAACAGAAGATTGCAAAAATAAAAAATCCACCATCAGAAAAGCGCCAACGACAAAAAAGAACTGGTCAATCGTTATTGTACTTAAACTTGAATGAAGGTAGGATGGAAGCACTTGAGAAAAATAATGAGAAGAAAACAGGCTCTGGGGGCTGGTGCTCTGTTCGAGATTAATCAGGTGGCACCTTTCAGTCGTACACCGGTCGCGTAACGCGTTATTGATTTGGTTGCCACAAAAAAAAAAGAGATTAATCCCACTTGAGGAAACATATTTTCGTCATTCGAATTCACGTGAGTAGGCAAACGAATGCAGAAAAAAAATTGTCACCCAAACTGGTTCAAATTTGGACGCAGGTTTTGCCCCGCCTGCAACCATCATAAACTTTGAACCAGATCGAAAATTGTCACCGACGGTTGCCGAAACAACTTAATGAGATTGTATCGCCTAGACATTGACACTGTTTGGATATAATCAGGTGTTTCTCCGACGGCAATATATCAATTAGACTTGAACAGTTTGGATAAAAATAACTAGCGTGCGCTGAATCTGCAAGATAAACTATATGAACCATTCGTGCAAATTGCACCCCAATTTAGAGTCACAACTTGGAATTATTAACAAGTGAACTCGATTTTATTCCTCCAGTAGAAAATCAATAATAGTTACGTACGAGTAAAAATAATTTATGCTCATGCAGCGGTGCTGTTTTTTAATAATATGGCTACCACAATTATTAACAATAACAATAGTCAGGATAATCAATCTATAACAATGGAGTGAAAGAAAAATGACTTTCAACAATAACATTCTGTTCTTTCAATTAGCTCTCTAAGTGTTTGTAACGACAACATAGAGTCAACGTAAAGGAACATAACATAAAATATTTCCTCCTGGAAATCCTAAAACCGCTTTCATGTACACCACCCTCGTAAACGATTAGTATGAGAGGATAGTTCACAAAAAATCGAATACTTGTTGTTGGGATCTGTCCCAGCCGTCAAACCACCAACCAATTGAATTAACATGAGCAGTATCCATTAGTAGACGAGACTTCGGTGGAAACCTTGAACTTTGTCTCCATCGGACACAGACCGAACCACCAGTCCGTGCCGTCTGAACCTGAAAAATTGAGCTGAAAGAGGTACTACCCATCATAATATTACGCAACCTATTAATTGAAGCACTAAATTATCCCGTCTGTCTTTTATCACGATCGTATCGGATAAACTGAGGCAGCATGGTGTGATTTTTTTGCGCTTTGGGTAATAAACAGCAGACAGACACAGGAAAGGTATAACATCCCCGACGGAATGCCTTGAATTTTACCTGCCCGAAGACTTGTTGTTGCTCCACGTGTCTGTCTTGTCAAAGATCGACATTGAATGGTTTTTCCGATTAAGAATATGAGCATTTTGAACGATTCTCTGATTGTGTTCTGTTTCACTGCGCAAGGTTTAAAAAAAATGACCTGTATTTAATATTTTCCTGAATAATAAAAAAAAAACATTTGACGAATATTCGATCTCGTGTCGACAACTCAAACAGATTTAATAACACAATTAATTTACACATGAACGGTAGGAACCATCCACGCTTCCTTCCGGAAACCTGTCGCGAAAAAAGCCGCATCCATGTAAGAGAAGAGAATGATCTTGAAACTTGAACTTTATTGAACCTCCGTTAATTAAAACCCAGCGTTGTTGCATAGCCACATGTGCTTGATTGGATTGTATCGTAAAACTTGACTCTCGATTAATTACTAAAAAAATTATCTTACTATCAATAAAAATTGTAGTTAAGAAATGAGTTGCAAAATTTGAACACAAATCACACATCAATTCAAATTTATTTTGCGTATAATAGGAGCCCTTAATTCATATATTATAAGAAGGATTTCATTTTCCGCCAATTTTCTGGTCTGATACAAACGTGTCTCACGAGTCGGAGAGATATGAAGAAAAAAAAACTCCGAAATAAACATAAAAAAGTCCCAAAAGCGTGTATTCTTATGCATAAATTAGCAAGCAGAGTGTGACGCCTGCCTGCTCCAAGAGTAATCATATTTCGTTCCGTTTCAGCTGAACCATACATGAAGTTGTAACAAGAAAATCACATGATCAGATAGTGGGAGACAGACAGCACATCCCAACCAAACTTTAACCCTTTAACGGGCCGTGAGAACTATGCATGTAATTAACGCAAACTACAATACAACGACATGTTTACATGCTAAAGTACCGTTTTGTCTCATATTCCGAACAGTCTCGAATTCCGAACACTTCATTTTTAAATGTAAATTTACTGAACTTTTATGTTATGAATAATTAATGAAAACACAGACATTCTTTGAGGTATAGGCTACATTTTATCATCATTTACAGGTATCGATACAGCCTATAATTTATAATATTAAGCATTTGCAAAAAAGTGACAGTCAAAACCAATGATAAAATTTTTTCGTTAGCAAATTATGTAAAAAACAAGCATCGTAAATTTTTCTGTTTTTGTAGTTTTTTCAACTATTTTATTTGTTGTTTTCATGTTATGTTCATGTTTTCATGTTCATGTAATTTATGCAGAAATCATCATTAAAATTAGTGTTCGGAATATGAGTCAAGTTTCTACGCATGTTTCAAATTGCGAACACTTCATTTTTAAATGTGAATTTACGGAACTTTAATATTATAAATAATTTAATATTCAAAACCCTGACATTCTTTGGGTTATAGACTTCATTTTAACATCATTTAGAGGCATCGATACCGATATACCGCCTTTGGTCCCGAAACCATGTAAACTATAGGAAACAAATACAATCTATAATTACAAAAGCACAATCCAATTTTTTGCGAGCATAACATTTTTCCAAAAAAGACTAGCTAATTGACTTTAATTTGATATATCGATCATATGAATCGGTCCAGTAGTATAAAGTTATGATTTTTTTTAAATTGCATTTTTTCTGTTCGGAATTTAAGGCAAAAGTGTTCGGAATATGAGTCAGTGACAAAAATGGTGTGCGGAATTTGAGACAAAGTTGATTAAACATATTCTTAGTTTTTCATAACGAATATGTATTTGTAAATCAATTTTATTGTAGTCAAATTAAAAAGAAGGTTCTATTGTCTCCAGAAATAAAATTAATTTTGCGAAAGAGTACCATTTTGAGTAATGAGACACTGTTTAATAACCAACAAAGCTTAAGTGTTCGGAATATGAGACAAAACGGTACACAAAACATTTTTTTCAATATGCAAAACAGTTGGACACATTGAAAAAATTGCAATATCGATGCCACTGCCCGTCTAGCGGTAAAAACTTGATGGCAGTGGCGTAGCGTGACCGTGTGACACTCGGGGCGAGTTACTATTGTGTCACTCCTACATAATACTTGGTTTTCATTTTCGAATCAATGAAGGGGATGGGGATGAATCAAAAATCAAATTCCTCTTTTATATTCAAAAAACGAATAATACATGCAAAAAAAACGAATAAAAAATATTTTTGTTTGACTCGATTATATACAGGATTCGAATATATACAGTGAAAAGAAATCAAAAACTGTATATAATCGAGTCCGCGCTGTACTTCTACCAAAACTCGACATTATAATATCAGATTATTTTCAGACACAATTCTCGTTAAAGATTGATCAACCACTTGCAAATAACATGTTTCTCCCTTACGTTACATGCCAAATTTGGTTTTATTTGCTTGATTAATTCTCGAGTAATGTAGAAATTAGTGTTTCATTTGTATGGCTGCTTATACTTTACGCAACAATTGATCAGTTCCCATTTTTTTATAAATCAACTTTAATATCTAGTGAACTTGTTCACGAATCAAAACGGTACTTCTATGAATAATAAATAACGGTACTCAGTCTAAACAAAAGTTTTTACCCATGCTTGAGGAAAGGCTTAATGCAACATTTCATGCATTGCCGGAATGTGTAGATGTGAAGAGCATTGTTCTGTATGTTCAAACAGAAATATTAAAGGTGGAAGACACCAAACTAATTATTTTTGTGATATATACGAAAACCAGGGCTGCATTTTAGGGACCGAAAAATATCCCACGAGTAACACATTGAAACACTTATTTAGTAAATACTTATCTGAAGTTTACAAAAAAATTAATTAAGTTCATCTATCATAATCTCACAATTTATGAATATACTGCATATAATCTCACAAAGTTATACATCACTGCTTTTTCAAGTAAAAATAATTACGACCAGTACGATACCCATGTTCAAATTTAATACGACCGCAAAGGGTTAAATCATAATAATCTGGTAGGAGGAACCGTGCACTTGATGCAGTGTTTGAGTAGCACAATACTCTAGGGTCTGTGATCAGCCCATAAATTGTTTTCACAGCATTATTATGAGCAACTCAATCGAGTTTTCGACAATCTTTCCATAACACAATGGGGGTAAGACAGACATGTTAGGGAGAACTTCAATTGTGGCTTTGGAAACTCATGTTTTCCAACTAACATCGACCATCAAAATTTCAGAAAAAGTGAGTTCTACGAACCTCCTTTAATTGGGGTTTCAAATACAATTTCATATACAATTTCATTCATTGTTTACCGATGCCGTAAGAAGCATACGCAACTCAATTTAATCGGAATGTCTTCTGATGCAGAAAATAACCTATAACTTATAAACCCTTACTTGGTAAGAGCATTATGAACATTGAAAGTACATAAAAGTGAATTAAATCACTTCAAAACGGCTAAATTTACCACTGTTTTCTCGTTTGTTTGAAAAACCCCGTAAGTCCATCAACTTCAAAACGTTATATTTTGAGCTTAAACTGTTATATTGATGAAAAAGTGGTTTCACATTATATGTTTTGGGTGTAGTAACTGAACCTGTTATGTGCTCCCGTGGCCGAGTGGTTAGCGTCAAACCTAACATGCCGGGGGTTCGGGTTCGATTCCCGTTTTGGTCGGGGGATTTTCTCGTCAAAGCAATTTCCTCCGTCTTGCAATGTTGTCACGCGTATTCTAGAGCTTGCCACTCAGAATGCATTCAAGGCGTGTTATTTGGCATAGAAATCTCAACTAAGTACTAGTAAAAATGACGCAAGTAATACTACGTTGAGACGGCGAAGTTCCTCTAGGAACGTTAGTGCCATTCAAGAAGAAGAAGAACTCAACCTGATACCAACAAATAGGAGGACCAGGTCAAAATTTCGAGAAAAACAGTTTTTTGTGGTTATCCCGCAAGTGCGTCAAATAGACTTATGGGGTTTCTCAAACAAACGATTCAATTATTTCAATAATTTAAATTTACCACTTACGAATGAATTTACTTTACCGTACATACCTAATATCGCTTCTCTGTCAACTCGCCACCCGAAATATAATCTTCAACGAATTCAATTTTGCAATTAAACCACTCAAAATGCTTAATTTCGAAGCCGGAAAAAATGCATCCACACAAATCATGCTTAATTTTCGGTTCTTGTTTTCCTATACCACTTTTGATCAGTATTCATTGTCATAGGATGGTTTAAATATTATAGAATAGCATGTAGAAGAGCCGTCTTACCCGCGGTTCCCCTATGTGGCTCAGAAACATTTCTCAGCGATCAATTGAAACCAGTGTTGCCACACGTACATATTTATCTGGAAAGTTACAGATTTTTTTCGTTATTTTTGGTACAGATTCTGTTCGATACAGGGTACAGATTTTCGTCAAAAAGTACAGATTGGTACAGATTTTTTCCGCGTGTGAAATTTCTTACACTTGAGCAAAGCAACATTAAGTTGATGTTTAAGGACACAAGATGACTTTTACGCCGCAGTATCGCTTGCTGCTGCTGATCGTGAAAGCATTTAGAGATGTGTCTAAAACGCCCGGCAGGCGGCAATTTGCAAGAATAGAATAGAAATGCAATGATTATAGGAAACCGTGCTAGGCAACGATAGAATTCTACCATGCAAGTTTTACATTTGTAACATGCTTCAAAAAATAAGAAAAATAATTTTCTTTGGAAATGATTTTCGATGTAATTTTCTACTTCATTTCAATAAGGTTTTTGTTGCTTGAAACCGCTTCAGAGGCTATAACTGTGGGTCATATTTATTGAGTCGAGTTCCCAGTGAATATCTCAGATGAAGAACATGGTAAGAAAGGATTCTTTTCTTTCTCAATTTGATATTTTCCGTATCAGTTTACCATCGGGCAGTATGGCATAGCCTCGTTTGGGACAATTTGCTCGCATTCGGCCGTAAACATTCTCACGACAGAAATAGCTTGTATGTGATTGATGCCAGATGATTTTTTTCAAATATCTCTGCATGGCACGAATAAATGTCTTCAAATGTAATCATAATGAACAAAAATGACCAAACCATCACGATATTTCTAAATCATGTTCGATAAATCACGCAAACAAATGTTTTCACATACTTTGAGATGACCTCAGTATGTTTTCACAAAATTAAATGTCTTGAAAACGAAAACATTACTTCACATCTGGCATCTATATTATGTGCCCAGAGAATGCAGGAAAACAAGAGCACGGACTGGAGAATTCATTCATGCATGAATGGGACCACGGCTTACAGAGACAAGGCTAGCTCTTTAGCGAGTAAACATTTTTTTTTGATGACGTCATCCGAGTCGTCAGTGTAAACAGTCACCAGTTGTATTTTGTGTTCCGACTTACGCGTAAATGTTCCTGAAATGAAAAATCGAACATGGTTCAATGCGCTGTGAGCGGGTGTATAAATTATGAAAATGACATTATCGGGCCAAAAAAGAGATTCTTTCGCTTTCCGAAAAACCGAGAATTATGTTCTTTGTGGATAAATGTTTTATCAAATCATTCAAGGTGTTAAATATAATCAACTATATTATCAACGCACAAACTTACAAAGCACGAAAAATAAAAAATAAGAACACATTGTTTACTTCAACGACTCAGATGACGTCACTAAAAAATGACTGATCTGGAGTAGCTAGCCTTGTCTCTGTAAGCCGTGAATGGGACAACACGCTCACCGTAGGAACGGTTTCTTCTCTTCACTGGTGGGCATGATTGGAATAGATTGATGTAATCTCTCATTCATTCAAGCTGTTTCTCTGAGCTTTATAGTCTCTGAGAGAAACAACTCATGGGCATATTGTACTTCTGCAAGGCCATTTAAAACCGTATTATTGGAAATTTAGAATTTGGGCGCCTTACAAAATAAAATTCGTAGCACTTTTCTTATTCAGTATTTAAAATACAGAACGATTACAGATGACTGAGGGTTAACTAATCTACGTACTGACGTAATTGTTACACGGTATGAGCACGGTCAAGATAAATCTATTCTCGCTTAGGGGGTGCGTATTTCGCACTTCTACTATACAATGCAATGATTGATCAGTTTCATAAGGTTTCTTAATTCCCTTCAAGGATCGTCTGAATTCGCGTAGGACGGTGTGGTTTGCCCCAGAAGAACAGATTGAATCGTTTGTTCCAAGCTGAAAACCCTGAATTCACGATGCTACATGAAGAGCTGAAAGATTTTTATTTGATCATTCTCAGTAATATTTGCGAGGAATCTTACGTTGTTTCAATGTCCAATGCAATTAAATTTAGAGATCATTTGAAAAGCGACAATTTTTTTTGGGTTGGAATAGCAGCAGAAGGAACTATCATAACGAAGAACAGCGAAAGACAGATCCTTTTTAAGGATGTTTATCCCAGTTTTTCATGGAGATGGTTAAGCAAATAAGAAAAAGATTCGATTTTGATGATCCGACGCTCAAAACAATGTTAAATCCCAAAAGTTTTTCCAATTTGACAACCATTAACGTTGTGTTAGAAGCGTTTCCAGGATTCCACAATGGTAATATACAAGATGTGGAGGATTAATTTCGTACCCTAAATATAAAATAACTCCGTAACGAAATCACATTTTCACAAAACGAGCTAAAAAGAATTGACGGTTCGCTCGCATTTTCTGCGCTTCGATGTCTTGTTTGTAACGTTCTTACTATGCCTCACTTCTCGGCAACTGTCGAGAGATTTTTTTCTGAATATAATTCAAACAAAAATAACCTTCGTAATCGGCTCTGCAACGATACGATAAACGCTATTTTGATTTCCGACATATTTTACAGTACTACTATGACAAAGGCAAAAATGCATCTGCCAATAAAATTTGTGCAGTTTATGGACCCGATACAGTTTCCATTTCCACCGCACAACGATGGTTTCAACGTTTTCGTTCTGGTGTGGAGGTCGTCGAAGATGCGCCACGCTCCGGAAGGCCTGTCGTCGAAAATTGCGACGAAATCGCTGAATTAGCCGAGAATGACCGGCATAGTAGCAGCCGTAACATTGGCCAAGAGCTGGGGATAAGTCATCAAACCGTTATTAACCATTTGAAGAAGCTTGGATTCACAAAGAAGCTCGATGTATGGGTGACACACACGTTGACGCAAAAAAACATCTTTGACCGTATCGACGCTTGTGAATCGCTGCTGAATCGCAACAAAATCGACCCGTTTCTGAAGCGGATGGTGACTGGCGATGAAAAGTGGGTCACTTACGACAACGTGAAGCGAAAACGGTCGTGGTCGAAGCCCACTGAAGCGGCTCAGACGGTGGCCAAGCACTCCTTAACGGCCAGGAAGGTTGTGCTGTGTGTTTGGTGGGATTGTCAAGGAATAATCTATTATAAGCTGCTTCCCTATGGCCAAACGCTCAATTCGGACCTGTACTGCCAACAACTGGACCGCTTGAAGGTAGCACTCATGAAGAAGAGGCCATCTTTGATAAACAGAGGCCGCATTGTCTTCCATCAGGACAACGCCAGGCCACACACTTTTTTGGTGACGCGCCAGAAGCTCCGGGAGCTCGGATGGGAGGTTCTTTTGCATCTGCCGTATAGTCCGGACCTTGCACCAAGTGACTACCACCTGTTTTTGTCCATGGCGAACGAGCTAGGTAGTCAGAAGTTAGCCACAAAAGAGGCCTGTGAAAATTGGCTATCCGAGTTTTTTGCCAATAAGGAAGCGAGCTTCTATAACAGGGGTATTTTGAAGTTGGCATCTCGTTGGGAACAAGTCATCGAACAAAACGGCGCATATTTGACTTAAAACAGATGATTGTGACTAATTTTTAATTTTTATTAAAAAAAATACCGCAGGACTTTTTTGACAGCCTAATATATCGTGGCGTTAGCTCGAAAATTGTAATAAATGATAGTATGCAATCTTGAAAGCTATGTATAAGCATCATGAAACACACGAATGATTTGAAAATGTAAATGTAGTATTTGTAGTAAATAAATGAGTATTTTAATAATAGTTTTTTCTCTACAACAAATATTTTCGATGGTACAGATTTTTGGAAAAAAAAGCTCAGATAACAAAGATTTTTAACCGCTCTGGTACATATTAAAATGTGGCAACACTGCTATAAACATTGCCGAACTAGCAACAGAGTTGAAATACCTTGAAATACCTTATCTATAGATTCGTACAGGAAAATTTCTCCAAGATTACTCATCAGAATCGACAATTGCCGGCTGGGTCATGCGTTGCATAGTCGCGAAGGACGGTAGGATGAACCCGTAGCTGGTCGGACACGGCTAGGTTGGCTAGTGTACGGGCCGTGCTCAAAGTTAACTGGACATGCAAATGTGAATTATTCTGCTTATCACAGCTTCCACATCTGTTCTTGCAGTGAACACTGTGATGCAGAGCTGCATAAGGCAGTGAAGGATTATCGTTTGAGAACGTAGGTGTTAAGTCGGAAAAGCCGCTTCTGTCAAACGATGACAATCGCGCAATGTAAATTCTGACGTCACAAACTAGGTTGAAGGGTGACCATTATGAATCGATATTAGTGTGGAAGTACGAGGGCGTGCGTTTGCCTAACAGCAAACAAATGGCATTGAAGAGATTGGTGTGTCTGAAGAAGAAGTTATTGAAGGAGCCTAACTTAGCGGAGGTGTTTGCCAAGAAGCTTCGTGAGTACGAGCAGAAAGGATACATAAGAAAGCTATCGCCTGCTGAGGTCGATACCAGATGTCCTCGATAGTGGTTTCTGCCAATATTACCTGTCCAAAACCCGAATAAACCTGGTAAGCTGCGCATCGTTTGGGATGCTGTTGAAGGGACCAGACATACTGATATCTATCGCGATAGTGCTTTATAAATTCAGAGAGTTTTGGATTGCCGTGGCTGGAAATATCGTTGAGTTGTTGCCGCCTGCTCACCGAGTTGTGTGCAGTTCATTAAAAACCTAAACGCACGTTTCCAGGACCGGCTTCCGAGGATGGCGGAAGCAACACCTCACGAGCATTACGTGGACGGTATGCTCACCAGCGTAGAGACGGATGCTGAAGCAAAAAAGTTGGCGAAGGAGCAGGCTTCCAGATTCACAACTGGTTATCTACCTCCAAGAAGGTACTAGAAGCTCTGGGCATAGAAAATCGAGGCGAGAAAAGCCTGAACACCACAGCGGAGCATGCATCGGACAAGGTGCTAGGAATGTGGTGGCGTACTATAACGGATGTTTTAACGTTTAAGGTTTCGTTCAAGAACTCCGAACTTCTATCAGGTCAAACTGTCCCAACAAAGAGACAGGTACTGAGCACCTTAATGAAAATATATGACCCACTGGGACTTATCGGAAACTTCCTTATGTTCCTGAAGATCCTGCTCCAGGAAATATGGCGTTCCGATGTTACGTAGGGTGAGCCAATTGCATCCAAGGAATGGAATAAATGGAAGCTTTGGTTGAATGTCCTCTCCAGAATTGAATCCATTCGTATCCCTAGATGCTATCGGATGTGTACCGGAGCAACAGATCCGAACATTCAACTTCACGTTTTCGTTGTCGCGTCCGAGAACGGCTACGGCTACGAGGTTTTTCTGGTAGGATTCGCGGGACGTGATTTGTTGGAAGAATTCAGACCATCGCAAATATAGTCAATTTGTCGGATGCCGAGGAAATATTAGAGCACACCGAAGTTTCAGAATGGAACTGGATATCAACAAAAATCAACGTTGCGAGTGACGCTGCTAAATGGCAGAGGTTGCCGAATCTGTCCTTAAACGAGCGCTGGTTTCGAGGTCTTCCATTCCTCTGGGAAATGATTAGCAAATGGGCTACTACTAGGTCTGATACCGGATCCACCCCTTTAGATCTCATGCGATCTTATGCTTTGCACCACACAAAATAGATAAATTTTAACGATGGAAACGCCTAATACGACATGTGGCCTTTGTCAATTAATGAGAAGATTTTAAAAGAGACTCTTGTCACTGAACCACTCACACAAGAAGAGTTGGTCGGTGCATAGAACTGTGTATACAAGACCATCCAAACCGAAGTGTTCCCGGAAAAGATCCAGATTCTCCAGGAAGCGGATCGGGAGCCATGGAGGAGCAAGAGAAGTCTACCGAAAGATAGTGCACTTTACAAGCTTAGCCTGATTTTCGATAGATATGGTGTGTTACGCATGCACGGTCGCATCGATGGATGCGAATTCGCGTCAAGTGATACAAAGCACCCGATATTACATCCCAAAAACCGCCACGCAACCGAATTAATCGTACTGGATGTTCACCTGCAGTATTGTCATTTCTACCACCAAACCGTCTTGAATGAAATACGACAGAGATATTATGTGCCACGCTTCCGTGCCATCTACCGTCGGGTCGAAATCGCTGCCGACTTTGCAGGATTAGAAATGCGAAATCTGAGTCATCGATGATGGGAGATCTGCCTCCGAATGCATTTGAAAGCTTTCTCTAGACCATTTTCGTACGTCAGAATCGAAAAACGGTGGGGCGTATTAATCACGTGTATGACCGTCAAAACAGTACACATTGAGATCGTCCACTCATTATCAACCGACTCTTGCATAGTTGCAGTAATTTCATCGCACGAAAAGGAATGCCATTGGAGGTAATAAGTGACCAAGGGACGAACTTCACAGTTACCAGTCGTGAATTATAAGATGATCTGCTGAAAATGGACCAGAGCAAGCTGAACGTGAGTTTTGTATGAGCCCAAACCAAATGGTCCTCTAATCCACCTGCGGCGCCACACATTAGATGATTCTGGGAAGGACTCATCCAGTCCGTCAAAAATACTCTTAATCAAGTTAAACCCAATAGAATACCCACCGACGAAATGCTTCGAAACATGCTCGTTGAAGTTGAAACAATCATCAATGCTAGACCGTTGACAGAAATTCCGTTTGAACATGAAGAAGCATCATTACTCACCATGAACCATATTTTAATCGGATCATCGAATGGTTACAAGCTCCCGATCGCGTTTAGCGACAGCGCTGCCATGGTTACACGTTCCTGAAAAATGTCGCAGGTGTATGCGAACGAGTTATGGCGACGCTGGGTCGCCGAATACCTTCCGACCATGACCAAAAGGACAAAGGGGTTTCATCCTGTCAAACCATTGGCAGATGGAGATATCGTAGTCGTAGTCGACCACAATCAACCCTGAAATTCGTGGCCGAACGGACGAGTCATCGGAGTGACCAGATACAAAAGACGGACTAGTTCGTCGTGCGTCAGTACAATCTGCTGGGGGAGTTCTCGAGAGACTTGCAGTTAAATTGGCAATCCGGGATGTTGGTTCGACAACAAGTAAGTCGGATCAGTGATCATAACGTACTGTCCAGGAGCGTTGCGACCAAAGCTGCAACGAACCATCATCAGGATAAAAAAAACTCAGTGCCCAGTGTAGATAAGCCCCGTCGTACCTCAAATTATATAAAAATAAGCCTTGTAAAGGGTATTTCAATAGGGACGCTTCAAAAGTAGACCGATAGGAACAGCAAACGACGTCATATTTTTTCCCGTTCTCTTGTCATTTCTCTTCAGTAAGGTTTGCCATTTCATAATGGAAAGATATACGATCCAACAACGAGTCGAGATTATTAAAATTTACTGCCGAAATTCGGAGTCAATGACCTCAACTTTAAGAGCTACGTCCAATTTATGGTCGTCGAAATCGTCCTGCCAGATCAACCATTGAGCGTCTAGTGGGAAAATTTGAATCCACAGGCACAGTACAAAATGTTCCCGTGCCAGTGAGACAAAGAAGTGCTCGTAGTATCGTAGTAATATTGCTGTCGCTAGCGCATCAATTGAGGAAAACCCAAATCAGTCTCTCACACGTCGTTCTCAAGCGTTCTGTGACGTCGTTGTGGCGAATTTTGCGAAAAAATCTTGGTCTACATCCTTACAAGATCAAATTGACGCAAGAACTGACGCCGCTTGACCACCAGAAGCGTCGTATGTTCGTGAATTGGGCTGAACAACATCTTGAAAATAATCCAGATTTTCATCGAAAATTCATCTTCAGCAATGAGGCTCATTTCTGGCTCATTCCAATAAGCAAAATATGCATTATTGGTCAGGCAACAATCCACACCTACAGCATGAGTGGCATCCATTGCATCCCGAAAAAATAACGGTTTGATGCGGTTTATGGTCTGGCGGCGTCATTGGGCCGTACTTCTTCCATGATGATCAAGACCGGCACGTTACTGTGAATGGGAATCGCTACAGCTCAATTATAATCGGATATTTTTGGCCCGAGTTGGATGATATGGACTTGGACAATATATGGTTTCAACAGTACGGCGCCACAAGCCACACAGTGAATTTAACAATCGATTTATTTAAAATCAAGTTTGGTGAGCGTGTTATCCTATGAAATGGCCCAGTCAATTGGTCGCCTCGGTCGTGCAATTTGACGACGTTCGACTTTCCCCTGTGAGGCTACGTCAAGTCTATGGTCTATGCCAACAAGCCAGCGATGATTGATGAACTTCGGACGAATATCGAACGTGAAATTGCAGCAGTATCGGCCAATTTATGTTTGGAAACCGTCGAAAATTGGGTTCAGCGTCTGAACTTCTGCAAGCGTGCCCCTGGTGGCCATGCAAAAGAAATCGAGTTCTATACATAATGGCATCAAATGTACTTTCATATGAATGAAGAATTTCATTAATATCCAAAACCGTTTTTGCTTTATTTACAAAAACTCTTTGTAGCGATCTTATTGAAAAACCCTTTACTGACCCTAGATGGTTTTCCCGGTATGAATTATCTTGTTTTTTACTATGAACTTTAAAACTGGTGTTAATTTTTGTCGTGTCATTTCAGTTGTTAAGTATGCTTAAAAGGCATCTTTTAATGAATGATTATTGTTTTATCTACAGATGTTATAAATTTTGTCGAAAAATGCAAGTAAATGACTATAAATGGATTGGATTATGTTTTCTCAAAATTTGGTCACTTTCTTTTTTTTTTGCTTGAGCAGTGGTCATAATGTTCTGTCCGATACTGTAAGTCTGCCTATAAAAATGATGCTTCTGTTACAGCAGAGGTTAAACAGTATTCTCATCAGAACTGACCAGACATTAATTGTTCGCCTGAAAGTTAATTCACTCTTCTTGGTAACAATAAATATGCGAACTGATGTTGTTCGAAGTGTCAATTCAGATAGGGACGAAAAATTTCGTTGGTGTCATCTTTATCGCACTCGGGAGTACTGAGAAAACACGATCTAATCGCAATCTCACCATCACGATCGTCAACATATTTCCACGACATTAAACAAAATTTTCTCCCTGAAAACGAAATTCACGGTGGGACGAGAAAAAAAGGATTCGTTTCGCAGAAGCAGCGATAGGTGATAGGAGTTATTTCACCAGGAGGACCCTTCCGGAAAAGTGCTTGAAAATTCTGGAGATTGAAACGGTGGGGTATGGAGAGACGCGCTACTGCTGGGATGGAAACAATGCAGATTGAAATTTTATCACACCTCGTGTCATTTTCGCAGTGCGGATTTCATAGTAACTTGGTGATGTGATTTTTCTCGTTTCTTTTGAGTTTCTTCACGAGTGGAATGACAAACTATGCTGTTGAATATCGTCGAAACATAACGTTGCATTGAGGTATAAATTTTCATAGATAATTGAATGTATAATGATGAATATATTTGGATTTTTGCTTAGTGTAGTTTGGGTATCACACTGTAAAGAGAAATGAGTAGATATTGTAATGATAACAAAGCACAGATAACAGCTCAGTTATAAAAGATGCAAGTTTCTTCATTGTTATGCCAAATTTCTTATGAATCAATATTTTAGAAGCACATGTATGTAGTTTGAATGTTTTTAGTGCAAGTCATTCTAGCAGTCGGATTGTTTATTTTATTTTTCAAGCGCAGTCAACGGAGCCCCATCATCGTGCCATGAGCACCACTGATTGCACAGGTCGTCAAAACCGTCGTCTCGTCACTGGATGATGATGATAATAATAAGAAAGCATCATTTCTCGCGCGCTTTCCTTCACTTTGAATTCTCAAGTTTCGGATGGAGCTTTCGTTCCCAAAGATCGTCCCTTCTTAGTTCCGGTTATCTGTACATGGCTAGCTCCCACACCCACCGCCAGCAGATGCAATCATGGAATCACTTTATCATTCCTGTCATGTTCCACACGTAGCACACTACCGTTTACCCTGCGACTCACTGTGCTTCGGTCCGAGTGCATCCTCTGCTGGTGTATTGTTGAGCCACCAGACACCACGTTCCGTGCATTCGCTTTGTTCTTCTCCCAACAGAAGAGGAGCTGGAGAGTTTCCAATTGTTACAAAACAGTTGGAATTCTTGAAGATGGAGGGAACTTTCTTCAGCAGACTTCCGGGTGTAATTCGCCAAGTGTTGTCAATGAAATTAACTGTTGTTCAGCAATGAAGGGTAATTCAAGTAGCCTGCTAATTGGGAGTTGCTGTTTCAAGCCAGATATGTTCAGAATTGTTCAAGTTAAAACACAAACGTATATTAAAACCTCACTATCCTTTTGAAATGTTTATTTTCTTTTTTTTTTACAATATGTTTCGTAACATTAGGTGCTGTTACAAGATGTGTATCTTCACAACGTAGAACGTGTAACAAGTAGATATGGGGGTAAAATGGAAATCTAAACATTGAACATGTGAGAGATAATGAATGATTTTGAACGTTTATAACTCGACCTTTGACAGATCGAAAAGGTGTTTGCATCAATCAATCATCAATCAAACTATTAAATAATTGTAAAATGCCAAGCACTATCCAATAGCTCCGAATCTCACGTTTTGATTGGTTGAATTTTTATTCCGTTTTGACGTTTTGACGTCTAAAATAAACAGGTAGCACCTAATCAGAATGTCGTGGAGGCTATCTGGCGTAGTGGTAACTTACATACTTCTCACGCAGAGATCACGAGTTCAATTCTCACTCCCGAGATTCTTCCAAAAAAAAAAATGGAAGTAAAAGTGACGAACCGGCCGAAAAGTGTTGAAAGTCACTATAATAGAGAAAAAATACCTAACCAGAATAGAAGAAATATTCCCCCGTAATGTTGCTAGCTTCAGGATGCATTCACAGACTATGCATGAAGCAAACTGTACAGTACTGAGCTTGCATTGGCAGAAAAGAACTTTTTTTTTATTCTTAATTCCGCATGGATTTGAACTCTTGGTTCGGTCCAGCCAACGAGGCCGCTTAAGGGATATCTTTAAAATGTTCGAACTGTCTCGTAGCCACTGTAGGTTTTGATCTCCTAATTGTTTAAGTGTGCGTGTTTGCCCAAGTGAAGTAAGTTCCAAATCTTCATGTTTGATATGCGTTCGCATTAACATATATGATATGATATGCGCATGCATTAACGGCTTCGGGATTCGGTTTTATGTTTCATTTGCAATCATAGACTCGCGATATGCAGCTGACTGAAAATTAGTCCGAGTGTGATCCATTGCGTAAAGTACTGACAGACTGATTTCGACTGACGTATAACAATTTTACTGATGAGCTAATTTTTTCTGCCGATGTGTATATCGACCACCCACATGCAACACTGATCCATGCGTCAGTATAAATGCATATTTTTAATGTTAATGTTAAGGTATGTTCTTTTTGAAACAGAACATTGAACAATTGTACAATATCAAGCTTTTTTTTTAAACGACGCTCTGACCGATCTTTGATTTCCTGTTTTGCCATCGAGAACGAGCGAAACCGGCTATCAGTATAAATCTTAAGATGGAGGTTCACTTCCTCATGATAATCATGAATGAAAAACTCAAAACAAGAAACCTGGAACTGGAAACGAAACCGAATGGTTGGCTCATTACGTAAGGGCATCCCAGTACCCTTTACAAGTAGTGAAATGTAACGACAGGAACTGCTGTATTAAGCCAAGGAGAAGTTACTTTTGTGTAAATCATCATCATGTTTTACCAATCTCCGTGTCTCAGCTGAACGCCAGATGGTTTAAAAGCACCAATCCCAATAAATGTGAGCATTAATTTTCTGTCTCTGTTTGTTCGGAATTCTAAGTCACTAATTGCATATATGGTACTTCGTTGTGAACATTCGATTCCGACCTGAGCAGATGTCTAATAAAAAGATTTATTTTCATTTTTAATTTATTTTTATTTTTTATGGGTTGTTAAAGTCAATACAACGAAATAAATCATAAAAAGGTTTTCTCATAATCCTCTGAATTGTATGATGTTTATAAATGGTTTTGTTGAATATTGCCTTCAAGTTTTTCGTCAATTTCATCCTCTAAGCTCCTCCTCGAGCCGATACATAGTTCTTCGGCTTCAAAATAGAGTCTATAATTTTGGATGCCAACCAATTTCCGGACCCTGTTTGGTTGACATTGTAAAGCGAACATATGCGCTCGACACATACTGATGAATGTTAATGAATGTTATCAAAAAGTGTCTTACTAACGACCTTTGCAATGGATACAAGAATTTCTCATTACCATTTGACATCCATTTCTCATCATCATTTGACATACAACAGCTGGGATCTTAGTCACTCAATATTTGCCCCATAAGATTCGTCTTGAGTAGTCTGAATTCGTTCGAAAAGCCTGTATATTACCTGCTTGAACGAATTGAGGAAAGTGGCGCATCAAATCATTATTGGTAGGTTTGGTAGCTTGACGAAATTTTGAGAATTTCTCAAGGTTTTGATAACCAGCTGAAATCAAATCGCTTTGAAATCTGTTTAACGAGTTCAATATAACGTTTGCATTAAAAAAAAAATGGACTTTTTTCGGATGGTAATGAAACAAAACTAAAACAAATAATTGAGTTTGATAAATTTCCCATGGAAGCTTACTTTCTAAAAAATTCTTCGCTCTTGCGAGCGGCTTTCCGGCAGTTAACCGGAACATTCGCCATGGCGAACGAAAAAACATGCGGGTAGGCATGTTTTTGAGTTCTTTCTTCGTTTCATTTATCAATCCTTTCTCAGTTGTCGCGACAAATTTGTTGGAGTAGATGTTTCAGTAGACGTTTCAGGTCTGCCCAAAAATTCTCGATGGGACGCAGCTGGGGGCCGTTGGGCGTGTTCGCCGACTTGGGTACCACATCGATATTCAGCCGCTCCTCTAACGATCGCTTCAAGTAGTGGGCTGACGCCAGATCCGGCCAGAACACCGCGTCTTCGCCCTTATGGTATTTATTGATGAACAACGCAACTTTCAGCAAGAACTTCGTACTATAAATTTCCCCATTCACGGCCAGTCCGGAGCTAAAGAAGAGCGACTTTGGCATCTCCGTCTCGTTGATTGTCAGCCACAGTAGCACCTTCTTGGGAAACTTGCTGTGTAAAATAAACTTCACTTTGGAGCTCACTTCCTTCGTGGGGGAAGTAAAATACGAAGTGCCCTGCCAGTCGTTGTCATCCAGGGTGAGATAGGTCTCGTCTTCCATCACCACCGCCACGTCGCGATTCGCCGGGAAAATCGACTTGACCATCTTATTTAGCCGCTGCCGCTGCGTCATTGCCTGCAGCTCCGAGACCAGTGGACGAAACTTCCGCTTCCTGATATGTATATTCATGTTCGCCAGGCACTTTTTCACTGTTTGGCCGGTTGCACCGAACTCCCGGCTAAGCCCTCTCTTCAGCATCTTTTGGACCTTCTTGTCGCTCAGGGTCGACGGCGGCCGTGAACCGGACTTTCTGTCGATGCTCTGATAGTTGTCCAATAGTGCCAAGATGTTGTAGATGCCGGAACGGGCGTATCCAGCGTGCACAAAGTGCCGCACGATGTCCATTTTCGAGGGTACCGTTCTTTGAACGCGCACACTTCTGACGGGAATAGCTTCACTGTTTTCGCCATCACGGTTAGAGTTCGACTGATAGAGCTGTCAAATTTTTTCTGCTGGTTCATGGGTTACTATGATTGATGCTGCATGGATAGTTTCGTCAATGCGTGTGAAGGTAAACCCATGAAAAATCGGCATTTCTTGTCCATTTTTGAAATGCAAACGTTAGAAGTCACGACAAATCGATTGAAAGTTTAGCTTTCTAGATGCTTCCAATACTTTTCCAGCTTTATCTGCATCGATATCAACGTAAACATCCTCAGGCTTCTTCAGCAAGTATTCAATATCTTTCACATCAAGGATAGCATCAGTGAATCGTTGCACGTAGCTCTCCAAACATAACTTAACCAACATGATCAACAAAAACATACTTGTCTCATCATAAAGTTACCAAAATTAAGAACTTTCTGATTGAATAGTGCAATTGACGTTATTGATGAGCGGTAGAACAAAGTTTAGAAACAGCATAGCATAGCAGTTTAGCCATAGGATCGTGTTAATTAGTCAATATACGATTGGCGGATTGATTATGGTCATACTTAACTTGGAACGAAAAGAATAGTTTAAGCTCTTCAAATCGTTCAATATCTCGCTTAACAACTGCATCCAACGAAAGCCATCTCGTTGCGTTTAATATTTTTATAAATCAAGGTACCTATGTATGCACTGTAATAAATTCAATATTTAATATCGAATGTAAAATAAAAATCTGTAAATTCTGCATTTTTGCTGAATATCTGTTATTCTATATACAGCCATTCCATGCCAAACCGATATAGTGGTTCTCAGCTTTTCGTGAAAAGTGGTAGATTTGTTCTCTATCGCAAACAACTAGTATTTTTTTATTTGGATGTCCATTTTCATTTTAGGGTGGTCTGAGAAATCAATTTCCACTTTTTTCCAAAAATGACTTTTTCCCAAAATTCATAACTTTTGAACTACTGAACCGATTTAGATACAGTCCGTAATTTATATTAAAGGGTGTGTCACATCAAATTGCATCACGTAAAAACGCTGTAGAAATTCGCCCAGTAGACCGATCCTTTTGAAAATTTTAGACAGTAAAATAAAAACTATTAAACAACTTTTAGCATTTTCTTTTTAATCATACTTCGAGCCCAAGCCCGTATGCTCGCACCTTCCTCTTTACCCCGTCCATAAGGTTCTGTACAACGTCAGGTTGTAGTTTTTTTTTAACAGAAATCCATTTTCTCTTGAAGTCCGCCTCCGATTTGACAACTTTCGGGTTCTTCCGGAGGGCCTGCTTCATAATCGCCCAATATTTCTCTATTGGGCGAAGCTCCGGCGCGTTGGGCGGGTTCATTTCCTTTGGCACGAAGGTGACCCCGTTGGCTTCGTACCACTCCAACACGTCCTTTGAATAGTGGCACGAAGCGAGATCCGGCTAGAAGATGGTCGGGCCCTCGTGCTGCTTCAATAGTGGTAGTAAGCGCTTCTGTAGGCACTCCTTAAGGTAAACCTGCCCGTTTACCGTGCCGGTCATCACGAAAGGGGCGCTCCGCTTTCCGCAAGAGCAGATCGCTTGCCACACCATATACTTTTTGGCAAACTTGGATAGTTTCTGCTTGCGAATCTCCTCCGGAACGCTGAATTTGTTCTCTGCAGAGAAGAACAACAGGCCCGGCAGCTGACGAAAGTCCGCTTTGACGTAGGTTTCGTCGTCCATTACCAGGCAATGCGGCTTCGTCAGCATTTCGGTGTACAGCTTCCGGGCTCGCGTCTTCCCCACCATGATTTGCCTTTCGTCGCGGTTAGGAGCCTTCTGAACCTTGTATGTACGCAGGCCCTCCCGCTGCTTGGTCCGCTGGACGAATGAACTTGACAAATTCAGCTTATTGGCGACATCCCGGACGGAACTTCTCGGATCACGTCTAAACTGCTTAACTACGCGCTTGTGATCTTTTTCACTGACGGAGCATACATTTTGCCGTTCTTCACCTTCCGGTCGATGGTTAGGTTCTCGAAGTATCGTTTTAGTACTCTGCTGACCGTGGATTGGACGATTCCCAGCATCTTACCGATGTCCCGATGTGACAACTCCGGATTCTCGAAATGAGTGTACAAGATTAATTCACGACGCTCTTTTTCGTTCGACGACATTTTTCCAAATTTACGAAAAATTGACAGTGAAGCATGGCCAACGTGATCTATACACTCTTATCTGATTATAAAACCAAAGCTGAAGATATAATTCCTAAAAATTAAATTTCTACAGCGTTTTTTCCGTGATGCAATTTGATGTGACACACCCTTTACTAGAAAATTGTAAAAAAGTGACAGCCAAAACCTGTGATAAAATGTTTGCGTTAGCAAATTCCCTTAAAAACAAGCATTGTGGCTTTTCAGTTTTTATAGTTGTTTTAACTATTTTGTTTAAATAAATTAGCTGGCCTTCTTTGAAAAAATAAACTTCGAAAAAAAATTTATTTCCCATGTTCCATGTTCCTATTTTTTTAAGGACGCTATCAACCAGCTGAAGAACAATAAATCCGCTGGGTAGGATGGCATCGGAGCGGAGCTTATTAGGATGGACCCGGAGAAGCTGGCCATTCGTCTGCACCAACTGATTGTGAGAATTTGTGATGCAGAACAACTGCCGGAGGAGTGGAAAGACGGGGTTATCTGGCCGATCTACAAAAAGGGAGACAAGCTGAATTGTGAGAACTATCGTGTAATCACCGTCCTCAGTGCTGCCTACGACTATTGCCAATTGCGAACAGATTTGTGGGAAATTATCAGGCTGCATGGCCATGCAGCCTGATAATTGGTCAACGACGGATCAAATTCTTACGTTGCGGAGATTCTCCAGAAAGACCGTGAATACAGACTCGTCAAGGTGACGTCCTCTCTTGCTTGCTTTTCAACATAGCGTTACAGGGTGTTATGGACCAAGCGGATATAAACACGAAAGTTGTATGGAACTACGTCTGTTATGTCGACAAACAGTGATTTTTGGGAAACGTTTTTTCAAAATTGTTTTCGAGCAGAAAATGTTTTTTTGCATGTTGAGCAAACGTATTACATTGTGTAGAATGCAAAACGACGAAAACGACGATTTTGTTCATTTTGTCGCTTACGTCTCCTATACAAACATAAGCAGATTAGGAACATGCTCACAAGTGTTTTTTCGTTCTGGTATGAAATAAAGGGCGAACACGAAATTATTACGACACATTCAACAGGGCATAACTTTTTTACCATTGGGTAAAAATCAATCAAATTTTGCACACTTTCTCATTGATGTGTATTGTCTACATGTTGTCAAACTCGAAGTCGTGTTTTTCGATTCAACGGAAATGGAGGTGAACCAACGCGAGTCGAGAGGAAACCTTGAATTTCCTGACCTGTCGCACCGGCAGTTGGGGAAAATGTTGAACATTCACCATTCAACCGTCTCCAGAATGTTGAAGCGGTTCCAGGAGCGGTTGACGTTGGACCACGGCAAAGGAGCTGGAAGAAAACCGGGACCGGAGAACAAAAAGACGGAAGGAAAGGTGAAGCGGATGATTAAAGCAAATCCCAAGTCTCAAGCCGTGATTTGGCTAAAAAGATCGGCATGTCGCAGAGCTACGTCCAGAATGCAAAGAAGAGAGCTGGACTACATACATACAAGGTACAGAATTTCTCAAGCCGCGATGAGCGGCAACAATCGACGGCTAAAACTCGGGCACGGAAGCTCTACGAGAAGTTGCTGACAAAATATGGCTGCTGTGCGATGGCCGACGGAACGTATATAAAAGCCGATTTTAAGCAAATTCCTGGGTGGGAGTTTTTCACCGGCAGGAGCATGTTTGATGTGGACGACAAATTTAAGAAGAAGAAAATGTCGAAGTTTGCCTCCAAATATCTCGTTTGACAGGCCATCTGCTCTTGCGGACTGAGGAGTGAGCCTTTCGTCAAGTGCCCTTTGTCAAGTAAATGGCGAGATCTACAAATCTGAGTGCCTCGAGAAGCGCCTTTTGCCGTTCTTGCAGCAGCACGACGATGCTCCGCTATTTTGGCCAGATTTGGCATCATGCCACTATTCTAAAAGTGTTCTGGAGTGATATGAGGCCAATTCTGTCCATTTTGTTCCAAAGGACATGAACCCGCCAAACTGTCCGGAGCTGCGCCCGGTGGAGCAGTACTGGGCAATAATGAAGCGGGAACTTCGGAAGAGCAAGAAGACAGTCAAAGACGAGAAGAACATGTTAAGAAAATGGAAAAAAACTGAGAAACTGGTACCGGATGACACTGTAAAGACTTTGATGGAGGGCATCAAGCGAAAATGCGTTCAATTTTACACTCAAGGCTCCATCGATTAACTTTTCTTTTGATTTTTGAAGTAAATATATGTATAAAACTACCCTAAAATTTTGGTTTGATTCTAAACATTATAAGAAAATTGGCATGACATTTTCGGTGTCACAATAATTTCGTGTTCGCCCTTTAGTCAGCTCAAAAAAAATGAAATTGTGTTGATGAGAGGATGGTCATCTAACTCACGATGGATGGGATGGTCATTTAACTCTAACTCACTAACTCACGAAAATATTTGTCTGTATGTTATCCATCGTTGGTCCCATGATTCATTTTTCGTACCTGTTCCTGTTTTAACATGTTCTCTTGCACTAGGCTATTTTTGCGTTATCAACAGAAGTACACATTCATTCCAGTGGAATAATCAATTAAATCCCCAATAGTGCTGCTTTCATTATCTCGCACCCAGATTGTGTAGAATACAGCAAAGAGCAGTGGTGTCGTGACCTACGTGCTACCGTGAAGTTGTTTGTGGCATACATAATTTGCTTATCAATAGAAAGCTTCGTCCTGGGCAAATGGTGGACAAACGACCACGGAGCATCCTCACTCATCTCGCTGGTGGCACGTTACGGAGTTCTCCATTGGTGGTATAGTCACACCATCGACTTACTGTGAGGAATGGAACTGAGAATGGATGGCGTAAGGAATGAAATATTAACCATTTTATTTATATCCGATGGAAAGTAGAGATTTTAGGCGTGAAATAGAAATCTGTTGAAAATTCGAACACATCCACTTCTCATTAAAGTGGGGTAGCGACACTAAAGTCCCGCAAATATCATCAATGTTTATCAATTCCTGTGCATCTAGAAGATGGTGTTCAATAGTCAAACATGGGAAGCTATAAATTTCCGTGTATCTGCCTTCAGCACAGAGCGCAGATAAAAATAACCTCATTGTAAGTCCAACACAATAGATGTTTAAATCCGCGTTAAACTATGTAATAAAAACCTTATTCTTCGACAAAGTTGAATTCTGAGGGGAAAACAGATTGGACCGACGCCATCTGAAAGGATGGAACACTACGCAAGCTGCTTTTCCTCCGTCACAACACCGAGGAAGAAAAAAAACCAGATAATGCTATTCTCGAGGGAAACTCAGAGAAAGCAGAGCACCCGAGAAGTTTATTGAATTTTACAGATATCGGAGCAAATTGTTCGTGTCGTGATTCAAAAATTTTTCAAGTTCAATGCTGCACCAACGTTAAACGGCGAAGGCGGCGGCCCGAAGAAAAAGAAAAGTGTGGGTTTATTGGTTTTATTTTTCCGCTGGCTGAAGATAGCGATGCACTTTGTCTGGGGAACGGCACTCCGGAATACAGGATTTTATCGGCCGTGGCGAATAAAACACGAAGCAGTTTCTCACGTGTCCGTTCGAGTTTATAATTGTGGTTATTGGAATGCTGTGATTTAGTTCTCTGGCATATTGCCACCGATCAATAGTTGATGTGCGTGGAACAACGGAACCACATGGTTAGGTTAGATTAGAAATATTATTAAAGAGAAAAACGGAATTGCTTTACTAGGTTATGAGTGGTTCTGAATGAGATATTGAATATATATTTGGATACTAATTGTAGATAGAAGGTGAAATCACAATAACACATTTTCCCCTAGACCAACTGAAAAATTACATCCAATTATCCAGGATTGCTTCATCCGCAACTATTCGAAGTCTTATCTAACCATTTTCCGGTAGTTATTTATTTCAAATCTTCAATTATTCTGGTAATACAATTGTTTTTTAAGGGAGAAAATACCTCGAACCGGTTCTGAGCCAGTGATCAAAATTTATTACGATTAAATATTCTTTGATATTTCATAGACAGGCTACCTACAGATAGGCGGCATACAGTTGTCTCTCCCAAGAGCATCTGTTCCGCTCCAGAGACCAGCCTTATAATTATATCCAATTATCCAGGATTACTTCATTAGCAACATCTCAAGTTTGGTTCGGTTCATCCACCGAAGTAGCTCCTCGGAAAGCAGTGATACTGTTCAAAGTTTTATGAAACTTATTTTCCGGCTGCGCGGAAGGTGAGGGGTGGGTGATTTTTTGTTCTGCCACTAACGGCTGCAACTTCTCACTGCAATGCAATCCTTCAGCTGGGCGACGATGAAAGCATATAAAGCAGCTCAAATGATGAATGAACATTTTTGATTGATGAAGACACTCGGTATTTATGCACGGTTATAATTTATGTCTTATTAAAGCTGCAAAAGTGTCATGACGGAAGCTGTGTAGCTTATTGCTATTGCTTCGTCGAAGCTTAAAACGATGAGTCTCACATTTTTTGTTTTTTTTCCATGAGAGTTTCACACTTTCAATCCTGTAACGAATAACTCTCACTATTAATGGTCAGATCTGAATAAGGAATGTTAGGCAATCCCGCGAATGAGTTGCTCATTTCGATGGATGATCAGTCACGAAATTCTATGAACCGATAGCTTTACGCCGAGTAACTATATAAGATGGCCAAGTTCCGCAAGCGAAAGCGTCTTACGCAATTGACCCATTCCAGCGTGACGTAACAACTCGCTCTATGCGAAAAAAAGAGTCTCCACAAAGTACTGTCGCGTCACAATATCAATAAAGTGTATTAAATAGGAATTTCACCGTATTGTAGCAAGTGTTATACTAATTTTTATGTTAGTTATTATCCTGAATACTTCTCACTTTTCTCTGAGATCTCCCCTTCCCCATACAAAAGACAATCCTTTAGGGGAAGGTGGCTCTAACCCGACCGGTGCACTATGGCTTTTCAGGCGAACAAAAATCGGAAAAGTGACTGTAAGCGATTTGTTTTCCTATACTTCCTATAGAAAGTAGACACTCGAACTAAGCAAAGTTCAAAATTTCAGGACTGTAGCAGGTGCTATACCTGAGGTATCGAAAAATTAAGATTAAAAATTGCAAAAAAATGCATGTTTTTTTTCGAAAAAAAGTGAACTGTAAAAAATCAAAATTTGATCATAATGAACGTTATTGATTAGGCCCTCCGAGAAAAATGTGGGTAAGTGGTTTTATAGGCGAAAATAAGAATATAACGCCTAAGAAAAGGATGAGTGGGTAATGACGGGGACATAACCGGAGAGACGTGGGATCTTCTCACTTGCTTCCTCCACTTCTCATTCGGCGGAAATATATCGATGCTGATGATGATGGACACCATCGCCGCCGCCGGCAACTGGTTGCTAGCCTGCTGACTGTCGAATTGTAATTGATACTAAAAAATTTAACCACATAACGCTATTACTCGATGCAACTCATTCTATTTAATCAATGAATACAATGAAGGATGTACAGAACGCTTTTACTGAGCGGGGCGAGCAATGGACATAGCAACAACATTCCCAAATAAACTCTCAACGTCAACACATCAAGCTGGGCGGAGCGTGAATAAATGTTGTATCTTCCACCCTTCTCTTATATGTGTATCGTGCTTCGAAGCTTCTCTATATGGGAATATTGTTGATATGCCCATTTTCGCGCCGCCTAGAGAAGCATGTGGCATCGAAGCGCGATGCATATATTGGGTTGGGGAAAATGAAATGTCGTATATTGTCAATATATGGCAACACTTAAACATATCTTGTGTTGTACTTATCGCATCGGGTCATACTATACATATAAGGGAATCATCCACTATGAGCTACTATGGCCAGACCATCAACTCGGTTCTCTACTGTGAGCAGCTTGACCGTTTGAAGCAGGTGATTGACCAGAAGCGGCCAGAAATGATCAATATGAAAGGTGTTGTTTTCCACCAGGACAACGCTCGGCCTCACACATCTTTGATGACCCGCCAGAAGCTACGGGAGCTCGGATGGGATGTCCTATTGCACCCACCGTATAGTCCGGACCTGGCTCCAAGTGATTATCATCTCTTCCGGTCCATGCAAAACGCTCTTGGTGATACTAAGTTGGCCTCAAAAGAGGCTTGCGAAAACTGGCTGTCTGATTTTTTTTGCAAATAAGGAGGGGGGGTTTTATAAGGGGGGTGTTGTATTATGAAGTATTCTAATGATACACTCATAGTTGGAAATCCTCAAAAATTTTAGTTACTGCTAAAAATGTTTGAAAATAATAAAAAAAAAACGTCAAAAGTAATTTTTACTTGTCTACCTATTTTAAGACTGGGCACCCTATGGGCAAATAAGAATAATACGGGTCTAATTTTTTGGCTAACGGCGATTTTGAACCAAATCGAAGCATTTTTAAAAAAATTGTAAGGGGTGTCGCCTTGGACACGACCGCCTTTTCGACGTAGAACGACGGAATTATATTATTCAGTTCGCTTGTTTATAACGTCGGATATTATTGTAACGTTTGCATTAAAAAACTTTTTTCCGATGGTAATAAAAAAAATACTAAGACAGATAATTGAGTTTGGTAAATTTACCATGGAAGGTAATTATATTAGATTACTTTCAAAAAAAATTCTACGCCCTTGCGAGCGTCCTTACGGCAGTTAACCGGAACATTCGCCATGGCGGACGAAAACATGGGTGTGGGCATGAGATAGGTCTCGTCGTCCATCACGTCGCGATTCGCCGGGAAAATCGACCTGACCATCTTATTTAGCCGCTGCCGCTGCGTCATTGCCTGCAGCTCCGAGACCAGTGGACGGGACTTCCACTTCCTGACATGTTTGACAGAAAAGTTCATAAGGTTGACGTTTAGATGGCGCCTCTTGCAAAAATCTACTTGACTATCACAAACAGAGATGCCAACCTTCCTGATTTTTCTGGATTTCCCAGACTTTTTAGCATGCTCCCTGGTATCCTGACAAACACTCAATTTATCCTGATTTTTCCTGATTTTTGTACTCTTTACATTATTTGTAATAAATATACTGATTTCCATGCCAAAGTTTTCTGTCATGATAATTCTCCGGTTCGCACTTGTATATATCTTACATTAAGCTCAATACTTTAGACGCAAAGCTGTACTTAACTTTTTTATCTCTACGCTCAATTATTTCGTGGCTTTCCAAAACAGAAATTTTCATGAAACCAGATTGTCTGACGAATTTATGAAATTAAGATTAAGTTTGAGGAGCAACATTGCTTTATTGAGGATGATGTGTATGTAGATGTATCCCCAGAGTTATTAATGTAGGAATACGTTTCAGAGTGTAAAATTACTCAGGAGAAAATTTTAAAATCCACAGTCAATATAAAAAGATTTTATATGTAACTTGTTCGTCTGATTCAAAGCGGAATCAACTTTAATGATGGGCCTATGGTAAATATATTTATAACCGTAAGTAATATGATAAAATTAGGAAAAATTCAACAAGTCTTCCACTGCTGATATGCATTCCTCAAGATTTATTCCAAAGCATGGATCATGAATTCAGTGAAAATTTGAATATTGATTTCTCTGCAATTGGCTGTAGTGATGCTGTAGGTTTTTTGGAAAAAATATAAACGATCAAAAAGTCAGGCGAAACACTAGCATTTCTGCTTATGCGAGGATTTACACCATGCTTTTTTATTTTTTACATATTCGATCTTCGCCCAAAGGAACATATACTCTGTTTCTGGTAGGATTTGGGATGGATTCTGTATTATGAGCTACTACCAAGCAACCTGTTTCTCACATGTATGGCTCGCAGCAGTTTTCGGCGGGGAAGCAAACATGTTCGGGGAGGGTAGAATATTTAAGCTGTGTGAAAGATGGCGAAAGATTGTGATACAGAACTATGGATGAAAAATTAAATTATAATGCATTGATTGAAAATAATATTAATAAAATTATGGCAAAAGTCTAAAGGCAGTATTCTAGTCTAGAAATTTGAAAAAAATCAAAATTGTTTTCCTTCATATTTTTGTAGTTTAGGCATTCAAGAATACACCCTAGAAAGGACTTATCGAAAATCCTATTATTTACTGAGTTAGAGCCATTTTAGTGATGCGGTACCTAACCTGGTACGGCCATAACAGTGAACTTCAAGTTGAAGTTATTTTTTTTCAAACTGGCGTACACGATATCACAAGTTCTACTGAACCGATTCATGTCGAATTTATATAGATACAATCTGCAGTCATCTCTCTATCGCATGAATCTCTGAAAAATAATATTTTTTAAATTTTAGTATTTTTAAAAAATCGGGAAACATTAGAAAAAACGTTTTAAATCGCATTTTGAATTTTGAACGGCCGACATTTTGTCAAAAAAGATGTTTTTGACTTGTCCGAGATTCATGCGATAGCGGCATCTTTACTGATTCAGAATTCGATTTTTTTGTTTCAGATAACCAGAAGGGCTGAAATCGTGTACGCCATGGCGCAACTTTTTTTTGAACTCTCTCACTTGATCATCCGAAATTCATGTCTCTACACTTGCTGTGAAGTGTTGATTTGCACAATAATATACCCAATGCAAAATATTAGTTCGTTCGTTCTTTGTTTTCGAGAGGCTTTAAACTTTGCAGTTCATTCGCCTCTAACAAAATTCTAATTCATTTACTAGTGTTCTAATCATTTACTAGTGTCGAAGACGTTAAAATTTAAGTTTTTGAAAACTGAAAAATCACCGGAAATTAGGTTTTCAAATATTTGTTTTTGATGTCAAATGCTTAAAAATTGCATTACACGTCGAGATTTACAGTTATTTCAAAAAGTTTTTTTTTTGTAAAAGTTCGACTTTTCAGATAGAAAAACTACAAAGCGCAAAAAAAATTTTTTTTCGACAAAAAAATTCTTTCGAGGTAACAGTAAATAACGACGATTTTTCGGTTTTGGAAAACTTAAATTTTAACGTCTGCGACCATAGTAAATGAAGTCCGAATCAGCTCATATTTTGCAATTGCATTGCATTGGCACGATAATATGAAAATCAACATATCGCAGCAAGTTCCGAAAAAAAAATCGAGTTAACTATTTTTATTGGCACCCAAAACTATTTTTCATGTTCCTTCATATTCCGAAAAAAATAAATCCCAAAGTGTCGATTCTTGACAGAAAAAAAATCGAGATGACAGTACATATCGACGTTTCATGCAATTTTAAGACATTTGGCATCCAAAATTTTTTTTGAAAACCTCGATTTCCTTCACTCTCCCCCCCTCCTTGGATGATTTTTCGATTTTCAAAAAATTCGAACTTTGATCGCTTTGCGATTGAGCTGATATTTTGCATAGGGCGTTTTTTCGAGGTTGTAAACATTTTTTATGGGGTAACTTTTTGGAATTCGAGATGACAAACTTCATTGGCAGCCTAGTATACACGGAGCAAGTGTTCACGTGAGTGCAAAAATCTTGTTGCACATCAGTACCCCGTTGCATTCTGAATACTGTTCTACATCCATGCGTTTTTGTTTTTTTCTCATGTTTTGGGCCTGACCAAATCTGTAAAGTGAACAAAAGCTAATCTTATTATGGGAGCCGATCTGGCGTGGAGGTAACATCCATACTTCTCACGCTCAAGATCACGAGTTCAATTCTCACTCCCGACATTCTTCCAAAATGGAAGGTAAAAGTGACAAACCAGCCAGAAGCGTTGAAAGTCACTATAATACAGAAAAAAAAAAGCTAATCTTATAAATGAAGACAATTGTTATACCATATTCGACTCTGACGTTGTGTAACATAGTGTATTCTTGACAATATCACAATATATTTCATTATCTTGCTGTTTCCAACAATATGTATGCGCCGATATGAGTACTCCATGTAACGCTATAAATCGAACAGAGTTATCCTTGGGCTTTTCATCGATAACATAAGATTACATTGAATAAAGCTTCTCTCAACAACATCCAGAAGCGCGTTAAAATTCAATATTTGCTCTGCTTGATTGAGGTGCCATAGAGTGTAGTTCGACAATTTTTCCCGT
This sequence comes from Toxorhynchites rutilus septentrionalis, assembly GCF_029784135.1. NCBI lineage: Eukaryota > Metazoa > Arthropoda > Insecta > Diptera > Culicidae > Toxorhynchites > Toxorhynchites rutilus. The sequence continues at coordinate 252,442,064 of NC_073746.1, read as the reverse complement.
TCACTTGTGTCTCATTTCATCATTTCCCATGGTGAAATCTTCTCCCACTTCCACGCCATCAGTTCAACGCGTTTCACGTCGAACTTCGGTGGTGAACTTCCCAACCATTCATTTTTATTCGCTTTGCTCTTCAGCTACGATCTGCATCAAAGTCTAATTTTCCACAATGACGCTCTTCCTCACAAGTTTATTTTATTGATATTTGATGCCGGTGGAGATCACAGGCAAGCAGGAACCAACCACGCAAGGTCAAGAAGTAGACACGGATCTGTCATGGGAATGGGAATAGGTTCAGCTGATATAAATTATACCGCCGGAATTTACTAGCAGTTGTAGGCTACCGAAAGAACTCTGAAACTATACTGGAAGGGTAGGAGGGATGAAGGAATTTATGTAACTTGGCTGTCATCCATCGTACAGGAAAGTAGTTCAAGTGGGAGAGAAAAAATTGCATCGTAGTCAGAGAAACTAAATAGGTATAGTTGGGATATAGAACGAACCGAATTACTAGATAGAAGCTTCAGCTGGAATGTTGGAAGCTAGGTGAGAAAATGAACTAAAAATATGTTTCCTAGGTTTGACAAAAAAGTAGCTAAATTTTGAGGTTTCGAGGGTTGTTAAAGGTTGAACAATATCAGCGGTTGGTTTTGAATTCAAAATAAAACGAGAGCATTTCGACCAATATGGTGCGGAATAACTTTGTTTGAGTGTGAATTCTGCCATTAATTATTTGAATAAACGATCATTTATAATGTTCGCTTTGGTGTATACGCGTGCTGCAATATTTGATGGCTTGGTGCCCCATTTTCCGCGAGTGGCAGCAATTGTGGCTCATAGATTAAACTCTAGTTCACCAAGAGTTTGATTTGTGGAATAAACCTGCGATAACATAGCCAAAAAACAATTAAGTAAAGTCAAACGATCTCGGTATTGAGTTATAAGGACCATTCCGCGATAACATCGAATTCCCGACCAACAAATCCATCGTAACTATGGCAGTGTAGCATGTAGCTTGTTGAAAGAGACAAATTCAGTCAATATGGAAAAATACGCATCAAAATACAAAACGCACATCGAACCGTCAGTTTCGGTGCCTGTAAACGTAATTCAGGAATAAAATGCGATTAATATATTGTTTTAAGTTAAAGTTCTTGTTTTTAACATTCGCGAGAAATACGAATATTTAACAGATTGGAACTTGATTTCCGGACATTGAATTAATTAACGTGGGCTCAGTTTCGAGGCTTATGCAAAATTACCTCCTTTATTATTTAATAACAATACATATATGTGTTGGACACGGGAGGATGTTCTATTTAAATAAACCAACTCTATTCCGTTAGTGTGTAGGTTAAAAAATTCTATAAAGATTGTATTTAGTTTCGTATTTCATTTTTATAACAAACTAGCTGACCCGGCAAACTTCGTCCCGCTCAAAATTTGTTTTTTGTTATCAATACCTTCAAACATCCACGTTTTCCTACTATGAGCAAATTCATGGGTCCAATCACAGAACTGTTCATTGATTTATCTTCTAATCGACCCCGTTGAATTTACCTGTTACTATAAAATTCCTAGTATTTCTAACAAAACTCATCATTATAATATAAGATTATATTCAGACACAATTCTCGTTCAAGATTTCTCAACCACTTGCAAATAACATGTTTCTCCGTCACATGGAATAAATGTTTTATACAGAAAATATGATAGAATAAGGACAGCCCTAAATCGGACAATTTTTTCTCCTCAGAGAGGTGGGAGGAGTGTTGAACCACTTTAGAAATGTTTCTTGCCCCCTAAAACCTCCACATGCCAAATTTGGTTCAGTTTGCTTGATTAGTTCTCGAATTATACGAAAAAATACAGAGTCGCTAGGTGTTCTGTTCAGTGCATGCAAAGGGCGAAAACTGCTTCGCAAGCCCCACCCCTTGTGATTCATTAGTCAGTCAATACTGCATAAAAGGCAAGATCTAGCAGCGAGGGGCATCCTGTCTATTTCGAACCGTGGAGCAAATTACACCACGAATCAAAGGAACCAGAAAGAGTAGCAAAATAACATCCATACGAGCGAAGTTACCAACCGTCCAGTTTTTCCTGTATATTGCCAGTTTTTTTCAAGCATGCCAGCAAAACAGCCAAAGGCAAAAAAAATACAGTTTTGTAAAAAAAAATCACAGTTTTATCCAGTTGTTTTTTTTATTTTTTCGATTTTTTACTCCTCAAAATAATATATTTTCTTCCACTCGTGAGAATTCTACTCCGCTCCAGTCACATCGAAAACCTTTATGACAATCATCGTCCTTCTCTATCTATATCTACAGCCGTTCCATGCCAAACCGATATAGTAGTTCTCAGATTTTCGCTGCCTGCTGGCAGAAAATGTGTCGAGTGCCCAGCTCATTCGATCGCTAAACTGACGATGCCCGTGTTTCCAGAACTAGGCATGCCACACATCTTCTTTCTTCTCCGAAAAACAGAATTGAATAAAAAAAAGACGAAAAGAACAAATGCATGTGGATTTTGTTTCAGTGTATATTCCTTCACAGGAAACATTTGAACCACCTTTGGGATGTATGAGCTAGTTCATGATGCCAGTACTTATTCTGCGCAGTTGTCCCGATTCGCAAATAATATTACTTCCATTCTTCGTCCCGACCCGCAAATACGTTTACTTATATTTTAATGCAGCACGGTCGTCCCGATTCACACTCTTATCATTATCATTTTTTAAACGGTCGTCCTGATCCGCAAATATTTTGACTCCTACTTTTATATCGCATGGTCGTCCCGATCCGTACCCGTTTGTGCAGTCGTCTCGATCCACGCTTACCCATTTTTATTCTACAATTTCATCATACGGTCGTACCGATCCGTACGTATTATAAAATACACCAAATGCAAATGCAAACAAATCGCAAACGTGCAACTTTCGTGTCACTTTGTTACCACGCAGAGCCCCTGAAAGTATTCCAGTTCAAGGCGATTTCCGATTATCCCGTTTGATTCTCGCCCCTAGCAGAATCGCCAAAATGTGTGTCCCTAAGCGTCCGCGAGATAATCGGAGACCGCTCAAAGCCAAACGACGGCTGCCTGCTGATAAGATGGCGAAAAATATGCTGAGTGCTCAGCCCACTTGATCGCTAAACTGACAATGCCCGTGCTGCCAGAATTAGGCATGCCACACAGAATTGTCCGATCGTTATAGCTGATTATCCATTGTCATTCTTAAACAAGGCTGGATGGTTGGACATTAGAGTGCCAATGGATGTACATACAAAAGTGTCCTTCGAACTTTCGAACACAACTTTCTTAAAAAAATTGATTCCCACGAAAAACTATCCTATGCAAAATTTCAGGTCAATCGGATTTCATTTACGAAAAATCACCCATGAGTGAGTACATGCAATCGGGGTTTTCAGAAAAAAAGTAGAAGGTCTGAGTCCAGGTGCATGGACTTAAGTTTGACGTAGGAATGTGGTTGTTCGGAACAATTGTTTTTTTAAATGTAATTCTTTTCATTGTTCAGAAATCTGTTTTGTTCACTCTTTTAAAACTCCAAATGGTGGCTGTTTGTTATGTGTACTCATAACTATCAAACGGGCTGTAACGAACAAAAAACAAAATTAGCTTCTGGTAGGAGGCTCAACTGTCTAACCGAAAAAGATGATATTCATTAAGCGAAACATAACCGAGTAATGGTAGACGAAGTATATGGTCGGTGTTTAGCCAAAAAGGAACCAAGTCGTGGAATCAGACCTTTTGTGTTATTTATTGCATTAGGTTAAGCATACCATCTTTATCAGATTTGGAAAATCAAGCGTACAATAGGGATAACTTATAGCACTAAACCTCAAGTTCGTTTTTCTCGAAATCATAAAAATGTCACATAGTCCGGTCTGACTTAACACCGTGGATCGTTAAACAAAAAAATGTCCTCATTGATTACATTGAATATGAAGTTTTTGGGGAAGAAACAAACAAATGTTTAACTTACGATTTCGTTATATTTTGAGACATAATACACATGGAATCATGAAGCTGCTTTATGTTTAACAGATAGCTAAGGTATTGTGATTTTTTTTCGATTGTTTTATCCTTATTATTAGTCGTATCCTAAGTCATGAGTGGTAGCTTTTTCGGTTAAATAATGTTTGTTTGCAGACTATATTTCACGTCACATACACTGACACTGAGGGTCATGACAATATCACGTTGGTAACATTAAAATAATGATTTTCTATGAAATTGCAGTCATCTTACTAACCCACTCCACCATCTTCATCAACCTTATTACAACACGTTGGTTGGATGTCTAACTTGTTTGAAAGAACGAATTATTACACACAATTTTGTGTCACATACAGCATTCGCATAACACATGATTTACCTTTGCATTCGATCGTAAAACATACCTATATATTTATTCGTTAAATTGCTCATTCATTTTACTATTTCCATTGTTTATGTCTCAGGCGAAAAAAATGCTGGATAAATTTACCGTCTAATGGTATACAGGGTAACTTCGATATAACGTACATTTTACTTTCAAAATTGTACGTTGTATCGAATTGTACGTTATATCGATAAAACGTAGCTTATATTACTTTATTGTGTTGCTGTTTGAGTAAGGTTGATGAATAAAATCAATAAGAAGACGAAGCCAACTTTTCTCATGATGTTTCCCTTCGTTCGGTTGATTGAAGTTTGATTCATTTAGAATCCGGAATCACAAAACAGTTGTATTTCGGGATTGGTTAAAGTTACAACACAAGCTTCAGTATCAAAATACAGATAATTTATTGTTCTTTCAGAAAAAGATATTCAAAAAATTATTTTTTTTGACTTTGATAATGTGTACGTTATATCGAGGGTACGTTATAACGAGGGTACGTTATATCGAAGTTTCCCTGTATATTATAATATATATCGTAAGTACAATTCTGCGTAATTAGCATTTGAATTCTCTTAACCAAATTAATGCTAAATCTCTTAAAATTGGATAAAACGCCGAAATTGACTGTTATCTCGAAAACATTTCTTTTGTTAAAAAATTACTTTTAAGGCAGAAAAATGATCGAGTGCCGAACAGTTCATTTTTGACCAAAACAAAATTTTGAAGATAACAGTAAATTTCGACGTTTCATGCAATTTCGAGATATTTGGTACCAAGATTTTTTTTCGTAAACCCCGATTTCATGTACTCCACCCTTGGGTGATTATTCAGTTTTAAGGAACTCAAATTTGACGTCTGCGGCACTAGTAAATGAGGTCCGATTGAGCTGATATTTTGTATAGGGTAGATTTTCGTGGGAATCAACATTTTAAAGAAAGACTCGTTTGAAATTTCGAGATGACAATTTTATTTGTCACTCTGTTGCAGTGATGTCATTTTCAGTGAAATAATCCATCTGCGCTCGAGTTTCATGCCTACACTGAGGATACAGTCATCACCCATTGAAGAGAAACCATGCGCTTTTCCTTTTCACTAGCGAATATATAAAGAGTTATTGTGCGCTAGCTGGGAGGAATCTTGGTGCGAGTGTATCATAATCTCTCACACTATCTTTACTCTTGAGAGTTCGAGTGTGCGAAAACCTGTGTCCAGCACTGAAACGCGCCGGCCCGCACTCTGCCGCACTGAGGAGTACACTGAAGAGTGCGCTGAAGAGTGCAATCTTATTCGACATATAATCCACAAGCATGTTTCACCTCGGTTAACTTTTTTCAGCGAACCACAGCGCTCAGTTTATTGAAAGCTACTTTTGAGTGTACCCTTCAGAGACTTTATCCGCTGCACTGTAGAGAGTTTGTGTGCTCCATAATCTTGCGCTCGTACATATAATCTTGCGCTCGCACATATCCAGAACTATGGTGATTATAGATTATAGAGAGAAAGAGGAGCGCTCTCGTTGAGGATGACGGAGTTGGTGGGTGAATTTAAGTTTCTCTTCGCTACACAGAGGATGTGGACATCAATGCTTTGTTGTCCATGTTTGACCATTTGGCAGCAAGGATCAGTTCAGGACAATATTGATCCTGTGGCGTATAAGCAGTGGCGTCGAATGGGGGATTTTAGGAGGCATTTTAGGGGTGCAATATGAACCGAATTTATATGAAAAAATGGGGTGCGAAAGCTTCATTCGACGCCACTGCATAGAGGACGGCCATAGGCTTGTTGACTGGCAATGTTCCATAAATAGACAAAGTTTTAAATTTTCTAGCAGTAGATAAAATCTGTCTGGTTTTGTTTTTCAAACCTAAATTAAATGTTCATAATAATGATCATCATTCATTCAAATGAAGGAGGGGTCACATTACATGAAACAATCACCAGTCAATATATGACGTCAATAGATTCATATGTGAAAAGCGATTGCGGCATTTCAAACGTTTTACTAATTGACTTGGCGGGGTTCATACGAATATTGGTTGGCGTTAGTACAACTGAAGACCAATAGGATGACCATGTACAGTGGCAAAATCTCTGCAAGGTTAATTGATACACGTTCTACCATTCTTTTGATATTTTTTTCATTTTGAATAGCACATATGAAAGTAGTGTTGCATTTTTAGCTAACGAATGTGGGGATATTTCCATTATTGTGACATTGTGACATCAGAAAAAAAAGTCTGCAGTTTCAATAAAATGTGTAGTACACGGAAAAATTGTAAAAATTGTGTACATTGAAAATTTTTGCAATGATGGTCTTCTTCGCAAGAATTCGAACTATGTGAGTACACCGCATTTTCAAATTAACGTCGAAACGGCATCATTATTTGAAAGCTGTGTCATGTTCCCTGTCGCCGCTGAATGTTGATATGTTTTCTCCAAACCGAAAATAACATAGTTACGGTGGTTACAGCTACAGTTCCGTGCTGTAAAGCGTTCCTCGCAGAAACCGTGGTATCTAATTGCATTCGCTCGCAATCACCGGCAGTAGTGCATTCGTGAGCACTAAAATTGGGCATCAGCCGTTATGGTGTAAATCAGGCGTCTCCCAACTCACACACACATGAATTCCATCCAGCCGGCGCTGCCTGTTCCGTGCAGGAAAAATTACTAGTCCTGTTAAATAATTGTGGGCGGAAATCCCCCGAGCCAAGACGCAAGGGTTGCTCATATGCATCAATTTGCATCTCCTTCTTTGCGGGGATAGTACCACCCTGGCTGATAACGTATCCTGCTGCCAAACTGCAATTTGCAGCGCGATACGATGTGACGGTAGAAGCAACAGCACTACTCGTGGCATCATCATGGTTTGCCATCATCGTTTTATTGCAATAGTCATAAATGGGATCGGCCTTCCAGCACAGGGCACAATAAAATTAGTGGCAAATTCAAAATTTGCCACCACAATATGACGATTATGATGCCATTTTGATTACGATAATTTCAATATTATGTGTTTTCATTGTGCAATTTTGTATCCGATTTACAATTCATTGAAGATGATTGCGACTTCCAGAAAGAGGTTGGGAGAAAAATATCAATTGTCATGATTTAAACTGGTGATTGCTCAATTTGTACTTAATTGGGGCCGAATGAATTAAATTGTCAGTGGCTTGGATAAAGTCGATGAATTATTTTATTATTCTGACAATTTTTACCTACTAAAATGCGTTTGGCATAATTTTCTGAAGAAGACTCAAGCATAGGTTGTTTTTCTTGTCGAAATGTAATTATATCTATGCGATTACATGTTAGTTTCAGTGGAAGTGAATGTAAACTACTGCCAACTATTTTTCGTTTGGTTTGGTTTGGAGAGGGTGCTCTCGTAAGTATTGACGTAAATAGCTTTCCCTATAACGTGCACCCGTGGCCGAGTGGTTAGCGTCTCAGATTATCATGCCGGGTGTTCGGGTTCGATTTCCGTTCTGGCCGGGGGGATTTTTCGTCAGAGAAATTTCCTTCGACTTGCACTGTCGTCACGCGTATTCTAGAGCGTGCCCCTCGGATTACATTCAAGGCGTGTTATTTGGCTTAAGAAATCTCAACTAAGTATTAATGAATGACGCTAGTGAATGTATACGTTGAGACGGCAAAAATTCCACAGGGAACGTTAACGCCATTCAAGAAGCAGAAGCTTTCCCTATAATAGCACTTGAAAATCGTTTGTTGCCGTTTGAGAAAATTGTAATGGCTGGATACAATTCCTCAACAGGATAATTCCTCAGTTCATAAAAGTCAGTTCGTTGAACAGGGGATTCAGATTCTGGACTGGTCAGGTTGTTTATCATATCAAAACCATATCGAGAACATATGGGAAATGATCATACGAGGAGTACAAGCAGATAACAAGGAGTATGGAAATATTCAAGAGCTTAAACGAGCTACTTCATTTGTGTGAAACGATATATGATATAAAATATGATACATGCCAAATCCATAAAGTGGTTCTCAAATTATCGTGAAAATTGGTAGTTCTTTGTTCTATTGTACTTAGTATATCCGTAGTATTTTCCTTTTTTTTTTGCAATAATGACTTTTTTCAAAAATTTAAAGCTTTAGAACTACTGGCCGATTGAGATGATCGACAAATCAAATTGAAACCAATTAGTTCCTTCGAAATTTTTGTCTCCATTCAATATTGCTATCTTAACGTAGTATTACTTGCGTAAATTTTTATTATTAACAAGTTGACCCGGAAAACTTCGTCCCGCCCAACATTTATTTTTCGTTATCACATCCACGTTTTCTTATTAAGCGCAGGTTCATGGTCCAATCGAAGAACTATTCATTGATTGATCTTCTAATCTACCCTTTAAAATTCTCGTTCAAGTTTTTTCAACCACTTGCAAATAACATGTTTCTCCGTTACATAAATGTTTAATACAGACAATATGATATAAATATGAATAAAAACAGTCCTAAATCGCATAATTTCTTTCTCGAATTTTGCTCTTACACATTCGGCGATCCATTTTTATTTATATAGATAGACGAAGCTATAGGAGTGAGTTTTATCACATTAAAATCCATTTCCACTTCCGAACATATGTGATTCTTTTCGTTAGCGCAAACATCAGATGGACTAACAACGTTTGTCAATATGTAATTGTAGAACATATGCGATTTGAATTTTTCGAATTTTCCCATTTTCCTTCAGAGTTTTCTGAACATTTTCAATCGTCATGTTTGGTTCAAATGTGTGTATTATGTTTATGGGACACCCTCTCCATTCCAGAGGAGGGAAGGGTGTCATACCATCATAGAAACATTTCTCGTACCCAGAAACCCTCTCATCCCAAAGGGCCTGGCCGGGTAAGGGAGTAGAAAGTGCCCCCAAACCAAATCACTAGCTGTATGGCAAATATTGTAAAGGATATTAAATAAGAAATTTTGGCGGTTTATTTGAACCCCTATGTGGTTTGACGTAGGATTTATAGTGAAAAACGTACTTTTTCGATTATTTAACGCCATCCTCAAACGATACGAGATAAAAATTTGAAAAAAATACTGAATGTGCATCTTACTACGGTGTATCAAAAAAATATATCAAAAAAAAATTTCATCAAAAATTTTAGTACTAAAAAAAATATTGAAATCTTGAAAAATTTTTTTTTGGGATTTAGAGATTCAGTACTACTCTAATTCATATTTAAATGTGTTTCTTCGGCTTTTCTAGATATGTGTGATTTTTTTCAGATTTTTTTCAGTGTTGCGCGGCATCAAAAATTTTTTTTTTATATTTCCAAAGAGTGGTTAGGTAAGGGAGTAAAAAGTGCCCCCAAACCAAATCACTAGCTGTATGGCAAATATTTTAAAGGATATTAAATAAGAAATTTTGGCGGTTTATTTGAACCCCTATGTGGTTTGACGTAGGATCTATAGTGAAAAACGTACTTTTTCGTTTATTTCACGCCATCCTCAATAGATCGGAGATAAAAATTTGAAAAAAATACTGAATGTGCAATTTACCACGGTGTATCAAGAAAAAATATCAAAAAAATATTTTATCAAAAATTTTAGTACTAAAAAAAATATTTAAATTTAGAAAATTTTTTTTTGGGATTTACCGATTCAGTACTACTCTAATTTATATTTAAATGTGCTCTTTCTAGATTGATAAATATCTTCAAGCTGTTTTTTTTTCAAATATATAATAATAAAAATAAAATAATAAAAAAAAATAATACAAAGTAAAAAAGTAATACAAAGCACTTGGCGCAAGCGGAGTACCAACTCAACTGCAATCTGCAGACAGTGGAGGAGAAGATTGCAGCTTGGAAGCAGAAGGCAGTGCATGGTGCCCACCCCCATCAACTGGACCGGCCACACGTCGACAAGGCCGCATCTAATCTGTGGCTAACGCGTGGTGAACTCTCTTCAGTAGTAGAAGCCGACATGATAGCCATCCAGGACAGGATAATGCCGACGAGAAACTGCAGGCGGTACGTCTGGCATCAAGACGTTGATGACATTTGCCGGATGTGCCATCAACCAGGTGAAAACATAGAGCACATTATGGGAGGCTGTCCCGTTTTGGCCAACGCAGCCTACACCGAGCGCCACAACAACGTGGCCCGTATTGTTCATCGACAACTGGCGCTCCAATGTGCTCTACTGGAAGACAACGTACCAAACTACCGGTACCTGCCTGCACCTGTCCTGGAAAATGACCGTTTCAAGCTGTACTGGGATCGCACTGTTCTGACCGACCTCTCGATCCACCACAACCGCCCAGATATAATGGTTTACGACAAGAGCGACCGCAAAGTCACCATCATCGATGTCGCTATTCCACTGAACCAGAATCTGGAGGAGACCCACGGTCGCAAAATCTGCAAGTACCGACCATTGGCCGTGGAGCTCAAGGAACTGTGGGGGCTAAGGGAGGTCCCAAGAATTGTTCCAGTCGTTCTCTCTGGAACTGGAATTATCCCGAAGACACTTCTGGAAGCGCTAAAGGTGTTGAACATCGAGAAGGAATTGGCCGGCATCCAAAAGTCGGTCATCCTTAGCACCTGCGCGATTGTCCGACAATTCCTCGGTCAGGACTAAAACAGCACGAGCATGCAGATACGTGCATTCCGCAGAGCCTAGTCCCCCTTTGGCATTCAGAAGCCCGGGGGCAGGTGAAAATTCTGGCTAGGTTCGCCTAGTTAAGAAGTGAGATAAGTCATACAAAGTACAAAAAAATGTTATAGATTTTCTGGCATTTCGAAATTTTGAAAAAAAATAACTTTGAGACCACAAATCCGATTTGTTTTTTTATTTCAATCTTTCAGTTGAAAACCACGAATACAATAAAATAATCGATTTCAAAAAAATAAAAATAATGCAGACGATGAAGAAATTTATTTTCGAGTCACACAATGCTCTTAAAAATTCAGGAAAAATTACGCCACATGTAGAAAAAAGACACATACGAACTCATTTAAATAAAAATTTGAGCAGGACTGGATCTCAAAGTTATGTTTTTTTTCAAAATTTCGAAATGCCAGAAAATCTATAACATTTTTTTTGTACTGTGTATTTTTTTTTATTTTATTTTTATTATTAAATATTTGAAAAAAAAAACAGTTTGAAGATATTTATCAATCTAGAAAAGCCGTAAGAGCACATTTAAATATGAATTAGAATAGTACTGAATCTCTAAATCCCAAAAATTTTTTTTTCAGAATTTAAATATTTTACACCGTGGTAAGATGTACATTCAGTATTTTTTTAAAATTTTTATCTCGGATCTATTGAGGATGGCGTGAAATAAACGAAAAAGTACGTGTTTCACTATAGATCCTACGCCAAACCACATAGGGGTTCAAATAAACCGCCAAAATTTCTTATTTAATATCCTTTACAATATTTGCCATACAGCTAGTGATTTGGTTTGGGGGCACTTTTTACTCTCTTACCCGGCCAGGGCTTCATTTGCTTCATTAATTCCCGAGTAATGCAGAAAGGGCCTGACCGGGTGAGGGAGTAAAAAGTGCCCCTAAACCAAATCACTAGCTGTATATATATATATATATATATATATATATATATATATATATATATATATATATATATATATATATATATATATATATATATATATATATATATATATATATATATATATATATATATATATATATATATATATATATATATATATATATATATATATATATATATACAGTGATATATAGTGAAAAACGTACTTTTTCGTTTATTTCACGCCATCCTCAAAAGCCTCGAGACGCCATCCTCAAACGATACGAGATAAAATTTTGAAAAAAATACTGAATGTGCATCTTACTACGGTGTATCAAAAAAATATATCAAAAAAAATTTCATCAAAAATTTTAGTACTAAAAAAAATATTGAAATCTTGAAAATTTTTTTTTTGGGATTTAGAGATTCAGTACTACTCTAATTCATATTTAAATGTGTTTCTACGGCTTTTCTAGATATGTGTGATTTTTTTCAGATTTTTTTCAGTGTTGCGCGGCATCAAAAAAAATTTTTTTTTATATTTCCAAAGAGTGGTTAGGTAAGGGAGTAAAAAGTGCCCCCAAACCAAATCACTTGCTGTATGGCAAATATTGTAAAGGATATTAAATAAGAAATTTTGGCGGTTTATTTGAACCCCTATGTGGTTTGACGTAGGATCTATAGTGAAAAACGTACTTTTTCGATTATTTCACGCCATCCTCAATAGATCGGAGATAAAAATTTGAAAAAAATACTGCATGTGCATCTTACCACGGTGTATCAAGAAAAATTATCAAAATAATATTTTATCAAAAATTTTAGTACTAAAAAAAATATTTGAATTTAGAAATTTTTTTTTTGGGATTTACAGATTCAGTACTACTCTAATTTATATTTAAATGTGCTCTTTCTAGATTGATAAATATCTTCAAGCTGTTTTTTTTCAAATATATAATAATAAAAATAAAATAATAAAAAAAATAATACAAAGTACAAAAAAATGTTATAGATTTTCTGGCATTTCGAAATTTTGAAAAAAAAATATAACTTTGAGACCACAAATCCGATTTGTTTTTTTATTTCAATCTTTCAGTTGAAAACCACGAATACAATAAAATAATCGATTTCAAAAAAATAAAAATAATGCAGACGATGAAGAAATTTATTTTCGTGTCACACAATGCTCTTAAAAATTCAGGAAAAATTACGCCACATGTAGAAAAAAGATACATACGAACTCATTTAAATAAAAATTTGAGCAGGACTGGATCTCAAAGTTATATTTTTTTTCAAAATTTCGAAATGCCAGAAAATCTATAACATTTTTTTTTGTACTGTGTATTTTTTTTTATTTTATTTTTATTATTAAATATTTGAAAAAAAAAACAGTTTGAAGATATTTATCAATCTAGAAAAGCCGTAAGAGCACATTTAAATATGAATTAGAATAGTACTGAATCTCTAAATCCTAAAAATTTTTTTTTTAGAATTTAAATATTTTACACCGTGGTAAGATGTACATTCAGTATTTTTTTCAAATTTTTATCTCGGATCTATTGAGGATGGCGTGAAATAAACGAAAAAGTACGTGTTTCACTATAGATCCTACGCCAAACCACATAAGGGTTCAAATAAACCGCCAAAATTTCTTATTTAATATCCTTTACAATATTTGCCATACAGCTAGTGATTTAGTTTGGGGCACTTTTTACTCTCTTACCCGGCCAGGGCTTCATTTGCTTCATTAATTCCCGAGTAATGCATAAAGGGCCTGACCGGGTGAGGGAGTAAAAAGTGCCCCTAAACCAAATCACTAGCTGTATATATATATATATATATATATATATATATATATATATATATATATATACAGTGATATATAGTGAAAAATGTACTTTTTCGTTTATTTCACGCCATCCTCAAAAGCTTCGAGACAAAAATTTGAAAAAAATACTGAATGTGCATCTTACTACAGTGTATCGAGAAAAATTATCAAAAAAAAATTTCATCAAAAATTTTAGTACTAAAAGAAATATTGAAATTTTGAATTTTTTTTTGTGGATTTAGGGATTCAGTACTACTCTCATTCATATTTAAATGTATTTTAACGGCTTTTCTAAATATGTGTGATTTTTTTCAGTGTTGCGCGGTACAAAAAAATATTTTTTTTATATTTCCAAAGAGTCTGGCTGGGTAAGGGAGTAAAAAGTCCTCCAAACCAAATCACCAGCTGTATTGAAAATATTGTATAGGGTACTAAATAAAACATTTTGGCAGTAGTACTATATATTTGAGTCCTTATATGATACACCATAGGATCTATGGTGAAAAATGCAACTTTTCGTTTTTTTACGCCATTCTCAATAGCTTTGAGGCAAACATATGAAATGAGGTGCTTAGAATGCAAGGGGTGTAAGTGACTTGATCGATTTCTCTTCATCAACTTTTTCTTTAGTTAATAACTCAACTGCAAAATCGTTCCAATATGAGTTTGCTATACCATCCGACAGATGAGGTTCTGAACTTTTCTTCAAGATTGTCAAATACAGCTGGGAATGAATTTGCAGCTAAGTTATGACCAAAAGAGAGAGTCGATGTAGAGAAATCGATCAAATCACTTACACCCCTTTCATTCTAAGCCCCTCAAATAAAATTCAGAAAGTACATCTTACTTAGGTGTATCGATCAATATTTTGAAACATTTTTTTCATCAGAAAATTAAACACTAAAACAAATTTCAAATTAATTTTTATTTTTATTTTAAATTCAATTTTTATTTTTTATTTTGAAATTCAGTACTACTCTAGTTTGTATTACACATATTCTAGAACTTGTCACTCAGGATACATTCAAGGCGTATTACTTTCTTCCTACGTCTATTTTTGATATATGTGATTTTTTTTCAGAATTTTTAGAATGTTTTTCGCCGTACAAAAAAAAGTTATATATATTTTCAGGCATTTCGAAATTTTGAAAAAAATATTACACTGAGACCCAATTTAACTCAAATTTTTATTTAAATGCGTTCGTATGTGTTGTTTTTTCCACATGTAGCGTAATTTTTTCTTGATTTTTTAAGAGGATTACGCGGAAAAAATATATTTTTTGCCTTTGGGCATTTTTAATTTATGTTGAATTTAGAGGCCAATTACTGCTCTAATATTTAAAAAATTTTGTTTTTCATATTTCTAAATTTTGTCGGTATATTTAGAGCATTGCGCTGTACAATTGATTTTCTCGTATCTTAGAATATATGAGATTATCGTCATATTGGATTTAGATGGTTTACCAAATTCATAGGAGTACGATAGAGCTCTGTGAGAAAAAAATAAAGTCCTTGTGGAAAGATCATTCGGATTAATGAGAAGAACACTTAAAAAAATCCGAATTGTTTTTATTTTTTTTTATTTTAATCATACAATTGAAAACCACGAATACAATAAAATAATCGAATTCAAGAAAATAAAAATAATAATACAGACGATGAAGAACATTATTTTCGTGTCTCGCAATACTCTTAAAAATTTAGGAAAAATTACGCCACATGTAGAAAAAGAGACACATACGAACGCATTTAAATAAAAATTAGAGCAGAAATGGGTCTCAAAGTTATATTTTTTTTCAAAATTTCGAAATGTCAGAAAATATATAAAATTATTTTGTACTGCGTATTTTTTTTACAGGGTTTTCCATTTCTGGCTTCCGAAAGTATACAGCCCTGCGCTGACAACCGTTTGACATAGCTGTCAACCAAAGCGTCATATCGTTAGTTGAATGTCTGCCATTTTACAATATGGATCGTTTTAGCATCGCACAACGTGTTAATTTTGTTAAATTATACTATAAAAATGATGAAAAATTGGCAAATGTTTTTCAAGCATTACGGACGGTTTTGATCGTCATAGACGGCCTACAGAGCACACAATCGCTAATGTAGTGCGTAAATTCGAACAAACTGGATCCGTAGCGGATATTGTGAAACCTGTGCATCATCGTAATGTGCGTTCGGCCGAAAATATTGCTGCTGTTGTTGCCAGTGTGGAGGATGACCCGAATGTTTCGATTCCACGGCGTGCTCAGCAATTGGGCTTGTCAAACACATCATTGTGGCGAATTTTGCATTTGGACTTGCACCTACATCCATATAAAGTCCAACTGGTACAAAAATTAGAGCGTGGTGACCATGGAATGCGTCGGGCATACGTCGATTGGGTGAACGAACAACAGCAGCAAAATGCTGAATTTTCTCATCAAATTTTCTACAGCGATGAGACACATTTCGAGCTCGGTGGCTATGTGAACACCCAAAATTTTCGTATATAGGGCTCAGAAAATCCACACGTGATTGTTGAGAGGCCATTGCATCCGCCAAAAGTCACTGTTTGGTGCGCATTATGGTCTGGTGGAGTCATCGGGCCGTATTTCTTTAAAAATGAGGACGGTGAGACGGTAACTGTGCACCCGTGGCCGAGTGGTTAGCGTCTCACATTATCATGCCGGGTGTTCGGGTTCGATTCCCGTTCTGACCGGGGGATTTTTTCGTCAAAGAAATTTCCTTCGACTTGCATTGTGATCACGCGTATTCTAGAGCTTGCCCCTCGGAATACATTCAAGGCGTGTTATTTGGCTTAGAAAATCTCAACTAATTAAAGTATTAATAAATGACGCTAGTTAATGCGCATACGTTGAGACGGCAAAAGTTCCACAGGGAACGTTAACGCCATTCAAGAAGAAGAAGAGACGGTAACTGTGAATGGTGAGCGCTATGGCCGCATGTTAACCGATTTTTTTTGCCACAAATTGAAGATATGGATACGGATGACATGTGGTTTCAGCAGAACGGCGCCACGTGTCACACAACACGACCGAACATGGCCATATTGCGAACGAAATTTGAGGGACGCATAATTTCGCGTTTTGGTGATGCCAATTGGCCGTTCAGATCATGTGATTTGAACCCGTCAGACTTTGTTTTGTGGGGTTATGCGAAAGACCGTGTCTATGCCAACTCTCCGCAAACTCTTGAACATTTGAAAGACAACATTCGTGAAGTTATGACCGAGATACCGCCCCATATGTGCCGAAAAGTCATCGAAAATTACCTGTTCCGGATCAAGGTGTGCGAGGAAGCCCTAGGTGGACATTTGAATGATGTTGTATTTCACACATAATGGCATAAACCAAACTTTAATTTGAAATAAAAGTTTCATCGAAATTCGAATTCTAAGTGTGTTTTATTTCAATTTACTTTCGGAATTTAAAGTTGGAAAACCCTGTATTATTACATTTTTTGATGAAAAAATAGTTTGAAGATATTTATCGATTCACATTAGTAAGATGTACTTTCATTATTTTTGCATATTTTTGTCTCAAAGCTATTGAGAATGGCGTGAAAAAAACGAAAAGGTGCATTTTTCACCATAGATACTATGGTGTACCGTATAAGAACTCAAATATATGGTACTACTGCCGAAATGTTTTATTTAGTACCCTATACAGTGTTTTCCATACAGCTGGTGATTTGGTTTGGGGGACTTTTTACTCCCTTACCCAGCCAGACCCTTTGGAAATATAAAAAAAATATTTCTTTCAACCGCGCAACACTGAAAAAAATCACACATATCTAGAAAAGTCGTAGGAACACATTTAGATATGAATTAGAGTAGTACTGAATCTCTAAATCACATAAATAATCAAAATCTCAATATTTTTTCAGTACTTCAATTTTTTATGATTTTTACCATACAATGAAACACAAATTTCTACATTACTCGAGAATTATTCAAGCAAACAAAACCAAATTTGGCATGTAAAGATTTTAGGGTGCAATAAATGTTTTTACGGTGGTTAGATACTCCTCCACCTTCTCTTAGGGGGACTGCCATACAAATGAAACACAAATTTCTACATTACTCGAGAATTAATCAAGCAAATTAAACCAAATTAGGCATATGGAGGTTTTAGGGAGCAATAAATGTTTCTATGCCTCTTTAAGAGGGGCTGCCATACAAATGAAACACAAATTTCTGCATTATTCGAGAATTAATCAAGCAACCGAAAACAAATTAGGCATGTGAATGTTTAAAAAAAAAAGATGATGATGATGGTCCCGCCTCCTTCCCCTACAGAGGTTTGAGCAAGACGAGTTATCTAAAAGATAATTTATTTATTTTTTCTCAACATTGAAATCAGTATAGCAAACACAAAAAAACGCACTGATTTTATTCACAGATATAAGTTCAAAAAAATTGCAATGTCAAAAGACATGCCAATACTCAGTCATGTCCGCCACAGAGCCGATACGGTCCCGACGAGGCCCTTGCAGCCAAGTGGTCCACCAGAGCACAAGTCCAACCGCCAGCCTTGTTTTGGATTGACTATGAATATCCTCATTCAGAGAAATCGAGAAAATTTCCTTTACGAAAAATTCCTAGACCGGCCCCTCAAAATCTTTCAATTTAATATCCTTTATATCTGTGCCACGCGTGCGACGCTCAAACTTTTGTAGACTACTTTTATTTTATTTTTTTCAACTAATACAACTATAAAAACAACAGTATAAAAATAAAAATAGTCCATCATCACCAGATCATGACAGACATAATAGAGATCAATACAAATTAAAAAAAAGATAATTTAAAAAATTAAATAGTCTACATAATATAATCCGTTAAAAAACTTCGTCAGGTTAATTGAAAATATTAAAACAAACTACAAAAAATTGTCCACATTAATTATCCGTTCGTATAAAACTTCGTCAATAAAAATCTTCGTCATAAAATTAAAAAAAAAATCGTTCGACTGTTAACTAAAGACAGCTTTCACGTGTGAAATACAGTGCCTCTTAAATTCTGTAAGTGTTGTTGCGCATTTAATATGTCTTGGCATCGAGTTGAAAACATTTATTCCTTTGAAGTACAACGAATTTTGTGAAGCACATGACAAGAAATTAGGTGTTCTTAATTCATTCGCGTTTCTAGTGTTATATCTATGGAAATCACTTCCTCTTTCAACTCGATCACACAAATATCGAGGCAGCAAACCATTAACTACTTTAAAAATGAACACCATAGTTAAATAGACAATTCTTTGCTTTTTTTTTGAATCTATTACATTTTAGGATCAACCGCATTATTTTATTCTGCAAACGTTGTAATCTCGATATTTGTGTATCATTGGCTAAAAATAATATGGAAGAACAAAAGTCTAAATGAGGAGAGATGATTGATTTGTATAGCTGTATTTTGCTGCAAATAGTTAAATCGTTTTTCAATCGGCATAAGATTCCATACTTCTTGGCAATTTTCTTGATGACATTGTCAATGTGAGTATTGAACTTGAGTTTGTCATCAATAATCACGCCAAGATATTTAATCTCCCGAACGCGATCAATGGTCTCATCATCAATTACAATTGAGACGTTTTCATTAGAATGATTTCGCGAGATTACCATAAATTTAGTTTTATTTATATTCAACTTCAATTGCTTATACTTCAACCATCTACTTAAAGAACGCAAATCTCCATTCAAATGTAAAACGACCTGATTCAAATCATTAGCTGCAATGAATAACACAGTATCATCTGCAAAAAGGTTAATATCACAAAATCGTAAAACTCGTCGCATGTCGTTGATGTACATAATAAATAAAAGGGGCCCTAATACACTTCCCTGAGGTACTCCAAGATTATTCCCTACGGGACTGGAAATTGAATCATTAAAAATAGTCCGTTGAGTTCTGTCATACAAATAACTTTCAAACCATTTATATGCAGTACTCGTAATTCCAAAGCGCTGAATCGTGTTCAACAACAAGGGCCTAGAAATTGTCTCGAAAGCGCGTTTTAGATCCAAGAAAACAGCAATTATGGTATCCAAAGTGTACCAGTTGTTCGAGTTCATGATCGGTTATTTTCAAATTGGTATCAGTGACTGTGTTGATAGTTTCAAAATTGGAATAAACATGATCAATTAAAGTTTTACTGTGCCTGGAAATACGCGTGAATTCATTTACTGTTTGTTTCAAATTGAAGAAATCAGATAAGCGCTTCAAATGGTTCGAATTGTAGTCATCACGCCAATTGATATTGAAATCACCAGCTAATATATTTAATTTGCTAGAATCAAGGAACATTTCGAGCCAGTTTTCTAAAATTTCAACAAAACGCTGTTCACTTGAGCTGGGGCTATGATACAAAACACCATAATTACCCATCTTCATGCCACGTTCAACTGTAATGCCCAAAAACTAGTTTCCATCAATAACTTCGATGAGGCGAAGATTGAAGTGAACTGATTCTTTGACATAAATAGCAACACCGCCAGTATGTCTAGAATGTGATAAACAAGCAGCAACATTATATCCCGGAATACTATATTGATCAAATGATTCAATTTCAACAATATGCGTTTCTGATAATAAAACTAAAAGTGGACGCTTTTCCTCAACAATCTGACGTAATGCTACGTAGTTTGTTGACAACCTCACAATATTTAAATACAGAACATGAAATTGATTCACAATTCTTCTGGAACATGGTTGCTATTTATTGAAATGTGAGCTGCCTTTTTTCAATTCATAAAGTCTTTTGTATACTAAACATTCAGAAGTTCTGAATCAGAACTAAATGCGGCATGGTTGACGTCCAAATTCATTTTACGTTCTCTATTCATTTTCAAACAATTAACACATTTCAATACAGTTGACCTGCACTCAGATGTCTTGTGTTTCTGACTACACCTAGAACACTTTTCACAATTTTGTTTGCAATCCGTGCTCTTATGTCCAAATTCTCCGCATTTGAAGCATCTTAACACACTAATCGCGGGAACTACGGAGCACCGATCAAACCCCACATTTATTTTTTTCGCACTCAGTAAATTATTATATGTGTCAACATCTACTTCAATCATAGCGCTATACTTGTTGTATGTGAAGCGTGGATTTTCGAAAACTTTCAAAACTTTCACATTTTTAATTGCGATGTTTTCATTTTGACTCTTTAAATAGACAATGAAAACGTCGGAGGACCCACAATTTTTAATCTTGGCACCGATAAGGGAACAACAGCATGATAATTTTCACCCAAATTGCTTTCAATATCATTTTTGCCATCATTTATGTTGGTTGAACACTCAACAATGATGGAGCCATCTCTACCATTCCTAAAATTACCAATTTTGTGTGTTTTTGGATCTAGTTTCGTTTTTAAATGCTTACGAGTTTCCTCGCAAGCTTGTTTGGACTCTTTGGGTTTTATTACAATAACCGACTGAGTCTTACGACTATTTTGCTTGATACTATTGCTCTTTATATTATTATCATTACCATTGTTGGAACTTTTTACTACATCCGCGAAACTTATGTTATTTAGAATGACATCATCGTTATCATTGTTTTGATATTTTCGTTTCTTCCGTTTAGGAATGTTTTGATGCGATTCAGAAGGAATTGCACCAGGTTCATTGAGCGAATCATTCCATGCAGCTAAATTATTCTGCGCGGTAAATGTTAAAAATGAACTTGTCATAGAATCCAATCTCTCACATATCAATTTTTCAAGAGACTCACATATATTTTCTCTCAAATCTTTCATACCGCACTTTAGCGCGCTGTCTAGCTGAGCCGTAATGTGATCTCGCATGTCCGTAAGCGAGTCAGAGAGTGAAGATAGTTTCATCACCTCCTCTTTTCTACCTTTCGCACACCCGAGATAAGATCACTTTGCTCCCCACAACCCTGGTCTGATAGACAGTCATTACATTTGAAAAAAACATTTACGTTCTTCGTGATAAGCTTTGCTGTCGGCCTGCTCAGAAGTGTGCATTTGTAGTGGAACACTCCGCTACACTTACCGATACAGCAAACCGGCAGATCGCTTACCACTATCCCCAGTTAACACACTGAACATTCCATAGCCAACACAGATTAAAGCGGGACGCTATACAACCATACAGAGAAGAGAAATAAAGGAAGAATGAACCGCCACGGCTGCTATACAAGAAAAACAGCACGCCGGGGCCGGCTGAAAAAGGCAAAATTAAACAAGAATCGGTTGTTGTGGGCAACCGTTCTCCTACTTATCCTGATTTCTTAACACAAAGGGCACACGAACGAAGATTTCTTTCGCTGCACAGGGCAATATTTCACACTAAATATTGATAAACTATCACAGCACAATACACAATACTATGTCCACCATGATAATTTTTCAATTCATGACAGGGTGCAACAAATGTTTTTACGGTGGTTAGATACTCCTCCCCCTTCTTTTAGGCTCCAATCAATCCAATCAAAAGAAACACAAATTTCTACATTACTCGAGAATTATTTAAGCAAACGAAGCCAAATTTGGCATGTGAAGGTTTTAGGGTGCAATAAATGTTTTTACGGTGGTTAGATACTCCTCCCCCTCTCTTAGGGGGGGGGGGTGTCTGCCATACAAATGAAACACAAATTTCTGCATTACTCGAGAATTAAGCAAGCATACGAAACCAAATTTGGCATGTGGAGGTTTCAGAATGCAATAAATGTTTCTACGGTGGTTCGACACTCCTCCCCCTCTCTTAAGGTGGGATGTCATATAAATGAAAAACAAATTTCTGCATTACTCGAAAACTAATCAAGCAAATGGAGCCAAATTTGGTATGTGAAGATTTTAGGGGGCACGAAACGTTTCTATGGTGAATGGACACTTCTCCCTCCTCTCTAAGGGGTTAAGAGGGAAGGGGTCTGTCTTTATTCTATCATAATTTCTGTATCAAACATTTATTCCATGTAACGGAGAAACATGTTATTTGCAAGTGGTTGAAAAATCTTGAACGAGAATTGTGTCTGAAAATAATCTGTTTTTATAAAAGCGAGTTTTGGTAGAAGTACTAGGAATTTTATAGTAAAAGGTTATTTTAAAGAGTAGATTAAAAGATCAATCAATGAACAGTTTTGCGATTGGACTCATTAACTTGCGCTTAATAAGAAAACGTGGATGTGATAACGACAAATAAATTTTGGGCGAGACGAAGTTTGCTGGGTCAGCTAGTTATTTATATTTGCGAAACCAGCATAGCGCGGTGAGATCTCATCAAGATTTATCTCGGAGATTTTGTTGGAACGCTGGTTTGCACAGAAAACGTTACCGAACACTTCGAGTAGATTCGTGCGGATGCTTCTGTGGATTTTGGAGTTTTAGAAACATTGGATTATCCCCTTAGTGTCAGCCAATTATTCATATTTGAAAAAACCGACACGTTGCGGTGAGATTTTATCAAGAGACTATTTTTAACGTTATTATCCTTTTGCTGGATGACGGAAGTGGTATGACGAATATTTCATTCGAAAGATAAAAGGTCTGTGAGTGATGTTTGTTATATACGTATCCAAATATTTTATTCACTAGCTAAAAAATTGTTTTGAAAATAAATTTTTGAAATTTAAAAAATCTATATCTATCACGGTTGTTCGAAGGGCCAATTAGGCTCGCTCTGCTCAATCTGTTTCTATGTTCCTACCGTGTCGAACGGACGTGTAACCTTTCACCTTACAATGTATTCGAAAGAAGCATGAAAGATGCTCTATGTTTGCACTTGCTTGGGCTTTCCGGAAATCTTTCATTGATTGAGAATTGATAATTGATTACTAAACCCACGGTAGTCTTACGTCATCTTAGCGGTTGTATCACGGATATAACCCCCTCCTAGTTTTTTTTCATTCTACCTAGGCGATCAACCTGGTGGTAGATCTCTTTACATACCACATATTTCGACCACGGCTGTTGCTATTTCATGTCTGGTGAATTTTTGGAACCGGCAGTTGTCATGACGCACCATTTTCTCACATCTTGTGGTTATCTTTACACACCACAGAATCTATATCTAGCGGCAGTCCCAAAGCGCCCACAGCTTTGATTTTGGTGGTTTTCTTTATGCAACGCAGATTTTGATGTTTGTACTAACAGACCACTTTTACACTTCGGATCATTTTCTTTATGCATCACGAAATATGAATCTGGCGGTTGCCTCAACACGCCAAGTAATTATTAGTGGGTTTCTTTACAAACCGCCGATTTATAATTCTTGTACTCACAGAACACTTTTATATTTTGGTTCGCTTTCATTACGCATCAGGAATTATTATTAATTATCGAATTATCACTCGACCCGTCCAGAACTTCAGTTCAGGTGGTTTTCTTTACATACCGCAGTTTTTAATTTTTGAACTCACAGTCCACTTTTGCATTGCGGTTCATTTCTTTACGCATCACGAATTATTATAAATTTTCAATTTATCACTAGACTCGCCAATTACTTCAATGTTGGTGGTTTACTTTTCGCGATGTTCAAACATGCTCAATGATACACAAACATAAACATGCGTTTCTCACATCTTAAACAAACACGATGTTCCTAATTTAAGTACATCATGTAAATACAAAACATACCACCCGTTGTTGCAGTATTCATTGCTCTTCGTTTCCTTTCATGCACGGAGAGAAATTATTCCTTCTAAAGCATTTTTTTTTAGAATACTTTTTCACAGAAACTAACTAGAAATTTATTTCGTATTGCTGAGAAAATCGTCATTACAGATACTAAGTACTGAGGCAGAAAAAAATGCATAACACCAAACGGCTCTATCTCAAAAAATAGGAGAGGAACCTAAACACAGAATATTGTTACCGATCATATCAAAATTCATCAGTCACAAAAGGTTGTTTGTGCAAATATTTTGTGTCTAGTGTGTAAGTCAATTTTTGTTTTGTTTCGACTGGTATAATTATTGTTAAATGTACAGGGTTTTCCAACTTTAAATTCCGAAAGTAAATTGAAATAAAACACACTTAGAATTCGAATTTCGATGAAACTTTTATTTCAAATTTAAGTTTGGTTTATGCCATTATGTGTGAAATACAACATCATTCAAATGTCCACCTAGAGCTTCCTCGCACACCTTGATCCGGAACAGGTAATTTTCGATGACTTTTCGGCACATATGGGGCGGTATCTCGGTCATAACTTTACGAATGTTGTCTTTCAAATGTTCAAGAGTTTGCGGAGAGTTGGCATAGACACGGTCTTTCGCATAACCCCACAAAACAAAGTCTAGCGGGTTCAAATCGCATGATCTGGACGGTCAATTGGCATCTCCAAAACGCGAAATTATGCGTCCCTCGCATTAGTTCGCAATATGGCCATGTTCGGTCGTGTTGTGTGGCACGTGGCGCCGTCCTGCTGAAACCACATGTCATCCGTATCCATATCTTCAATTTGTGGCAAAAAAAATCGGTTAACAAGCGGCCATAGCGCTCACCATTCACAGTTACCGTCTCGCCGTCCTCATTTTCAAAGAAATACGGCCCGATGACTCCACCAGACCATAATGCGCACCAAACAGTGACTTTTGGCGGATGCAATGGCCTCTCAACAATCACGTGTGGATTTTCTGAGCCCTATATACGGAAATTTTGGGTGTTCACATAGCCACCGAGCTCGAAATGTGCCTCATCGCTGAAGAAAATTTGATGCGAAAATTCAGCATTTTCGTTGTTCGTTCACCCAATCGACGTATGCCCGACGCATTCCATGGTCACCACGCTCTAATTTTGTACCAGTTGGACTTTATATGGATGTAGGTGCAAGTCCAAATGCAAAATTCGCCACAATAATGTGTTTGACAAGCCCAATTGCTGAGCACGCCGTGGAATCGAAACATTCGGGTCATCCTCCACACTGGCAACAACAGCAGCAATATTTTCGGCTGAACGCACATTACGATGATGCACAGGTTTCACAATATCCGCTACGGATCCAGTTTGTTCGAATTTACGCACTACATTAGCGATTGTGTGCTCTGTAGGCCGTCCATGACGATCAAAATCCGTCCGTAATGCTTGAAAAACATTTGCCGGTTTTCCATCTTTTTTATAGTATAATTTAACAAAATTAACACGTTGTGCGATGCTAAAACGATCCATATTGTAAAATGGCAGACATTCAACTAACGATATGACGCTTTGGTTGACAGCTATGTCAAACGGTTGTCAGCGCAGGGCTGTATACTTTCGGAAGCCCGAACCTTGATTAAAAATATGTAAATGTACTAACCCAATATCGCTCCGACGAGGTTGCGTGTCGGGCGAAAAAGACATCTGTCGATCCTGACAGATCCTTCCGTTGAAAATGGGAGTGAGTAGGAGGAGGAAAGGAGCTGAATGATACGAAAAGAGGTGACAGGTGCTCGACATAGGGCCATCGGCCACCTACCACCACGTTCCAAGGCGACGCTATTGCGTATAATCAAGGTTCCAGAGTATCACTCATTAGGATAAATCCCCTCCCACCTTCCGGCATCCTCGGCACATCGTAGCGCGGCGGCGACGAAGACGACGAACACGAAGGACAGCGTAGCCCACGTAGCGAAGGACCCCACAGAACGAAAAAAAAACATTTTTTATCAGAAAAACAACTAACGCTTTTTCCTATCCTATCAGCAAAGCTAGTCCATTTGCACAGACAGCTTCTCGTGTCCGCTTTCCGCTTATTGTTTTACCGGTTTTCATAAGATCGGAACATTCTTCCCTAGGGCCAAAGCCGACCCTGAGAAATATTATAGAACGAGGAGAGCTAAGCCGGACAGTACGGCTATGAAAGATTTCGAATGCTTATAGCTCGAACATTTCTTAATAAATCGGAAAGATTTTTGCATCAATTGATAGGAAATATTTCTACGCATCTATCACAATAAATAAAATGTTATTTTTCCTGAGATAAGCAATTGAATCACTGTAAAATGTCGAGCGCTATCTGAACGCCCTAACTACCCCGTTTTGATTGGCCCACATTACGGTTTCCGCAACACACCCATCAAAACCAAGGTGCCGTCTCCTGGAAGTTCAACAACGAGGGAATGTTGTCATAGGCACATCGATTTTTCATGGGATGCTCAAATTCACCGTTCCGTCGTACTAACGCAAACCAACAGTTTCGGATGGATCAACCTGAAGAATTATACGACGAATCCCCATGCTAGTTAGCAATGGTTATAGTATCATAGTCCGCCATTGTTGTGAGATCTGCTAATTGATTGGATGAAAAACAAATACCCGCCGAGGGAAATGCAGCGGTGAAATCGTTCCTTTTTGTTAACGAATTCCCCGATGTATTTTATTATTAGGTGTTACGCTTCCGATGGTTCAGCTATTATCCTGCTTGTGGTAGTACAAATCAATGAGAGCGATTATACTGTAGCATGAAATTCAATTAGTTGAGCAATCTTTCCATAATTTCATCGGAGCTGGGGTACCGGGAAAGCCATCTTTCCAAACGATGGCTTGGCTTGGCTGGTTGATGCAATATCCCATGCTTCAGCCAATTTTTTGTTCCGACGGATAAGAGCAACGATAAGTGGATGCAATTTAAGCTCGGTTCGATCACGGATTAATTAGAGAATAAATTGTTGTAAAATAAAAATTTCAATTACATCGCGACACCTACAAGCGTCTGGTATATTTTGTCCGTGAGAAAACATATCACGGGGCGACATTTTCAACATAACTCATACAACAAGAGCCACATTTCACTTCGCGATATATGGTGCCCCATCCGTAAAATCAGAATCAAAACCCAATAGGTATAGGCGAGATTAATATTGCCTCGCCCCCGTCAATAAATTGATGGTAAATGGTAAATGTAGCAAAATATTGAACAGGTTCGTGTGTGTGGTAAGGTTATTATTGCAATAGTTTTTCCATGTTGCGGCGGTTAATTGTTGATCTACCGGTAGGCAGGGTGTTCTGAGCATTTCACAAACGATCCCGTTAGACGGTGGGGTAACACAACTGAAGGTTTAATACAAGTTGTCGTGGCAGAGCGCCAGAACTAAATATGTGTTTCTAATGCCAATCGATTAGGCACACCTGTTCAATCCACAGAGGACACCTGCAATTTTTTCCGACATGATCGATAGTGGTGTAGATAATGACAATCACTATACAGAGTGATCTTCAGCCATCAGAGCCGCTTTGAGGAGCAGTATATTTTTTCAAAATTGTTCATGCATTATAAACATCTTTTTTGGAGTAGTCAACAGTAAAGTAAAGAACACTCTGTGTGATGTATGTAAACAATGTGTTGCCAAGTATGTGGTCTAGCATTATGGCAAGCTGTTGTTTTCACGTATTTGACATATTTATATTCCCACTAGCTAGGCTAACCAAACGTACCGTTTTGAATGGGACAGTACCGTTTTTTCGATCATTTTGACGTAGGATTACGTCTTTCGCGAACATATTGAGGTACAAATTGAAAATCGAAAACGAGCACATCGTGAAAGTTGTCCAATTTCAAACGCTTATTCCTCAGCCATTGATGATGGATTGATGAAATTTTTGCGTCAATCGATGTCGGCACTCTATAACAATTTTTTATATTGAATATAATAATATTTGTCATGAAACTAATTATCGAACAATTGAAAAATCTCAACCCATATCCGAACGGAAATACCCACTTCTGATTGGTCGAAATTGACGACACATGCGGCGGGTCCCTTACAGAGACATCAAAACCAAGCTTCCTGGGGGAAATCGGCATTGCAAATACATGAAAGTAAGGGAGACTTTTGTTCCTACCGAAATGTGTTCCTTAACAAAGACATCTAAACCAGGCTGCCTGGGTGAAATCGGCATTGCAAATACATGAAAGTAGGGGGGACTTTTGTTCTTACCGAAATGTGTTCCCTAACAGAGATATCAAAACCAAGCTGCCTGGGGGAAATCGGCATTGCAAATACATCAAAGTAAGGGAAACTTTTGTACCTACCGAAATGTGTTCCCTAACAGAGACATTAAAACCAGATCATTATCAAATAGTTTAACGATATAATTCTTCAACATATCCGAAATCAACAGATAGCCTAACGGAATCCTACGTCAATTATGCGATCGTGTCTCGGACACAACCCTCCTGTGACTTTTTTATTACGGTCTTGTGACATTTACTGGTCTTGTTGAGGCAATGTTGCTGAAGTTGCTATCATTTCTTATTATATCATTATATTTTTTCAACATAACTTTATCGTGTCTTTGCTCGTATTGTGGCCGCTTGACGTAGGATTACGTCTTTCGGGAACATATTGGGGTACAAATTGAAAATCGAAAATCGAGCGCACCGTGAAAATTGTCCAATTTCAAATGCTTATTGTTCAGTCATTTCATGATGGATTGATGAGACTTTTGCGTCAATCACTTTCGGTACTCCATAACATTTTTTTACATTGAATAAAATGGTATATGTCATGAAACTAACTATCGAACAATTGAAAAATCTCAACCCATATCCTAACGAAATTACCCACTTCTGATAGGTCGAAATTGACGACATATGCGGCAGGTCCCAAGCAGAGACATCAAAACCAAGCTGCCTAGGGGAAATTGGCATTGCAGATACATGAAAGTAGAGGGAGCTTTTTTCCCACCGACATGTATTCCCTAACAGAGATTTCAAATCCATGGTTTCTGGGAGAAATCAGCATGTAAAAACCCTCGATAGTTTAACTAACGACGCGCACAAATGGATAGTGCTCATTGTAACTAGCGTGGTCATTGTTGATTGCATACGTGCTGGCGAATAAGTTGGTAGCGGTGAACAAGTGTTTTTTCGTTCCAATAAGAATCTTTCGATTGAAGAATGATGCTTCAATGAATTGAATAGAACTTATGCTTGATAGAATATAAATAAAATTTAAATTTGGAACTTTTATGTTGGTTGCTTCGTAAAACTTTTAGCACAACTGTAAGTGTAAAATTGTGTATGGTAGCTATTGTGTTAAAATGACTTGAAATATGAAACGATTTTTTTTCTCCCAAGGAAAGTTCATGCGACGAGCAAAATTGGAAAAATGAAGGAATATTCGAAAAAGTGATTTCACATATGCTCTACATATCTTATTGGGTGCTGTTAGCCCAATTGAAATTCGCATTGAGGCATGTAGCATCGTGTTCCGTTGGGTTTAAAGCGAAAAGGAAATGGGTTGAATAAACACTCAGAAAATAAAAAATTATGAATGAAATTACTTTTCCATTTCAAATATATTTTCTCTATACTAAAGTAACACTTTTTTTTCTGGTGAGAAAAATTGGGTTCAATAATGATAATTATCTTATATTGCTTTGATGAGCTTTTTTTCTTTATTTCATCCATACATAACACAGGCGCCATTTCGTCCAGGACCACAGGGGGCGGCTTTGGTACGTGATACGCACCATCTAATTACTAATCACCATCCTTCTATCATTATCACTTGGTTATGGACACTGGTGGAGTGAACAAACATTACCTAACAACCAGACAAAACCGACCCAAATCATTATCGAAGAGTTTAACAATGTAATTCTTCAAACATATCCAAAATCAGCGTGCAGCAGATAGCCTAACGGAATCCTACGTCAACTATGCGGTCGTGTCTTGGACACAACCCTCCTGTGAATTTTTCCTTCAGTTCACGGCTCAAACACATTAATTGTCGTCGGTAGAGCTGCCCCGTAATTGTTTCATTCGGTTTTAGCAGCTCATAGTACATCACACCCAGCTGGTCCCACCAAATAAACAGCATAACCTTCTGGCCGTGAATAGTCCGCGCGGCCGTAGATGTTGATGCATAGCCGGGGTATCCATACGTTGCCCGACGTTTAGTACTATCGTAATGGACCTACTTTTCATCGCCAGTAACGATTCGATGCGAAAAAAACCCATTCTTTGATGCCGTTGGAGCAGTCGCACGTGAAAAAACGGCGTTAGACGTCTCGTGGCTTCAATTCATACGGCACCCAATGTCCTATCTTTCGGATCATTCCCATTGTTTCCAAACGATCGGATATGGTTTGCTGAGCTACTCCAAGTATAACTGCAAGTTCTTGTTGCGTTTGTGACGGATCTTGATTGAGTAAAGCCTCCAATTCTTCATATTCAAACTTTTTTGACGGTCCGGAACGTTCTTCGTCAAAATTATCACTTTTAAGCCGTGCAAACCACGTCTGACACGTTCGCTCAGTTGAAGCATGGTCATCATAAACTTCCACCAAAATGCGATGACTTTCCGCAGCTTTGCTCTTCATATTGAAGTAATGAAGTAACACTCCCCGCAAAACACTCTCGTTGGTACGAAATTCGACATATTCGAAGTGACAAAAAACTGTGTTGTTTACGCTTCAACTTTTTGACATATACTGAAAAGACTTTCCAACGATTGTCTGGAAATTTGATTCACTGGAATAATAATCAAATTATCAAGTATCAAGTCCATCTGTTGTATAACCGAAGAAACTTACCGGTACACCTAATAACTATAACTAATGAGATAAAAAGGTAAAATAAAGAATCCGTGCCAGTTGCCGATAGTTAGGTGCAAATATCTCCAGTAAAGAAATTTCTAGAGTGTAAGGAATTCATAAAGATTACTGAATTTTTAACCGGAACGTGACAAACTGTTTGCATAAAATTTCCAAAAATCATATTCGCAAAGTCGCTTCATCATCTAAATATTCCTTCGATATAGAGAACAAAGCAGCTTCATCTAAGAATGTTTGATTGTTTGGTTTTGTTCTTTCTATTATATTTTCCAAAAAATATTAGAAAATATATTTTTTTGACTTGCGTGCCTCATTTTTATTCCTGAACCATTCGATCAGCCTACTACTAAAGGGTGTGTCACATCAAATTGCATCACGGAAAAAACGCTGTAGAAATTTAATTTTTAGGAATTATATCTTCAGCTTTGGTTTTATAATCAGATAAGAGTGTATAGATCACGTTGGCCATGCTTCACTGTCAATTTTTCGTAAATTTGGAAAAATGTCGTCGAACGTAAAAGAGTGTCGTGAATTAATCCTGTGCACTCATTTCGAGAATCCGGAGTTGTCACATCGGGACATCGGTAAGATGCTGGGAATCGTCCAATCCACGGTCAGCAGAGTACTAAAACGATACTTCGAGAACCTAACCATTGACCGGATGGTGAAGAACGGCAAAAATGGATACTCCGTCAGTGAAAAAGATCACAAGCGCGTAGTTAAGTAGTTTAGACGTGATCCGAGAAGTTCAGTCCGGGATGTCGCCAATAAGCTGAATTTGTCAAGTTCATTCGTCCAGCGGACCAAGCAGCGGGAGGGCCTGCGTACATACAAGGTTCAGAAGGCTCTTAACCGCGACGAAAGGCAAAACATGGTGGGGAAGACGCGAGCCCGGAAGCTGTACACCGAAATGCTGACGAAGCCGCATTGCCTGGTAATGGACGACGAAACCTACGTCAAAGCGGAC
The DNA here is from genome assembly GCF_029784135.1 of Toxorhynchites rutilus septentrionalis. Taxonomy (NCBI): domain Eukaryota; kingdom Metazoa; phylum Arthropoda; class Insecta; order Diptera; family Culicidae; genus Toxorhynchites; species Toxorhynchites rutilus. Next base: position 252,409,830 of record NC_073746.1, on the reverse strand, counting down.
TTTCGTCAGCTGCCGGGCCTGTTGTTTCATCTCCGCAGAGGACAAATTCAGCGTTCCGGAGGAGATTCGCAAGCAGAAACTATCCAAGTTTGCCAAAAAGTACATGGTGTGGCAAGCGATCTGCTCTTGCGGAAAGCGGAGCGCCCCCTTCGTGATGACCGGCACGGTAAACGGGCAGGTTTACCTTAAGGAGTGCCTACAGAAGCGCTTACTACCACTATTGAAGCAGCACGAGAGCCCGACCATCTTCTGGCCGGATCTCGCTTCGTGCCACTATTCAAAGGACGTGTTGGAGTGGTACGAAGCCAACGGGGTCACCTTCGTGCCAAAGGAAATGAACCCGCCCAACGCGCCGGAGCTTCGCCCAATAGAGAAATATTGGGCGATTATGAAGCAGGCCCTCCGGAAGAACCCAAAAGTTGTCAAATCGGAGGCGGACTTCAAGAGAAAATGGATTTCTGTTCAAAAAAAACTACAACCTGACGTTGTACAGAACCTTATGGACGGGGTAAAGAGGAAGGGGCGAGCATACAGGCTTGGGTTCGAAGTATGATTAAAAGAAAATGCCAAAAGTTGTTTAATAGTTTTTATTTTACTGTCTAAAATTTTCAAAAGGATCGGTCTACTGGGCGAATTTCTACAGCGTTTTTTCCGTGATGCAATTTGATGTGACACACCCTTTAACTCATTCCAATCCGCAGTGCGAATATGGTTTGATTCAGTTAGAATCCCTGTTTATTTTATAGCAACGGACGTAGTAGGCGTTTCTGAAATCTTTTGACAGCAAATTGTTTGAAAACCCCATATCTTACGATGGTAAAAATTTTGCGTTGATCCGTTCTGTTTAGAAAAAGATTTGCAGGATAGAAACCAAGGGAAAAAAAACAGGAAGTGGGTTATATCTATGGTATAACCGCAATGGTGACGTAGGACTATCGTTGATTTAGTGATCATTTGTTTGAAGTTGAATCAGAATTCATTCTGAATGAATGAATAAATGAATATTTGGGGGACTTTGAAAACGGAGGTACAAGGTTTTATGCATCCAATATTGGATACGAAAATATCCTACTGATGGGGAAGAATAATCTTCAGAAGTTTTCCTGCTAATTGCACTTGATTGAAAAATCACAGAACTAAATGTATTTGGTCGCAGTATTATATGTATAGAAAACATTAAAATAAATTCGTTCGCTTGCATGTAATTTTCAATTCCAAGGGGAACTGGTTGATTATTTTGCAGCAACGACATCTTTCCGGATTCTCCTCGATTCTTCTCGAAATCCACCAGTGGTTAATGCTAACTCGATAACCACCTGTTGATTGTACTTGATTGAAAAATCATACAATTAATTGTATTTGGTCGCAGTATTAAAAGGATAGAAAACATTACAATAAACTCTTCCGCTTGAATGTAATTTTCAAGTCCAAGTGGGACTGGCAGATTATTTTACAGCAACGATCACTTCATTCCGGATTCTTCTCGATAACCAGCGAACGTAAAGAGTTGCACGCGTGTATGCGTGTGGCAGTTGCTTCGATACCTCAAGCGGAACCAATTGTCGATGCTGGTACTCTTTCGGTCGTCTTCTCTTCTCCTTCTGATGGATCGGCATTTCTGCCCTCACTCACAGTTCCAAACAAACTGCATGTCTTTCAGGTCAGGTCAGGCCAGGTAATGAATCCCTCGATCCCTCGCCGTCCAGCTCGTCCAGCACGTTCTGCTCGTTCAATTACGATGTTGTCTTGTCGATGTCCCCTCGAAAAATGAATACGTTTCACCACCAGAATATCGCTTAAGTATGCTTTTTGTGCGTGATTGAATCGAGAGAAGGTGTGGTTTACGATGGCAATTTCCGTTGCGTGCGCATACAATATTGGATACGAAAATTTTCTACTTATGGGGGAGAATAATTTTCAGAAGCTCTCCTGCTAATTACACTTGATTGAAAAATTACAAAATCAAATGTATTTGGTCGCTGTGTTATATGATTTGATTCCATGATTTTCCAGATTTTCCAGATTTTCCTCGATACTCGAAGCCCACCAGTGGTTAATCCTAACTCGATAACCACCTGTTAATAGCACTTGATTGAAAAATATTTGGTATTTGGTTATACGGTTGAAAAACATTAAAATAAACTCTTTCGCTCGAATGTATTTTCAATTCCCAGGGGAACTGGCAGATTATTTTTCAGCAACGATTGGATCTTTCCGGAATTTTCTCGATGCTGAATGGCATCCAAACGAAAATAATTTCGCGCGTGTATGTGTGTGTGTGTGGCAGCTGCTTCGATGTCTTCCCGGGGAACAGTTTCTCGACGCTGATACTCTCTTGGTCGCCTTCTCTTCTACTTCTGATCGATCGGCTTTTCTGCCCTCCCTCACAGTTCCAAACAAACTACATGTCTTTCAGGTCAGGTCAGGCCAGGTAATGAATCCCTCGATCCCTCGCCGTCCATCTCATCCAGCACGTTCAGCTCGTTCAATTACGATGTTGTCTTATCGATGTCCTCACGAAAAATAAATGCGTTTCACCACCAGAATATCGCTTAAGTATGCTTTTTGTGCGTGATTGAATGGAGAGAAGGTGTGGTTTACGATGACTCTCTGAGTTTGAAACTTTCGGCAACTGAGTATCATTCGATTTAAAATTATATAATTTTCACGATGCGAAACATTTTCCGTTGCGTGCGCATACAATATTGGATACGAAAATTTTCTACTTATGGGGAAGAATAATTTTCAGAAGCTTTCCTGTTAATTGCGATTGATTGAAAATCACAAAACCAAATGTATTTGGTTGCAGTATTATATGGATAGAAAACATTAGAATAAACTCTTTCGCATCAATGTATTTTTCAATTCCCAGGGGAACTGGTAGAGTATTTTTCAGCAACGATTAGTTCTTTCCTGATTTTCCTCGATACTCGAAGCCCACCAGTGGTTAATTCTAACTCGATAACCACCTGTTAATAGCACTTGATTGAAAAATATTTAGTCGCAGTGTTACATGGATAGAAAACATTAAAATGAACTCTTGTGCATGAATGTATTTTACAGTAACGATTGGATCTTTCCGGAATTTTCTCGATGCTGAATGGCATCCAAACTAAGAGTTCCGCACATGTATGTGTGTTTGTGGCGGCTGCTCCGATCTTTTCCCGGGGAACCGTTTGTGGCATCACTCTCCTCCTGATGGATTCTCTTCTGGCCTAAGGTGCACAAACAGGCTCTTGGTGACACCGTTCATCCGCGCTTTCATGATAAACGAAGAGCTTCACCACAATAGCGACAACATGCTCCAATCGCTGTTCAATTATAACTGAGTGGACTTCCAAGCGGCGCTAGCTTATATACCGATTGATGATTTCAATAGCCTGTTTTGAAAGCAATTTTAAGACTATTGAAACAAGTTTTTGGATCAAAAAGTAACAAGTATAGAACGCGTAGACATTTTATCTTTCGAATGAAGTGTTTATCATACCGGTTCATTCAGTTGTTTAGGAGCTATTAACGCTCAAAATCTCGGTCTCCGGCGTAACGCTTTCGTTTTCGAAACTTTGATTTTACACCCCGGTATAGAAATGAAAGACGTAGTCCTACGTCAAAATTCATTTTGGACACCTAAATTAACAATCCGGCCTAAGGGGTAAATCGACCGTGAATGATGTGCTGAATCGTTTCCGTGAACGAACAACTGTTATTCGGATGGATCAGAGAACGCATCGTAGTGGTACTTACGATCGGAAGCTGAAGGTATTGAGAAAAATAAAGGGGACTTTCAGACTATGACATCACCAAAAAACACAACTCTAACCAAAGTACCATCCGGAGAATCCGTATGCGAGAAGGTTCTCGTAAATTCCGCGCCTACAAGTAACCAAACAAAAAAATTACGTGCTCGGAAGTTGTACAACAAGGTTTTGACGAAGGGCGAAGGATGCATGCTAATGGATGATAAAACGTACGTAAAGATAGTTTTTTAAGCTCCCAAGTCTGACATTCTATAAGGTTACAGCCAGAGGAGATGTGCTGATAAATTTGCTAGAAGGCTCTTGATTTGACAATGGATTTGCAGCTGTGGACAGAAAAACCAAGGTTCTTGTTACAATTTTTTTCTGTATTATAGTGACTTTCAACACATTTGGCTGGTTCGTCACTTTTACTTCCATTTTTGGAAGAATGTCGGGAGTGAGAATTGAACTCGTGACCTTTAGCGTGAGAGATATGGATGTTACCACTACGCCAGATCGCTTCCACGTCACTTTTACTTCCTTTTTTTGAAGAATGTCGGGAGTGGGAATTGAACTCGTGACCTTTAGCGTGAGAGGTATGGATGTTACCACTACGCCAGAACGCCTCCTCACTCTTGTCACAAAGAAGACAATGGACTCGAAAAGGAATAGGGAAGAGTGCCTACATAAACGTCTCCTTCCGTTTATTAAGGGTCACAAAGGTCCAGTGAAGTTTTGGTCAAATTAGGCAAGCTGCCACTACAGTCGAGAGGCGCCTCAGTGGTACCGTGACAATGAGGTCGATTATATTCAAAAAGACCTCAATCCTTCCAATTGTCTCCACTATCGTCGAATCGAAAAATATTGGTTAATTTTCAATCGTAAATCATAAAAAGGGTGCCAAAGTGACTCGGTATGCTGCAGGTACATGAAGATTTGGTGGAATAAAAATGCCGCTGAGGTTGACCAACAAAGAGTCCAAACTTTGATGAAGGACAACCGATGAAAAGTACGATAATTCATCAAAACTGTAATGGAAATTTTACATTTTGATATAATTGGTTGAGGAAAAAGTAATCCATAATTCAGTATGAATTTTCAAAACTTTATTTAATACGCTTCGGATTGTCCGATTTGAGACAAATATGAACAGTTTTGTAGAAAATTTTGTTACCATTTTAAAGGTAGCTTCATAATGGCCTCTCTTAAAGAAGTCTTAGTTCTTACTGTCGAAAACTCACTTATTCCTAATCACACATGAAGTTTTGCAATGCGAGAAAAAGGTGGTGATCGCTTGGTGTCAGCTCCGTACTATATGGTGGATGCATTAAAACTTCACGGATTTTGTTGTGAGTCACTACAGACGTGTGAGGTTTTGCGTTGTCGTGATGGAACACAACACCTCTTCTGTTGACCAATTCTGGTCGGTTCTGGTCAATCGTTCCAGTTGTCGACAGTAGAGATTTGAGTTTAGTGGTTGGCAGTACGGAAGCAACTCATAATAAATTATCCCTGTCAACTCTTAACAAATGCACAGTAGAACCTGGCCATTAGTTCTGGTTTGGTCACCCCTTGGACGTTTTGACCACGATCATTCCGTTTAGCCAACGCATAATCGGTATGTCTCCCAAACATCGAGCTTCTTTTTAAATCCAGCTTTGCGCAAATGGTTTAAAGCTGTTTTGTGAACGATCTTTAGCTCCTGGTTGTTGATACGACTACTAACATGCCGTCAACTTTGATTATTTCTGTGATCATATCGTGATTTTTAACGGAAATGACGTAACCAAAATTGCACGTGAATTGCTGTTACAGTATCGGCACCATAAACACCATTCACAATTTCAGTGGCCTGGCTTGCAATTTCGTCTTTATCAACGAAAAAGAGTAAAATGTAAATTTTCTCTTTGTCTTTGACTTCCATTATTAACACCCTGTAACTTACGGCTGAATGGAACAAAAAAAAATAGCAAAAATAAATTTTTAGTGTGAAATGTCACCTTGACAACGAGCATAAACTTGAAATATCGCGAGATATTGATCACTACAGCCAACTACCGAGAAAATAATGGATTTATTTTTCCGACACCCATTTTTTTGTAACTTCAAACAATCCCGATATATAACTGGTTTTGTGATTCTAAATTGATTCAATCTTTGTTTTTCTAAATTCTAAATGATTCAATCTTTATTTTGTCGTTTAGATAAAACAACGAATGTTAAGTGGATATCAGCTAGGTATTGTGCAAGCAATTATTGCTTAGCGCAAACCGTTTAACACGTTTCGCATGCGTCGATAATGTAATCACTAATGACGGCTAATGAAATAAGGTCAATCCCTTCACAACTGACAATGACTTGGAATAAAAAAAAACCTTTTGGACAGTTTATTGCCCAATTTCGCCCATAAACGTATAAAATTGAACCTAACTCTTTCCATCGAATGCCCAAAACTGCACCTTCGAACCCTAAAAGTAGTATGACTATGTGTGTTCCTCCGCCATCGACCAGTTGCCAACTGGTTCACCTTTTTTTCACCCATTCATACCCACTCAGCCTTGAGCCTCGCAAGCGCCACTCGTCTGCAACAGTTTGATTCATCCACACCAAAGTAGAAGAAACAGGCTAATCCTATCATCTCATATTTTAAAGTTCGCTTTGCTCTTGCTCTAGAACCACTTTTCTTTCGCCGCGGAGTGTTGATTTTGACACGTTGTTTCTATTGAACTAAACATCATTTCAGCTGCCGAGGCTAGAGGCATCAACCCACCAGTTATGCTGGAAACACGAGCTGGAATTGATGCTGCTCGTCAGGGCGAAAAGGGCTGTCGGTTTGGGTCGGCAAGCGGTGATCAGACGAGCTGTGTACCCACACGCACTTTTTTCCTGCTCAAAGCATTCAACTTCATTTGGTTTGAAGTTTCTATTTTTGTTTTTGATGCCAAGCTTACGCTTGGTTTGCGACAGTTGATGTGTCGGAATTCGATACAGTGGTTACATTCGCTGATTGACTGCACTCAGATATGATAATGGAAGCCTTCATCTCAAATTACGAGCATCAAAATCGATTCTGGTCTATCTCTATCAGAACGGAACTAAACATAGATGACACATCTCTGCCTTGTCGCGTCATTTGCTGTGGGCTTCAAACATGCCTTCACAGTTTGAACTGTGTTATTAAAAAATATTAGAATCATTTAAGGACAAACAAGAAATAATCAATAACTCATAGTTGAGATATCTCTGAGTATAAATCTCTATCAGCTCCTGAAGATTGCGGATCAACACTTAAACTGTTTTCATTTCATATTTTTTTGCCTTGCCTTTTGATTTTTTGTCATACTTTTCTCTATCGTAATCTTCTTTTTTCTATTTATTTGTTTATTTTTTACTATAGCATAATTTAGGATTAAGGAAAAATTTTAATGAGCTTTTTTGTTAACAATAATTAACCCTCTACAACCAACCCCGCCTTTGGACGAGCTTCACGGATTTTCTTTTCAAATTATTCAGACATTATTTTCAATTTCACTCCCACTAGACCGTTTTTAGAATATTTTCATCTATCACACATACACATTGGTTTTATGCTGGCAGCTTTCTACTAGGAGTATTTCATGTTAAGAGTCGGAAATTCCAGAAGCGGAATGGGGTTTTTTTTAGACAAATAAAAAAATTGGGTCTTAGAGGGTTAATTATAGGGATACTTTAATTTGACAGACGACGTGTTGAAAATGGATTTAGAAGTTGTAAGATAATTTGTTATTTATGTAAGCTCAAAAATGCATGATTTTCTCGCCATTCGTCTTTTTTGGCAGATGCAACACATTCATCAGTAGTGTAAAGACCCCCCGAAGTACAACCACAAAAGTACAAACATCAACAATGCCTAGACCACGCTAACGAGATTAGTCATAGGGCAAAGTGGTCGGATGCAATGCAAGTGACATGTTTCCTTTAGGCAAGAGATTTATTGCTCAGACAGTGCTAATGAGTTTCACGGGTTTATGTCTCCCCCCTTACATTGCACTTAGAGGGTAAAAAAAAACTGCTATAAAACAGAAGCTGAGAAAATAAACAACTGGATACATAGTTGAGATTTTCGCAGTGAACGGAAGCGGGTCGCTTCGACGCAAAAAAGCAAACATTGTCGGCAAAATGAGTTGGCATAATGTGGGCATCAGTTTTCTGAAAGCAGAAGAGAATTTGGCGATCCTTCAAATTATACCTTGATGAAATGAATATTCCACCAACGTAATCAATCAATGACAACATTAAGAACATTATCATTACACTGACAAACTGACAGTGAACTTCTAGTTCAGGGAAACAATGGTAACGAGAAAAAGTTTTAAACTGTTGGAATGATATGACACCCAAATCTCTCTTGAACAGATATCGAGCAAACCAAGACTCATACTCTATACAGGAATTTTTTTTTCGTTTCATCTTCAAACTAAATTTCACTATTTGTATAGGCTATACTATCGCCCGTATAATAATGTATGTAATACAGAATGGCGTAAGAAACCATCCCGCCGGGCTGACTTATTAGTTTAATCACCGCTGGTTTGCTAGGTGCGCGATTCCGTTTCCGCAGGCTCCATTTTAGGCTAATAGCAATGCTGCCATGCCACATAGAACAACCGGGCTTCGTCGAGCTCTCACCATGAACTTCACTCTAGCCGCTCGACAATCGCCGCCAATGTCAAGAGCACTGCGCGCCGACTGCTACAGGCACATGACACACGAGAGCTGTCATGGAGGCACACACGCTGTGAAATGACCTCTCCTCGGCCGTTCAGCTAATCACCTGCGTGTTGCAATCGATGCTGCGTAGTATTCACACAAAGGGAATTTAAACCAATTTAGAGTACTCATTTCGCTTAATTTTTCCGAAAAATTCTTTAGACTGAAAGATGAGGCCAGCACATTTCTCCTCATTATAAAGGTTGAGCACGAAAACGATTTGAGAGTTTCTGAGGCCGTAGGCATTTCAAAAGAACGAGTGAGATACATTTTGGACAAGAAAATGCTATTCGCGGGATGGGTGCCGCGTTTGCTGACCGTCGACCAAAAACAGCGGCGCGTTGATGATTCAACAGCCGGTTTGGCGTTGTTGAAGCGTAATCGAGTGAACTTCTTTCGACGTTTTGTGACAATGGATGGAACATGGATCCATTACCACATTCCTGAGTCCAATAGGCAGTCGAGCAATTCCAAATGAAATCGACAAATGACAAAACATGAGTATTTTTTGACGTAGGACTACGTCTTTCATTTCTATACTAGGGTTAAGTTCAAAGTTTCGAAAACGAAAGCGCTACGCCGAAGAACGAGATTTTGAACGTTAATAGCTCCTCAACAGCTGAACGAAATGGTATGATAGACACTTCATTCGAAAGATAAAATGTCTACGTGTTCTATGCTTGTTACTTTTTGATCCAAAAACTTGTTTCAATAAGCCTAAAATTGCTTTCAAAACAGGCTATTGAAATCACACCAATCTTTATATAATCGAGTGCCGCTCGGGAATCAACTCAGATACGATTGCGCAACGATTGAGGTACGATCGCTGGAATGGATGGATGTTTCCTTAACCCCCATGGAGCCTGTGGAAATCGGCATGGCAAATTAGATGCAAGCTGCGGATGCTTTTGTACTCGCTTGCGTTTCTGGAAATTGGCATATTTCCCTAACACAGATTTCAAAACGATGGAGCCTGAGGAAATCGACATTGCAAAATTGATGCAAGCTGCGGGTACTTTTGTACTCGTTTGCGTTTCTGGAAATCGGAATGTTTCTCTAACACAGACTTCAAAACCTTGGAGCCTGTGGAAATCGGCATAGAAATTTAGATGCAAGCAGTGGGCACTTCCGTACTCGTTTGCGTTTTTTGCAAATCGGAATGTAACCTTAACACAGACTTCAAAACCATGAAGCCTGGGGAAAGTTGCAAACTACGATCACGGGTATTACTTGATTCGAGTCTTACCCACTAACGTTTTCTTCTTTTTACCTCTCATTTCAGACGTCATATTTCCCGTCATATCTGCGCTGTGGTGCTATTTACGTGCGAGTGTGAAAAGTGCTACAATAGCTTTTCTTAAAGCTGTTTTTATTTAGTGAAATTTGAAATAAGTGAAGGAAATTAGAAAAGAATAAGAAAGAATAGGTGGAAAACAAAAACAAGAAAGAAATAATTGGTTAATCCAGTAAGATTGAGTGCTAGTGGTTGGCCTTTCTGAGGCCAGATAGTCTTTTTTATCAGGTTTTCAGTGCTTTCGTGGTGAGTTATTGGTGATCCAAATTAAACACCTATCTCTAACCGACAAGTAAGTTAAAAACCGAAATTTCTTCCCTTTTTTGTTTTTATTCTAAATAAAACATATATAAGTATATCTAACCCGGTGGGTTAATTAATTTAACCGTCATTATGGCGGCTAAGAGCAGTGGTGGTACTTTTCCACCTGATATAAACAAGAAACGCAACTATAATTATACTTTGCCAAGATGGATGAATCCAGACGGCGAGCAAGCACACTACCTCTTGCTCCAAGCAGAGGAAGGTTGCAACCTCCCTAAAAACCCATTCATTATTGGTAAAACAATAGAAGAGGCGGTTAAAGGTGAAATTGACAATGCTTTCACTGAAAATAACCGTTCACGTTACGTGTTGAAGGTGAGAAAGCCTGAGCATGTTGAAATTCTTCTAACTCTGAATGAATTGATCGATGGGACAAAAATAAATATAAACTATCATCCAACACGAAACTTTTCAAAATGTGTTGTTTCATACTGGGAAGCCATCGAGTTATCGATAGATGAGCTTATGGTTTGCCTTAGCGAACAGAATGTGACAAAAATCCATAGAATGTCAAAGAAAAATAAAGATGGTATTGTAACAACTCTGCCTACTTTGATTCTGACAGTTTTGGGCACTGTTCCCCCTCGATTTATCAATTTTGGTCCCTTAAGAGTTGCAACCAGACCTTACATACCAGAGCCTATGATTTGCTATAAGTGCTGGAATATCGGACACACAAAATTGCGATGCCCATGAAAAGAACCACTTTGCGGTACTTGTGGCCAAGAACATGCAATCAATACTGAAATTAAATGCAATAAACCACTATTTTGCTTGCGAGGCAAAACAACCGATCATGGTTCATACAACAGAAAGTGTCAGTTTTATCAGGACGAAAAAGAAGTCCAACGGCTTCATTTCATAAAATGACTTACTTTTGAAGAAGCACGCAAAATAGCAAAAGGCGGTAACACCACCTATGCTGGAGTAGCGCAACAAAGGCTATCTCAGAACCAAACTGACAGTGATTTTAAAAAAATTATCGATATTAAGAATCGCGAGATTGAAGATCTCAAAAAACAGTTAGCGAATCTAAATAAAAAAAAATTGATTTGCTGTGTGCTAATGAGTATTTGACTGAAATGGACACAGAAAGAGAACGTGAAAACACTAACACCGAAAACTACACTGAACAAACAGAAGAAAACACCACATACATAAACAAAAAAACACAAAAAAAAATAAACAAATAAACAAAGAACCACTCACAATAGAATACAGCGACACACAAATGGAAACGAATACGGAAATAGACCAATCTTTCAATAAAATGATGGCCAAAAATCCAACAAAAATTAACTTCAAAAATTATACTAATCTAGCCGTCCAATGGAACGTAAGAGGTCTCATAAGTAGACTTATTGACTTGCAACTTTTAATTTCCGAAATAAATCCCACTGTTTTATGCATCCAGGAAACAATGACTCCTGGTAATTTTTGCCCTGATTACATAAGAAATTATGTAACATTCTTCAAAGAAGGTCCTACCCCCTCTTCAAATGGGGTTGCAATTGCAATTAAAACCGGGCCCCCCCATAAACTTTTAAAAATTAACACTGCATTACAAGCAATAGGAATTTTAGTTAAATTCCCAATTGCAGTTACAATTGTTAGCTTATACATCCCACATCATGCTGATTTGGATACACTAAGTAATCAATTGGATCATCTAGTGAATCAACTTCGCCCTCCCTTTATGATTGTGGGTGATTTGAATGCTCACTCTCATGCATGGGGTAGTACACACCTTGATAGAAGAGGAGCGATAATTGAAGATTTCACTTCAGATCACTCCCTTCAAATTTTGAATAATGGTCAACATACCAGATTACACTCTTACAACCGCCATTGATCTGACTATCGCTTCTAGTCAACTTGTTTCGAAGCTATTATGGAATGTCTATGAAGACAACTGTAATAGTGATCACTTCCTCATTATTATTTCCCTTGGCAAATCTTCTCCGGAAGTTCCCACTAGACCGAGATGGAAATTTGAACATGCAGATTGGACTAACTATCAGTTGGATACAAAAAACCGCTTCTTAGTCAGACAGGATTGGACTGCAGAAGACTTTTCTCAGACCATCCTTGAAACTGCACTGCTACACATTCCGAGAACCAGTGGAAATCCTGGAAAAAAGTGCGTCCCTTGATGGACCCCCGAAGTTGGAACTGCTATTAGAAGCAGAAGAAAGGCGTTACGAAAATTAAGGAACACCAACTCAAATAATCCGCTCAAGCCCATTCTGTTGAAGGAATTTCAGAAGGCTCGTAGCGAAGCAGACCTAGCCATATTTGAAGCCAAACAGGACAATTGGGCCAAATTTGTTAAAGATATCAACCCTCAAACGTAATCAAAAGAATTATAGAATAAAATTGGAAGGCTAAATGGCAAAAAGAGAAAAAACCAATATAATCTCCTTATTGACGGTCAATATACTATTGACCATAAAACAATAGCAGAAGCTTTTGGGGAACATTTTGCCTCATCTAACCATAACTACAAAAGTCTTTTCCAAACCAGAAAATCCGAATGTGAAAATGAACTCGTTGACTTCAACTCCGATTATGAGTTTGATTACAACAGGGACTTTTCCATCACTGATCTTGAGTGGGCACTTAGTAGATCTAACAAAGGCTCTGCAGGACCAGACGAGATTAGCTATCCTATGTTGAGAAACCTGACCTCCCTTGAAAAAAAAGTATTATTGAAACTTTATAATGAGGTATGGTCCAGCGGGAATATTCCCAATTGCTGGAAAGAAGGTTTGATAGTTTCACTTCCGAAACCAGACAAAAACCAACATCTTCTAGACAATTTCCGACCTATAACTCCTTTGAGTTGTGTCGGAAAAGTTCTAGAAAGGATAGCGAATCGATGCTCAAAGACCTTTCTAGAGTCTAATAAGCTGCCTGATCCAAGACAGTTCGCTTTTCGCGCAGGAAAATGCACAGAAGATCACCTCGAAGAATTAGAGGCTTTTGTACATGACGTTATAGAGAAAGATCACCACGCAGATGTGGCATCACTTGATCTAAGTTAGGCATTTAATCGAGCATGGAGGTACCCAGTTTTGAAGAGTCTCTTCGACTGGGGGATCCGTGGAAGACTAGGTTTTTATATTAAAAGCTTCCTAGAAAATAGAACCTTTAGAACTATAGTCAACAACACAAAATCTTCTCTAAAAATCCAGGAAATTGGAATTCCCCAGGGCTCGGTTGTATCACCAACCCTCTTCATTATTATTATGCAATCTCTTTTTGCAAAAATTCCAGATAACGTAAAAATCCTTGTTTATGCAGATAATATTGTGCTAGGTTCAGTTAGCGTCGCTGCATCAGCAACAAGGAAAAGACTTCAGAGAGCAATTGATTTCGTTCTAGACTGGGCCCAAAATGTTGGTTTCGAAATATCCCCGGAAGAATCCAAAGTTCTTCATATATGTAATCCCAAAGCTCACTTCAAACTATCCGACCCCAAAATTTTCGAAACACAAATCCCCTCAGTCAAAACTCTTAAAATACTCGGAGCAACATTTGACAAGAAACATAGTTTCATGCCACATGCTCAGGCGATCAAAAAGAAGCTCGAAACAGATTAAATTTATTGAAGGCTATTTCTGGCAACCTAGCTTCCGGACATAGGAAGTCTCTTTTAAGGATAGTAAACACTTGGTTAATTCCAAAAATTCTATATGGGGTAAGCATCTTCAGCCGAGGTGGTGAAAAACCGCTTAAAACGATCGAACCGGTATATAATAAGGCAATAAAGATAGCCATCGGTGCCTTTATTACAAGCCCTACTCTTGCTGTTATGGCAGCTGCCATTCGATCGTCTCGTTACGAAGATTATAACCGATAGAGCTATCCGTTACCTTTCAATCCCTGACCGCGACCATGATGTCCCATTGATATCTCGGGCAAAGGATCGATTCAAAGAACACACGAATCGAGATCTTCCCGATATACGTGTACATTCGACGGTTTTGGAAAGGAATTGGAATGTAAAACCACCGAATGTTAACCTTGATTTACTCAAGGAAGTTCGTGCAGGAGATCTCCAATCTAAAGTAAAAGCCTGTTTCAATCATCTCGTAAAAACAAAATTCCAGATTGAACACCATGTTTACACTGATGGTTCAGTAAGCACTGATGGTGTCGGTTGCGGTATTTTCGAAAACCGATATACTGGTAGCTTCTCGCTTCCTCCCCAATGCACAATTTTTAGCGCAGAAGCTTTTTCGCTTCTAATCGCTACCCAAGAGTGCACACATGATTCTCTTCCTACTGTTATATTTTCTGATTCCGCAAGCTGTCTCCAGGCTCTTCAAAAAGGTACAAACCTTCACCCATGGATTACTCAAATAGAAGAAGCAGAGCTTCCAACAAAAATATCACCTTCTGTTGGGTTCCTGGGCATGCCGGAATTCCCGGAAACATTGCCGCTGACAAATTAGCCGGCAGGGGTAGTACCCAAGAACCCCCTAATATTCCCATTCCACGCTCTGATGCGAAACTTTGGGTAAAACATCAGATCCGCCAAAGTTGGGACATAGCCTGGAGAAACAGTAGAACAACTTTTCTTCAAGGAATTAAAAACACCACTCTTCCATGGCATGACAGAAATAACAGTTAGGAAAGACGGCTTCTTACCCGTCTTCGAATCGGCCACACCAAAGTCACTCATACTCATATACTTCAAAGGAAAGAAAAACCTCAATGCTCATGCAGTGAGACCCACATTTCTGTAAGTCACTTACTACTGGATTGCCAACATACAAAGGACGCTAGAATTAAAAATAATATAGGTCAGAACTTAAGAGATATTTTAAGTAACGTTGAAATACAGGAAAATAATTTAATAGAATTTTTAAAAGAAACTGAACTTTACAAGAAAATATAAATACATTTTACACTCGAAATAATAAGAATAGGAACAAATAGAATACCGGAGACGAATGAATCGTAAGATTTAAAGTCTCCGTAAACAAAGGAAAAGAAGAAGAAGAAACTACGAGTACTTTTGTACTCGCTTGCATTTTTGCAAATCGGAATGTGTTTTCCCAATACAGATTCCGAAACCAAGACGTTGGGAGAATCGGCATTGCAGATACATCCAAGTCGGCAATACTTTTATACCCCAAACATTTTGAAACTCCAGAATTCATTTTGCTACCACGGTCTACAAAAGCGGGTACAAATGCAACGCTTTGGCTCGATTATTCAAGACTGCATTGGAAGATACCCCTTCATGTCGCCAGCTCACTGAACTTCTACGCATACCGTTTGATGATTAGGCAACATGTTGATAATTATTTGCTGCGATAACTACTACTATAATGCATGAAATGATTTAAATTGAGATTTGTTTGCAATTGAATTCGTAAACAGTTTCATTTATTCACAATTGTAATCAATAATTTAATCAATACACAAAAGATAGCACTGCGCCGCGGTGATATCGTACCCGAAAAGGATCATCCGAGGTGGGATTATTGCTAATTGAAGAAATACAATTGATTACTAAGCCAACGTCATTCCTACGTCAACCTTGCGGTTATATCATAGGTATAACCCATCCATAGTTTTTCGAATGAAAGTTTGTATTCCGTTTGGGTTGGAGGAAATATGAGTTTTCCACAGCATTTGGGAGCTTTTTGAGGCAAGTGTAACTTTTGAAAAGGGTGTATCCATCTCTTTGATAATTGCTCTTTTGCTCTTCCCACCACACCCTAGTGTTCAACTGCACCAGTGCAAGCCAGAAAAACGACTTTTGTCGATAGAATTTCTGACCCAACGGGAATCGAACCCGAACCCCCACGCTAACCACTAGGCCATGGGGATCTCACCTCATGAGCGAGACGAAAGTAACTAAAGAGGTTTGATATCCTTCCTGGAACCAGAACGGCAGGAGAAATCGTCGACGGTAGAATTAAGAAAAATCTTCATATATTAGGCTGTCAAAAAAGTCCTGCGGTATTTCCGCGAAGTGTCGTTGTAAGCGAGTAATTCTAGTTGTATTCATTGTATCGAGTCATACTATAGCTTGTTGGAAAGGTATTTTTGCGCGCTATAATATAGTCCTTGACAGTGTTTTGTTTGGTTAAGTCGTTCGTGAGTTATAGTGTCGCAAGTATGGAGCAAAATAAAGAGAAAATCCGACATATTTTACAGTACTACTATGACAAAGGCAAAAATGCATCTCAAGCTGCCAATAAAATTTGTGCAGTTTATGGACCCGATACAGTTTCCATTTCCACCGCACAACGATGGTTTCAACGTTTTCGTTCTGGTGTGGAGGTCGTCGAAGATACGCCACGCTCCGGAAGGACTGTCGTCGAAAATTGCGACAAAATCGCTGAATTAGCCGAGAAAGACAGGCATAGTAGCAGCCGTAGCATCGGCCAAGAGCTGGGGATAAGTCATCAAACCGTTATTAACCATTTGAAGAAGCTTGGATTCACAAAGGAGCTCGATGTATGGGTGCCACACACGTTGACGCAAAAAAACATCTTTGACCGTATCGACGCATGTGAATCGCTGCTGAATCGCAACAAAACCGACCCGTTTCTGAAGCGGATGGTGACTGGCGATGAAAAGTGGGTCACTTACGACAACGTGAAGCGCAAACGGTCATGGTCGAAGCCCGCTGAAGCGGCTCAGACGGTGGCCAAGCCCTCATTAACGGCCAGGAAGGTTCTTCTGTGTGTTTGGTGGGATTATCAAGGAATAATCTATTATGAGCTGCTTCCCTATTGCCAAACGCTCAATTCGGACCTGTACTGCCAACAACCGGACCGCTTGAAGGTAGCACTCATGAAGAAGAGGTCATCTTTGATAAACAGAGGCCGCATTGTCTTCCATCAGGACAACGCCAGGCCACACACTTCTTTGGTGACGCGCCAGTAGCTCCGGGAGCTCGGATGGGAGGTTCTTTTGCATCAGCCGTATAGTTCGGACCTTGCACCAAGTGACTACCACCTGTTTTTGTCCATGGCGAACTAGCTAGGTAGTCAGAAGTTAGCCACAAAAGAGGCCTGTGAAAATTGGCTATCCGAGTTTTTTGCCAATAAGGAAGCGAGCTTCTATAACATGGGTATTATGAAGTTGGCATCTCGTTGGGAACAAGTCATCGAACAAAACGGCGCATATTTGACTTAAAACAGTTGATTGTAACTAATTTTATGAACAAATGAAAATTTAAAAAAAATACCGCAGGACTTTTTTGACAGCCTAATATAAACATTTCCATCGCACTTTTAAGTGGATTGACACAATTTTCGTAACTCAAATAATCATTCAAGACACTTACATGTTGTCAAATTATCTTGAAATTATTGAGAAATTGATTTCTAAACAAAATTCTTAATAGAAAGTAATATTCACTACTTTGATCCATTGTCACCCTCTCTAAGGGGTCAACTTTCATTTAATCACAGTTCAGTGCAAATTAGTGTTATTCAACAATTCCCTGAACACTCGTAAGTTTATCATTAGAGAACATATTTACGTAATCAGAATTATGTTTAACTCTGATTTATGATAGTCATTCAACAAAAAGATCGAAAACTACCATTTTTGACCCATTCTCACCCCAACGACGGTAATTTTAAATTTAAAGTAAATTGATAGATCTACGATCTTTACGACTGTTTTCTATCAGGCTATTCGATCCTTTGTTTCATCTCATGTTTCAAGTAACTATTTCGGTTGAAGTTACCAAGAACATTTGCTCTAGAGCGAGACCCACTCAAAGTCAACAAACTTACGTTCAGTAACTTCAGTAATCAGCCACCATGGTTCTCTCACTGTTTTCGCGTTCTAATCTATTATAAATTATATAATAAAAATACGGTCCAATAAGCTTAGTTAATTTGTTGTGTCTTAGCCTCCGATCATTTTGCATGCTATTGCATGCAGCATCCATGAGTTAGTTAAAATGATTTTCGTTGTTGTTGTGACACCACATCAAATCAGTGTTGCCACATTTAAATCTGTACCAGAGGTATTAAAATCATTTTCATCTGTTCTTTTTTCCAAAAATCTGTACCAAAAGTCTGTACCATCGAAAATATTCGTTGTAGAGAAAAAAATAATCTATTAGCATGAAAAAATACTCATTTATTTATTACAAATACTACATTTACATTTGCAAATCATTCGTGTGTTTGATGATGCTTATACGTCGTTTTTCTTAATCTAGATTTCATACTATCATTTATTAAAATTTTCGAGCTGCCACCACGATGTTTGATCAAATCTTTTGATCTCAAAATAGCGTTCATCGTATCGTTGCTGAGCCGATTTCGAAGCATATTTTTTGTTCTTATTATATTCTGAAATAAATCACTCGACAGTTGCCGAGGAGTGAGGCGTAGTGAGAACTTTACAAACAAGACATCGAAGCACCGAAAGGCGAACGAACCGTCAATTCTTTTTATCCATCCATTTTTCCAAACACCAATCCTGCACATGATCGTTTTCTGGGATTTAACATTGCCGTAGACTTAAGCGTCGAATCATCAAAATCGAATCTTTATCTCATATTGTCTGATTAGATCCACGAAAAAACTGCGACAAATATCATTTCGCTGTCCATTTTTTTTGATAATTTCTTTTGCTTCTGTTCCAACCTAGAATTCTTGTCGCTTTTCAAGTGATCTTCATATTTAATAGCATTGGACATTAGAACAACGTAAGATTCCTCGCAGATATTAGTGAAAATGATCAAATAAAAATCATTCAGCTCTTCATGTAGCATCGTGAATTCAGGTTTTCCAACCAGCAACAAACAATTCAATCTGATGATCTGGGGTTGATCCGCCCGACGCGGATCCTTTCAGACGATCCTTGTAAGGAACTTCGTCCTTATGCAACTGATCAATCGTCGCATTGTAAATGCTTTTATGATCAGCAGCACCAAGCGATACTGCGGCGTAAAAGTCGTCATGTACCTCAATGTTGCTTTGTTCAAATGTTAGAAATTTCACAAATGAAAAAAAAACTGTACCCATCTGTACTTTTTGACGAAAATCTGTACTCTGTACCGTACAGAATCTCTACTAAAAATAACGAAAAAATATGTACCATTCCAGATAAATCTGTACGTGTGGCAACACTGCTCGTACACTCATGTTTCGTCATTTTTAAAGAAAATTGAGCTCTTTTGGTACTAGTCGTGCTGTTACATTTCTCATGCCCGAAACATCAGCCAAAATATGACGAACGGTCACGTAAAATATTTAATTCACGCGCTAGCTTTTTCATACTTCAATAACGATTATCATCCGAGCACCATTCCTTCTATTTTGTCGATGTAGTTGAAGAGGTGGATGATGGTCCTTGACGTGGCAAATTGTTCATCTCTTTTCGGTCGTCTTCGAATGCCTTATATCATTCATATACCCGTGTTTTCGACATAGTTGAGTCACCAAATGTATTCTTCAACCTGTTACATTGAATGGGAAACGCATTTTTTAACTCAATCAAGATTTTCGTGTCCGAATGTTTACATGTCCAACCTATACTAGAGCACACACCACAGGGGGTCAACGTAAAATACTATCATGTTTGGGGCTAGAATATCGACACTACGATTTACAAGCAGGTTTTAGTAGCAGCTCAAAATGTAATTTATTATTCTAATAAATCTGATTTCCAACTCTGACTTACATTTGATAGGTTTTTTTCCATGTACCCGTGTGGCAAAGGTTATAATTGATTCCGATTTTCCGTATACAACTTAGGTCACCTTCTAATCAGATAATTTTGAATTGAAAATAAATTGGTAGATCTACGCTACTATATACGATCTACGACTGTTTTCATTACGCTTAAATTAGCACAAACCAAATTCATAATCCATCAGGCTATTCAATCTTATGTTTCTCGTAACTTTTTCGGTTGAAGTTACTAAGAACATTTCCTATAGAGCGAGATTCACTCATATTCAACGAACTTACGTTCAGTCTTGGATTGGGTGATCTTTTCAAAAAGATCGAACTTGTCGGGAATACAAATTTCATATTTCTATTCAAACATCAAAAGCATTTTTTTTGTTCCTCAGCATGAAGGCCATAATGCATTAATCTTGTGCCATCAGGCAGTCGTTTTATTAGATAAATTAATTGGAAAAGCATTATTAGAAATTCAACAACCGCTAAAACCCAAACCAAACCTTTCACCTGTAATTGATGTCATCATCAGATTAATGATCATATGCGCAACTGGTTATACAGTGGTAGACATTCGTTTAGACCTCCGTCCAGCTCAACTTCCCAATCGGGATTTATAAAGTTGTCTGACCTTTTGGATCAAATCTTCAAGTGTTTTAATGTTTCCGACTCCATCAGAACCATTGTCATCTCAATGCTTCCAGTATTGAAGACAATTTTGCAACAATTGATGCAAACATGGCCCCTCCTTGCAATGATTATCTCTCTTGATGTCTAATTTAAATAGAGAGGTCGGAGATATCACTGTTTTACAGTGGAATTGTCGTAGTCTTATCTCTAAATTGTATACATTCAAATTTCTAATTCATAAAGTCAATTGTGATGTTTTTGCACTGTCCGAAACCTGGCTCTCTTCTCAAAATGATCTCTCTTTCCACGATTTTAATATAATACGCTTGGACCGCGATGACAGATACGGAGGGGTACTATTGGGGATCAATAAGTGTCACTCTTTTTTTAGAATTCAGACCTTCCACCTATTGGAGGGATCGAAGCTGTTGCCTGTCATGCAAACATCAGAGGCAAAAACCTTTGTATAGTCAGCTTGTATTGGCCTCCGAGATCTGCGGTTAGCCGCAAGCAACTTGTTGACATGTGCTCACTCCTTCCTGAGCCACGATTGATCTTGGGAGACTTCAACTCTCACGGAACTGCCTGGGGGAACAGTACGACGACAATCGTTCATCGTTGATATATGACCTTTGTAACAGCTTCAAAATGACCGTTTTGAACACTGGGGAAACAACACGTGTACCTAAACCTCCTGCTAACCCAAGTGCTCTTGACCTCTCGCTTTGCTCGAATTCACTATCGTTAGATTGCAAGTGGAATATAATCCAGGATCCCAACGGTAGTGATCACTTGCCAATCGAAATTTCCATCACCATTGGGTCGAATTCTTCTGAATCTATAAACATGGCATATGACCTCACAAGACACATTGACTGGAAAAAATATGCGGACGCGATTACTCTAGCCATCAATTCCAGAGATGGTTTACCTCCATTGGAGGAGTATAACTTCCTTTCTCGTTTGATCTATGACAGCGCGGTTCGCGCTCAAACGAAACCCATCCCAGGTTCCACTATTCGTCGAAGGCCTCCCAATCCATGGTGGGATAGCCAATGTTCCAAGCTTTATCAGGATAAATCGAATGCATTTATAGCTTTTCGGAAAAGTGGAACCATTGAGAATTTTCAAACGTATTTATCCCTTGAAAATCAATTTAAAAACTTGATCAAAGGGAAAAAACGTGCTTATTGGCGAAATTTCGTGGGAGGTCTGTCACGAGAAACGTCAATGAAAAAATTATGGAAAGTGGCTCGAAACATGAGAAATCGCTCTTCAACGAATGAAAGCGAGGAATATTCACATCGATGGATTTTAAATTTTGCACGGAAGGTATGTCCCGATTCCGTTCCTGTACAAAAAATTGTTCGAGATATTTCACAAGATAGGTGCGATCTTGATTCCGAGTTTTCGATGGTAGAATTCTTTCTTGCTCTCCTTTCATGTAACAATTCTGCGCCGGGATCGGATAGAATTAAGTTCAACTTGCTGAAAAACCTCCCTGATGTGGCGAAACATCGCTTGTTGAATTTATTCAATCGGTTTATGGAGCATAATATTGTTCCAGATGATTGGAGACAAGTACGAGTTATAGCTATTCAAAAACCCGGAAAGCCCGCGTCCGACTTCAATTCGTACCGCCCAATAGCAATGCTGTCTTGTATACGGAAATTGTTGGAGAAAATGATCTTGTTTCGCCTTGATCGTTGGGTTGAAACGAATGGCTTACTCTCAGATACACAATATGGGTTCCGCAGGGGCAAGGGGACGAATGATTGTCTTGCGTTGCTTTCTTCAGAAATTCAAATGGCTTACGCCGGAAAAAAACAAATGGCTTCAGTATTCTTGGACATAAAGGGGGCCTTTGATTCTGTTTCAATAGAGGTTTTGTCAGACAAATTACACTTTCGGGGTCTGCCGCCTCTATTGAATAATATGTTATATAACTTGCTTTGTGAGAAACATTTGAACTTTTCTCACGGAGATTCGGCAGTAAGTCGGTTCTCTTACATGGGCCTCCCCCAGGGCTCATGTTTAAGCCCCCTTTTGTACAACTTCTATGTAAGCGACATCGACAATTGCCTTACACAAAATTGCAGCCTAAGACAACTTGCAGATGATGGAGTGGTGTCTGTCGTAGGATCAAACGAATCCGACCTGCAAGAACCCTTACAAGATACCTTGAACAATTTTTCAACCTGGGCCATTGGGCTAGGGATCGAATTCTCCACGGAGAAAACAGAGATGGTGGTTTTTTCTAGGAAGCATAGACCAGCAAAACCAAAGCTTCAACTTTTGGGTAAACCGATCACTCATGCTATGTCATTCAAGTATCTTGGGGTATGGTTCGACTCCAAATGTACTTGGGGGGCCCATATTAGGTATCTGAGTAAAAAATGTCAACAAAAAATAAACTTTCTCCGTACAATTACCGGCACCTGGTGGGGAGCCCATCCCGAAGATCTTATAATGTTGTATCGAACAACTATTCTCTCAGTGATGGAGTATGGCAGTTTCTGTTTTCAATCAGCTGCCAAAACACACCTCATTAAACTCGAGCGAATTCAGTATCTTTGTCTCCGTATTGCATTGGGATGTATGCCCTCAACGCATACCATGAGTCTCGAGGTTTTGGCAGGCCTACTCCCACTAAAAGATCGCTTCAATTTATTATCTCTTCGGTTCCTCATCCGGTGTAAGGTTATGAACCCATTGGTGATCGGAAATTTTGAGCAGCTGATCGAGCAAAATTTTCATTCTGGATTCATGAGCTCATATCATGAATTCGTCTCCATGCAGGTTGATCCTTCTTCGTATATTCCCAACCGTGTTTGTTTTCCTGACTACATCAATTCCTCTGTACATTTTGATCTGTCCATGAAGCAGGATATCCATGGAATTCCAGATTATCATCGATCGGGGATTGTTCCTACGACTTTCGAAGCAAAGTATGGGCGTGTCAATTGTGATAATATGTACTTTACTGATGGGTCCTCTATGAATGAGTCCACAGGATTCGGAGTGTTCAACAATTTTTTTAGCACCTCACACAGTCTTCAGAATCCTTGCTCAGTGTATATTGCTGAATTGGCAGCAATACACTGGGCGCTGGACAGCGTCGCCTCACGACCTGTTGAACACTATTACATTGTAACGGATAGTCTGAGCTCTGTCGAAGCTATCCGTTCAGTGAGGCCGGAAAAGCACTCGCCGTACTTCCTTGAGAGAATACGAGAAATTTTGAGTGCTTTTACCAGACGCTGTTATGTCATTACCTTTGTCTGGGTCCCTTCACATTGCTCAATTCCGGGTAATGAGAGGGCTGACTCATTAGCAAAGGTAGGTGCAATTGAAGGCGAAATTTATCAGCGTCAAATCGCCTTCAATGAGTTTTATTCTTTAGTTCGTAAAAATACCATCGTTAACTGGCAACGCAAATGGAACGAAGATGAATTGGGCCGGTGGCTCCACTCAATTATCCCTAAGGTTAGCCTCAAACCATGGTTCAAAAGTCTGGACTTGAGTCGGGACTTTATTCGCACCTTCTCCCGACTCATGTCCAATCACTGTTCGTTAAACGCGCTACTCTTTCGTTTTGATCTTGCCGACAGCAATATCTGTGCCTGCGGCCAAGGTTACCACGACGTCGAACACGTTGTTTGGTCGTGCGAGGAGTATCTTGTTGCCAGATCGAATTTAGAAAACTCTCTTCGGGCTAGAGGAAGGCAGCCCAATGTGCCGGTGAGAGATGTGTTGGCTGGTTTAGACCTTGATTACATGTCCCAAATATATGTCTTCCTAAAAGTTATCGATCTTCGTGTCTGATTATCCTTATATCCTTATATTCTCTTTTCCTTTTTCTTCGCGAGAAATCAAATCCCTTCTTATTAACAATAGAATAAGGTGAAATGTAAAAACATATTAGATATAAGATAGGCTTAAGAATTGAGTGTAATGAATGTGAGCGTGAATGTGAGAGTGAACATTGTCAACATATCCTTTTATCCCTTCCTTTTCCTGAAGAAAATATGTCACCCTTCTAAACTCGAGTAGACAGCGAGTAATCGGTTTTCTACACCATTAACATTAGAATTAAGGAAAAATGTTTATATATACTTGTAACAATACAGTCAGGAGTTTGGCTCCTTTAAACTTATGTAACTGAGCCTGTAAAAATAAACGATTTAATAATAAAAAAAAATCGTTTAGACGCACCCTATTTTTCCTCAATATTTTTAAAAATGAGTCAATTCTTTGTACAGTTTTGTTCATAAAAGACGATTATTGTTTATTTTCACCGAATTCTAAAAAAAAGTATAAATTCACTTTTTGTTTTCTAAGTAATTCAAATATGTGGAATCAGGGTGGACATTCGTTTAGCCGCATCCTAAAATTTCAAAAGAAAATTTGTGCGGCAAATTTCGAGTCCAATCGGTAGCTAATACTTAGTATGTCCATCTCTATTTCGGATCACTTTGAAAACTCGATTTGGCATCGAATCAGACAGCTTTTAAAGTGTTGCCATATTGATTATAGCCCAACACTCCTGAATTACTGCCTTGAGACTCGAAATGTTGTCAAATTGTCATCCGTTTGCATAGACCATTTCGGCCAAGATTCTCCATAGGTTCTCTATGGGATTGCAATCGACTGCCAGCAGGTCATTCAAGAAGCGGAATGTCCTTCTCGGCAAACCATGCCTTCGATTGCTTGGAAACCTGTATCTATGCATAATCCTGGAAAAGATGGAAAAGATCGATCTTCTAAGAATCGATCCGAGATCGCCCAATCCTAGTTCAGTCAGTAATCAGCCACCCATTCATCTGGTTCTCTCACTGTTTTTTGCTTCCTAATCTATAAGAATACGGCCCAATAAGCTTAGTTACTAAGTTGTGTTGCATGAAGCATCCGTTTGTTTATGTTAAAGAGATAGTAAAAATGAATGTTGTTGTGACATCACACCAAATTAAGTTTTGTTCTATTAATTGAACTTGTCCAGGAACCAGAACCAGGATCAACTTGCACAAATATCATACTTTTTGGAGATAAACGTCAAATTTTTAAAGCTATTTACTTTTAACTTCGAGAATTTTTAGAACGAACGAAAACATTAAAAAAATAAAATTTCTCAACTTCACTAGAGATTTATGTTTGGTTGATGGTCTCGGCATTTCCGCCGTTTTCACTTCCTGGATTACTCACAACATGAAACAAAATACTTACATAACACATATTATCACACCAAAATACTAACTCTATTATTGAATTATACAAACTATGGCTCAGGCTTTCTCTTTCCAGACTCACACTGTGTGGAGTTCCTGTTCTCGTTTGTGGCTGCTCGATTGAAAGTGCATACTTTCCCATCAGTTTGTCTCTGGTTCCTCGGCATGCATTTCAGTTTGTAGCAGCTGATTAAATTATACCCCCGAACCATTTCCGCTACCGACCAAAGAAAGGTACGAAGAGAACGGAACAGTGCTACGGAATTGGAATGCTCGAGTCTCCCGTCTGAAAGACTGCTTCCCGCAGAAGGCTTTGCATACCCTCGGTGCGGTGTTGTTATTATAATAAGGGAATCATTTTGCCGTACTTACCGATCCAGCGAAACTGCTATCAGACTGTAGACAGATGCGGCCACGGAAACGCCCTGTATGTAGGGTACGGTTTTGCACATCAGCCAGCCGAGCATCCACGCTGCAATGGAGAGGAAAAGCGGATTGATGAGATTCTGGCAATGTAAAGTGTACCTGCATTAAGAGCACTGTTTTTTTTAAGGATCGGACGAAAAATCTTCCGAATATTTCAATGTGGCATTCGCATATTGGTGCACTATTATATTGAAAAATGGAAGCATGTATCGATTGGTTTGAAGTGAATCGTTAAGCGCGATACACAGACAACGTAGAGTTTACGTGAAGGTACGTAACATAATCCCCTTTATTCTGCGCGGCGAATGTGGTGAGATGGTTCAAGTCACTGCATTCCCGTAGGCGAATAGCGTGACTATAGTTTGTCACTATGTGAGATTTGAAGTCGTGTCTCATATGTTATAGACTCGTTTATCAAAAAGAAGTTGAAAAGTAAAGTAGCTTCCACAATTAAGCGAGAAACTTTGTCAACTCACGTCACTCGCCGCGTGGAACAAGGGGGAATATTTTAGATATCTTGAAGACCACTCAAGGAATGTGAATACTTATTCAAGATGTTGTAAAGTATATAAAAATTTCTGTATTTTTCTTAAAAAAGTAGAGCATATTACCAGGAAATCTCCAAAACAATATGAAAGAGAAACTAGCGTAAAGGGCCTGGCCGGGTGAGGGAGTAAAAAGTGCCCCCAAACCAAATCACTAGCTGTATGACAAATATTGTAAAGGATATTAAATAAGAAATTTTGGCGGTTTATTTGAACCCCTATGTGGTTTGACGTAGATAAAAATTTGAAAAAAAAAATACTGAATGTGCATCTTACCACGGTGCATCAAGAAAAATTATCAAAAAAAATTTCATCAAAAATGTTAGTACTAAAAAAAATATTTAAATTCTGAAAAAAAAATTGGGATTTTGAGATTCAGTACTACTCTAATTCATATTTAAATGTGCTCTTACGGCTTTTCTAGATTGATAAATATCTTCAAACTGTTTTTTTTTTCAAATA
Source organism: Toxorhynchites rutilus septentrionalis (assembly GCF_029784135.1). Lineage (NCBI taxonomy): Eukaryota > Metazoa > Arthropoda > Insecta > Diptera > Culicidae > Toxorhynchites > Toxorhynchites rutilus. The sequence goes on along the minus strand of NC_073746.1, from coordinate 252,382,764 downwards.
TCTAATAATAAAAATAAAATTAAAAAAAATACACAGTACAAAAAAATTTTATAGATTTTTCGGCATTTCGAAATTTTGAAAAAAATATAACTTTGAGACCCACTCCTGCTTAAATTTTTATTTAAATGCGTTCGTATGATTCTTTTTTCTACATGTGGCGTAATTTTTCCTGAATTTTTAAGAGCATTGTGTGACACAAAAATAATTTTCTTCATCGTCTGGTAAGATGCACATTCAGTATTTTTTTCAAATTTTTATCTCGGATCTATTGAGGATGGCGTGAAATAAACGAAAAAGTACGTTTTTCACTATAGATCCTACGTCAAACCACATAGGGGTTCAAATATACCGCCAAAATTTCTCATTTAATATCCTTTACAATATTTGCCATACAGCTAGTGATTTGGTTTGGGGGCAATTTTTACTCCCTTACCTAACCACTCTTTGGAAATATAAAAAAAATATTTTTTGATACCGCGAGTTAGCTACCGAGGCTCACTGCTAACAAGCTGACGCAAGCATCGCACGTGGAGACAGCAAGGAAGGCAAAAAAACGGACGACATCGATTTTGTTACGATCGGCATATTTATTGAGGACGACGATGGATGGAATTCGATCGATGACCACACCGCTAGGAGTGCACCATCAGCAGTTAGAACTGTAGCTAGGGTTTAATTTATTGAATAAATCAGTTTAGATCGAACCACGAATGAAGACGGATATTTTTTTAAAAGTATACCACGTCCGAATAAATTTAACTCGCGCAACACTGAAAAAAATCCCACATATCTAGAAAAGCCGTAGAAACACATTAAAATATGAGTTAGAGTAGTACTGAATCTCTAAATCCCAAAAAAAAAATTTCAAAATTTCAATATTTTTTTTAGTACTAAAATTTTTGATAAAATTTTTTTTGATAATTTTTTTTGATACACCGTAGTAAGATGCACATTCAGTATTTTTATCTCGGCTCTTTTGAGGATGGCGTGAAATAATCGAAAAAGTACGTTTTTCACTATAGATCCTACGTCAAACCACATAGGGGTTCAAATAAACCACCAAAATTTCTTATTTAATATCCTTTACAATATTTGCCATACAGCTAGTGATTTGGTTTGGGGGCACTTTTTACTCCCTTACTCGGCCAGGCCCTTTGACATTGATAATCATTCGTTATTGTCAGGTTTTCCTTTTAGTGATGAATAGTGCCACGGTTTTCCAATTTTTCTTACGAAACATCAAAAAATAACAATGGTACTTGATGAGCTTTTAATTTCTGGAATTTCTGGTATGTAAAATACTGCCTGTGGCGAGGTAGAGGAATGTGAGTTCAAGGAAAATATTATTTTTTGTAGTAGCACTAAAGCAACTTTCTAACAAACTCGAAACGATTTATGCCCGATTCGTAACTCGCATAGTAACTAAATAAAAGTTTGACTTGTACGATGCTGATAATAAGGTCTACTATCATTTTACGAGTCAAAATATAAGTATTCTGGTACCAATCAAGTATCAATGAACAATAACTTGGTCAGCTCGTTCACATGTTTTGTATTTATTTGTTCCATTCGATAACATTCATCTAAGAATGGGATTGTTTAATTTGAACTAGTTGTAAAAAAACTGTAATTTTACCGACAACAACCAAATCTATGGCGGAGGATGTTCAGTAATTCCGGCATCGCAACATCGTGGCATAGAACAGTTAAATTAAGGTACAACGTCGCTGGTTGGCAAGGATTAGCAGTGGAACATAAAAATGGCTCCTACGTGGGCTAATAGTCGACAAAATGGTGCAGAGAATAAGTATAGCTGTGAAATATAACCCCCATCTACGGTTCACTAATAGGTTATGGGAATGCATCTTCTCCGCGACACACTTGGCAGGAGTACACTATCATGTGTGTAAGTCAGTTCTAGCTCGTGCTCCAACAGGACTATTAATCCCCGTTGGAGCACACTACATAACTACATGCTGCAGCCGTATATACACGAGCGGGGTGAAGATGGTTTGTTATACGGATGTAGAAAATGCTCGCTCCGGCGGATGTGGACTATTATGTTTATGAGCGTGTCCCGGCTGCAGGATGACGACCAAGACACCGACAAGATGATGTCGGCGATAATCAAAATCGTAATTATACTCGTTACTTGATTTATCACTTAGTTGCTCAAATTGAATGATTAATCACAACCCGAACATAGGCGAAAAAGTTTAACCGTTCGTGAAATTTGATTCCACGGTGCCACGACATTCACGGTAGTGATGTGACAATTTTGGTGGATTTGAAAATTATATAATATTCAAAATGTGTTGAACATGTTTGAATACCGTTTCAACAAGTATTTTCATGTGATAGAAAATGAATCGCGCTGAAACGATCTTAAAAAGAGATGCTTTCCATTGCACAATGCATTGTTGATTCTGATCCAGCAGTCATCAAACCGATTATTACCGAAAAGAAGGCGTGAATATATGTGTCCCACAAATTAACTCGAAATCTATCAAGTGAATGGCATAATGTCTTTCGGGCATATTTTGGGGGTACAAATTAGAAAACAAAAATCAATCTAATCGTGAAAATTGTTTAATATCAAACGCTAATTGCTCAGTCATTTCATGTCGGATTCATGAGATTTTTCGTCAATCGATTTGGGCACTCCATAATAATTTATTATTTACTTTGAAGAAAATAATATCATCTTTTCATCGAAAAGTTTCGATGGAGTTTCGATAATGGTTCTCAACCATTATCCAAACAGAAATCCCGAGTTCAGACTGGTCGTAATTGAAGATACAAGCTTCCTTTTGTACTCCCGAATATTGCTGAGTCATTTACTGATGCATTTACGAGATTTTTGCATCAATCTATTTGAGAACTCCATAACAATTCATTTTTTTTTTGTACTAAATTTATTTTCAAATGGCTCAGCAACATTAAGTAACAATGAGCCGTGTTTATGAATAGGGAAAAGCCTCTTTGAGTAGAACAATGCCAACGTTCTTTCTCAAAAAGGCATAAAAACCCTATTATCTTTTCGAAAAATGTTATAATATGGACAAACAATATGACAAAATTCACAATAAGATAATATTATAAAGGGTGTGTCACATCAAATTGCATCACGGAAAAAACGCTGTAGAAATTTAATTTTTAGGAATTATATCTTCAGCTTTCGCTTATAATCAGATAAGAGTGTATAGATCACATTGGCCATGCTTCACTGTCAACTTTTCGTAAATTTGGAAAAATGTCGTCGAACGAAAAAGAACGTCGTGAATTATTCTTGTGCACTCATTTCGAGAATCCGGAGTTGTCACATCGGGACATCGGTAAGATGCTGGGAATCGTCCAATCCACGGTCAGCAGAGTACTAAAACGATACTTCGAGAACCTAACCATCGACCGGAAGGTGAAGAACGGCAAAAATGGATGCTCCGTCAGTGAAAAAGATCACAAGCGCGTAGTTAAGCAGTTTAGACGTGATCCGAGAAGTTCGGTCCGGGATGTCGCCAATAAGCTAAATTTGTCAAGTTCATTCGTCCAGCGGACCAAGCAGCGGGTGGGCCTGCGTACATACAAGGTTCAGAAGGCTCCTAACCGCGACGAAAGGCAAAACATGGTGGGGAAGACGCGAGCCCGGAAGCTGTACACCGAAATGCTGACGAAGCCGCATTGCCTGGTAATGGACGACGAAACCTACGTCAAAGCGGACTTTCGTCAGCTGCCGGGCCTGTTGTTCTTCTCCGCAGAGGACAAATTCAGCGTTCCGGAGGAGATTCGCAAGCAGAAACTATCAAAGTTTGCCAAAAAGTACATGGTGTGGCAAGCGATCTGCTCTTGCGGAAAGCGGAGCGCCCCCTTCGTGATGACCGGCACGGTAAACGCGCAGGTTTACCTTAAGGAGTGCCTACAGAAGCGCTTACTACCACTATTGAAGCAGCACGAGGGCCCGACCATCTTCTGGCCGGATCTCGCTTCGTGCCACTATTCAAAGGACGTGTTGGAGTGGTACGAAGCCAACGGGGTTACCTTCGTGCCAAAGGAAATGAACCCGCCCAACGCGCCGGAGCTTCGCCCAATAGAGAAATATTGGGCGATTATGAAGCAGGCCCTCCGAAAGAACCCAAAAGTTGTCAAATCGGAGGCGGACTTCAAGAGAAAATGGATTTCTGTTCAAAAAAAACTACAACCTGACGTTGTACAGAACCTTATGGACGGGGTAAAGAGGAAGGTGCGAGCATACGGGCTTGGGCTCGAAGTATGGATAAAAAGAAAATGCCAAAAGTTGTTTAATAGTTTTTATTTTACTGTCTAAAATTTTCAAAAGGATCGGTCTACTGGGCGAATTTCTACAGCGTTTTTTCCGTGATGCAATTTGATGTGACACACCCTTTAGGCTTCTTGTTTAAGTTTCTTGTTGCAGAGATGACCATCTCCTAGGAACTAGTTATCTCCTTGGGACTAGGGAAGGGATGAAAATCTGCTTACTTTTCGAATTCTGAAGAAAAAAGTTGAAATAGAGAAAAGGAAACGCTAATAAAAAAATCAAAACAATGAAGGAAAACTAAACATATATATTCATATTTGAAAGTGTATGGATTTGAGAAAATCATAAATTAAAGAAATAGCATCGATATTGCGAGTAGCCAGAACGTCGCGAATCGGAAAACTAGGAGGCATTCCCTTATTGCGAAAATTTTCTATTAAAGATAACCTGTCATTTTGATACTCAGAACAAAACCACACAATATGATCAATATCCTGATATCCTATACCACACACGCATAGGTTACTATCACTGATGTTAATTCGAAAAAGATGTGCATTCGAAGAATAATGGTTAGACATGAGTCTGCACACTACCCGTATAAAATCACGAGAAAAATTATATCCTTTAAACCATGGTTTGAGAGAAACCCTAGGAATGATAGAATATAGCCATCGGCCTTTATCACTACTATTCCAACTTGACTGCTAAGATACAAGTGCCCGTTCACGAGGAAAATGAAGATATTCATCGAAAATAATAGGCCTATAGAATAAGTCTCCTTCCATAGTGCCCTTCTTAGCAAGAAAATCTGCTTTCTCATTTCCAGGTATCGAACAATGAGACGAAATCCATACGAAAGTGATATTAAATGAACTAGTAATCAGAGCACTTAAAAGTTGATGGATTTCAGATAAGAAATACGACGTATATCTAGTTCTCACTGAACGGAGTACCTCTAAAGAGCTGAGACTATCAGAAAAAATGAAAAAGTGATCTGGGGCCAAGGTCTGAATATGGAGTAAGGCCATGAATATTGCAGCCAATTCTGCAACAAACACCGAACAGGGTAAACTAAGCCTACGAAAAGTGAAGAAGTTGATATTGAATATACCAAAGCCTGTGGATCCATTAAGACTAGATCCATCAGTAAAAAAAGTTTTGGTTGGGTCAATATGTTTATACCTTGACAGGAATATCGCAGGTATAACTAAATGGCGGAGATTATCTGAAATATTATGCACATAATCCTTCATTGACAGGTCAATAGTAATAGAGGAATTGAACAAAATTAAAGGAATGATCTGGAAACCAGATAAAGCAGATGGACTTTCCAAAGTCATAAATTCATGATATAGAGACATTCGCCTAGATCGAACACCTGAGTTCAACATTTTTTCTAAGTGCTATCACCTTCGGATTAAGTGTTTCACACCGTATTAAAAAACGGAATGATAACTCGAAAAAACGTACGGAAAGAGGAATTATGCCAGCTAGAATTTCTAGACTCATTGTATGTGTTGACTGAATACATCCTAGAGCAATACGCAAACAGCGATATTGAATCCTTTCCAGATGCAAAATATGGGTACAGGCAGCGGACCTGAAGCAAAAACTACCATACTCCATAACAGATAAAATGGTTGTTTTATACAACCTAATCAAATCCTCAGGATGAGCTCCCCACCAAGTTCCTGTTATGGATCGAAGAAAATTTATTCTTTTCTGACATTTTTGTTTCAAGTAGCTTATGTGTTTACCCCATGTTCCTTTGGAGTCAAACACAACACCTAAATACTTGAATGACATCGAGTGACGAATAGGTCTATCCAAAAGTTTAAGCTGTATTTGTGCAGGATGGTGTTTTCTTGAGAATACAACCATCTCTGTCTTCTCAGTAGAAAATTCAATACCCAATCTACAGGCCCAATCAACCAAATTGTCAAGAGAATCTTGCAAAGGATTATGAAGATCGGTGTCGTTGCCTATTACCGATACAACACAATCATCTGCAAACTGTCTCAAAGTACAATTTCCCGATAAACAAACATCAATATCATTTACATAGAAGTTGTAAAGAATTGGACTAAAACATGAGCCTTAAGAAGACCCATGTAGCTAATGCGTAAAACTGACGAAGAACCATGAGAAAAACTCATATGTTTTTCACGCATTAGGTTAAACAGAAAACTATTTAATTTCTGGGAAAACCCATTTAGACGAAGTTTTTGAAAAAGAACTTCAATGGAAACAGAATCGAACGCACCTTTGATATCTAGGAACACTGATGCCATTTGTTGCTTACTACACAAGGCAAAGTCAACCTCTGATGAAAGAAGCGCAAGACAATCATTGGTTCTTTTGCCTCTACGAAACCCGAACTGCGATGGCGAGAGAAGATTATTAGATTCAACCCAGCTGTCTAAACGATGGAGAATCATTTTTTCTAGTAATTTGCGAATGCAAGATAGCATTGCAATTGGTCTATAAGAATTATAATCAGACGCAGGTTTACCAGGTTTCAGAATAGCTATAACTTTAATTTGTCGCCACTCATGCGGAACAATATTCTGCTCAAGGAAAGCATTGCACAGTTTCAACAAACGTCTCTTCGCATTATCAGGTAGATTTTTCAACAAATTAAATTTGATCCTATCTGACCCTGGAGCCGTGTTGTTGCAAGAAAGAAGGGCAAGAGAAAATTCAGTCATACTGAACGGAGGTTCAACATCATCAGATGTCTCTAAGAAGGGAGAAGGTGCGGGGGCAGAGTCTGGACATATCTTCTTGGCAAAGTCAAAAATCCACCTTTCTGAATATTCAACTTCTTCATTTGAATGAGATGAATTTCTCATTTGTCTGGAAACTCTCCAAAGAGTGCTCAAGGAAGTCTCTCGTGAAAGCCCATTTACAAAATGACGCCAATAGCCTCTCTTTTTAGCTTTAATGAAGCTTTTGAATTTACGCTCCAGATAAATGTAGTTATCATAACGTTCACGGGTGCCCAATTTTCGCCAATCCTTGAACGTATTCGATTTATATTTATAGAGATTCGTACATTCTTGGTCCCACCACAGATTAGGAGGACGTCTACGAAACGAATTACCAGGAAAGCGCTTCGTCTGAGCATCAATAGCACTGTCAAGAATTAAACCAGTTAGAAAATTATATTCTTCCAGCGGGGGTAACTCATGAACTAATGCCACCGATTCTGAAATAATTGAAGAGAATCTCTTCCAATCAATGTTTCTAGATAAATCATGCTGAATATTTGTTGTTTCAGACGATTTTGAATTATTTGAAATGGAAATAGTGATTGGCAAATGATCACTTCCATGTGGATCTTGGATGACATTCCAATTACAATCTAAAGAAAAAGAGGAAGAACACAGAGACAAATCTAAGCAACTAGCGTGGCCTGAAGATGGAGCGATTCTTGTTACATCACCTGTATTCAAATATGCCATGTTGAAGTTCTCGCAAAGATCATAAATCAAATTGGCCCTTCGATCATCAAAAGACTCACCCCATCCAATTCCATGAGAGTTGAAATCTCCCAAAATAAGATTAGGTTGCGGTAAAAGTTCAACTATATTCACAAGATTTCTATAATTAAGCATAGTTCTCGGAGGAATATAAATAGAAGCAATGCATAAATCTTTACCCTTGATACGTACCTGACACGCTAGAATTTCAATTCCTGAGACTAAAGGCAGGGGAATCCTGTAAAATGGGTAGCATTTTCTAATACCTATGAGAACTCCTCCATAGCAATCATCGCGGTCTAAACGGATAATATTAAAATCATGGATGTTTAACACATTGTCCGAACGAAGCCATGTTTCAGAAAGAGTAAAAGAAAGAGCATCACAATTCAAAAAATGGAGCATTTGCTTGAAAGAATCAAGTTTAGGAAGAATACTTCTACAATTCCACTGCAAAATAGAGGATTTACCTGAATCATCCAATAAATTAGACATCGAAATTAATGAACGAGAGGAGGGGCCACTTTGAAGTCATTTGTTTAGCTATCTGGCTGATAGAAGGAAGCCAAGCGAAAATGATACCTTTCATTGAATCTGATATTCCGAAAAAATCAAGAATCCATTGAACAATTGATGAAAAGGAAATACCTCCTGAAAAAGATGAGGGATCAGGAACCGATTGAGAAGTAAATTGAGAATGGCTTGACAATTCAGGGAAATGAACGTCATAATTTGAGGATCTCCAACCAGGAGGGTTATTCTTGGGTAGAGCAGAATAATTTGAAGATTCTGGCTTGTTAGAGATCAATCCTCTTTTTTTAGATGACTTAGAGGAAGAAGCAATTTTCCTCTTCCTGACTCTTCCTGTGATTACTGGATCAAATTGAGAATCCGAATCATCATCCTCTGATAAAACAGAGAAAGGATTTTCTGAAGCCTCGGGTACCTGAGGTGAAGCTGCCTTGAGCATATCAGCGAAGGATCGATTAGAACGATCCTTAAGTGATTGCTTGAGTTTCATCGAACGTAATTTGTATTTCGGACAATCCTTAATTGTATGAGGAACATCTCCACAAAAAATACATTTATCAGCATCTTTGTTACAAGTGACTTCGTCATGGTCGTCACCACATTTTGAGCATTTCGTTTTATTACAACAGTAGGTTTTAGTGTGACCTAACTGGTTGCAATTTAAGCAAGTCATTATTTTAGGGGTATATAACCGAACTGGAAGACGAAGTTTGTCGATAAGCACATAATTTGGAAGTGCTGTGCCTTCGAAGGAAATTCTAAAAGAGCCAGATGGATAATACTTTTTTTCTGTACCCTCAGATATCAAAGAGTTCAGAGATCTCACCTCCAAAACTTTAATATGTGGAATATTTGCATTGTGAAAGATACCCTTAGCTTTTACAAAATCTTGAAGTTGAAGAGATTTTTCCGTAACTACACCATCGATTTCAACAATGTGAGCCGGAATATAAACTCTATATTCATTAGTGAACAAAGAGTTTTTCACTATCGCGTTAGCATCTTTGTAATTTGAGAGCACAACACGAAGTTTATCTTTATTGACTTTCGTCATTTCTAAGACACCTGAGTAGTTAGACGTCAGGTCTTTGCAAATTTGAGATACTCTTAGAGGTTTCCCTTTGGGACGGAAGAATACCACCCAACGGTTTTTCGATGATGCCGGGGCGTTCTGGTATTGTCTAATACGTTAAACTGACCAGACGTCCCGCATTTCAACAAAATGTCCCGCGTAAGATTCCGTCCCGTGAAACGTTCCGCATTTGGCAAAAGAAACGAAAATGTCCCGCGATATCAATATATTTCAATATCACAATTTGATCATGTTGATTTTCTTAAATGGATGAATTAAAAAAAAAACTTTTATTTGGCAGACTGTTCAAGAGCGCTTCTAATGCATCCAAAATTAATACGTTGAGCTGGTTTCATCGCACCGACATTAGGCTTTTTGTTTAGAGAGTGTCAACTGGAAGCGACAGCAACAAAATTGGAAAATGATTTTTATAAAAGTACCCTATTGATCCGCTGGAACCATCGTGAGTCAGACGAAAAGTTCATCTTTGGTCCTCTAGCTCGGTCAGGGCTTAACCTTTTAAATAAGCCGGAAGTAGTAGTGTATACTCGACAGGAAGAGGCAAAGTTGTTTGATGAAGTATCATAAATGAAGCAATGGGCGGTCTTACGGAAGTTGGCCGGAACCTGAACCATGGCCGATGAAAAGATTTATGTCGGGGTGATATTTTACCTTTTCGTGGTTTTGGGGTCGTCTGTCTCTCTATTTTGACCATTCGCCCAAAAGTTTTCTATCGGGCGCAGCTAGGGAATGTTGAGAAGGTTGGTGGTCTTCGCGACAATGTTTATCTCCAGCCGATCCATCCTCCAGTGATCTTTTGGCATAATGGGCTGATCCCAGGTACGGCATAAACACTAAATCACCTTCCCAACTCCGGCAAGCACTTCGTACTATATATCTCCCCGTTCACCATATTACTCGAAAGAATAGCGGCTTGGACATTCCCTTCACGTCTGTCAGAGAAGGACCTTCTTCGAGAACTTGATGCGAATGATATATTCGACATCATCGCTTACCTGGGGAACGTAAAGTACCCGGTCCCCTGCCATTCGTTGAATTCTAGCATCAAGTACGTCTCGTCTTTCACTATGAGAACGAAAAGAAGTTTTTCATCAGCACCTCAAGCTACTCCTTCTGGGTGATTGCCTGCTGCTCAGATACGGCCGGTCTTCGTCAGACGCTTCCGCATAAAAATGTCCATTTTGGCCAGATTCTTCTCCACGGCTGCTTCGATCTCCCGGCTTAAGGAGCGGCAAAGAGATGATATTGTAAATACCAGATCGGCTATATCTGGCGGACACAAAGTGCCTCAGGATGTCCAACTCCTTCACTGCGGGGTGGAGCTTGCAGTATGGAAAAATCATCAAGTTGCTTGACAGTGCTGCTGCTGCGAATCAACAGCCTTGAATCATTTTTGTTGTAGACTTAATAAACGTAAGATTTAAAGAAAATTTGTTCCTATAAATTATCTTTCATCGCCATCCGAAATTAGTCCATTTTTTGTGTCGATGAAAAATTAATTGGAATGTTCGAGCATTCCATTCGGTAATTTGAAGAAAATTGTAGAATTTAAGTCGTGCTTGCCAGGCGTAAATTCTCTGATTGAGCGAGTGATTTTCGAGCGTAAACAAAATCTAAACCACCGAAAAATCACAACTGAGTGCCGATACTCAGAATGAAATAATACTGATCAGTTTAGACTCGCTAAACTATGGTTTATGTTCACATAACGTATATACATAACGTTTTGTTTTTTGTGTCCCGCGTTAGACCTCTGACCATCTGGTCACTTTATAATACGTGGAAGTTGAGCAGAATTAGGCAGAGATTGTGTCGAAGAGCGGAGAACAGAGTCACTATTTGGTACAGACGAAGAGTTTGACTGCGATTGTTTTTGTTTTTTTCCTGGAGAAACCGTTAAACCATCTGGAGGAGGGTCTGAGACCCTCATTTCAGCATCGGAGGGTTCATTACCCTCCATTTTTCAAAAAATAAATAAATAAATAAAGTCGTAAAAATGAGAGAGAAGATTTTTAGAACACGCAAATATTAAATGATAAATTAAAAAAAAAAATAAATAAATAAATAAAATAAAATGAAATATGTGTATGTATATGTATATGTATACGTATGCGTGAAAGAAAAATAAAACGAAAACTTATCTTAAATGTATCTAGATGAATGTCAGAGAACTTCTAAAATCCTTGAAGCGGGTCCAATGAAAGCTTCACACTCCAAAAAACACTTGAAAAATAATTCCGACTTCAATAAAAATCCTTTCTTTTTCAGTATATCGCCTCTTTTTCAGCCATTCTTTGTGTGGACACCAACTGGACAACATCGTTGCTGGACGGGCTGGACGGCGAGGGATCGAGTGCCTTTCTCAAGGCAAGAGGGCGGAGGTGGTAGCGCTGGAGTAGAATAGAGTAGAGTTTTCAAAGGGCCTTTCTCAAGGCTAGAGACGAATGAACTGCAAAAGTTTAAAGTCTCTATAATTCAAGACCTTCCTTCCTTCAGTATATCGTTCCGGCTTCTTTCGAAATACCGTCAAAAAAAGTTTTGAATATTGATTTTCCAGAGACAGGGGATCTTCAGAAATTCTGCTCCGAGGGTCAATACAGCGGGAAGTTCACAACTTCTTCCGGAAATAGTCTTTCAAACACTGAAATGGCTTACAAGAAAAAGTCACAAAGAAAATCTGCAATATTCGTTATGATGAAAATTATACGTCACCTTTATTCCACGGCTTGCTGATGTATGATAACAATTCATTGTAATAAGTAAAATCATATAGTTCATGAAACTAATCTTCAAATAATTGAAACATCTCAAGTATTATCTGAACGAAAATCCCGCCTTCTGATTGGTCAGTTCGCAGTTTTTACTCTTACATCCAGTCCATCTGCACTCTGTGGAAATTAGAATACGGGATTGTGTATTGAAATATGGGTTTGATGTTTGATTTTCTACTGATGTGCGTCGCATTTTTCATACTTTTCTGAAACTCGGGAATTCAATTTCAGTTGTTGTTTTTGTTAGGTTATGTTTTATCATAGACTAACTGACCCGACAAACTTCGTATCGCCCAAAGATGATTTTTTATATGAATACTAGCTGACCCGGCAAACTTCGTCCCGCCCAAACTTTGTTTTTTGTCATCAATACTTTCAAACATTCACGTTTTCATACTATGAGCAAGAGGTCCAATCGCAGAACTGTACATTGATTGATCTTCTAATCGACCTCGTTTAATGTTGCATGGCAGCTCCCCCTTAGAGAGGGGGGTGGAGTGTCTATCCACCGTAAAAACATTTATTGCACCCTAAATCCTCCACACGCCAAATTTGGTTTCATTTTTTTGATTAATTCTCGAGTTTGTTTGAAATTTGTGTTTCATTTGTATGGCAGCCCCCCCTTTGAGTGGGGGGAGGAGTGTCCTACTACCATAGAAACATTTTATGCACCCTAAAACTTTCACATGCCAACTTTGGTTTCGTTTGATTGATTAATTTCCGAGTAATGCAAAAAATTGTGTTTCATTTGTATGGCAGCCCCCTCTAAGAGAGGGGGAAGGAGTATCTGATCACCATAAAAACATTTATTGCATCCTAAAACCTCCACATGCCAAATTTGGTTTCATTTGCTTGATTAATTCTCGAGTAATGCAGAAATTTGTGTTTCATTTGTATGGCAGCCCCCCCTTTGAGTGGGGGAAGGACTGTCTAACCATCATAGAAACATTTATTGCACCCTAAAACTTTCACATGCCAACTTTGGTTTCGTTTGCTTGGTTAATTTCCGAGTAATGCAGAAATTTGTGTTTCATTTGTATGGCAGCCCCCCCTTAGAGACCCTTAGAGACTAACTGACCCGACAAACTTCGTATCGCCCAAAGATGATTTTTTATATGAATACTAGCTGACCCGGCAAACTTCGTCCCGCCCAAACTTTGTTTTTTGTCATCAATACTTTCAAACATTCACGTTTTCATACTATGAGCAAGAGGTCCAATCGCAGAACTGTACATTGATTGATCTTCTAATCGACCTCGTTTAATGTTGCATGGCAGCTCCCCCTTAGAGAGGGGGGTGGAGTGTCTATCCACCGTAAAAACATTTATTGCACCCTAAATCCTCCACACGCCAAATTTGGTTTCATTTTTTTGATTAATTCTCGAGTTTGTTTGAAATTTGTGTTTCATTTGTATGGCAGCCCCCCCTTTGAGTGGGGGGAGGAGTGTCCTACTACCATAGAAACATTTTATGCACCCTAAAACTTTCACATGCCAACTTTGGTTTCGTTTGATTGATTAATTTCCGAGTAATGCAAAAAATTGTGTTTCATTTGTATGGCAGCCCCCTCTAAGAGAGGGGGAAGGAGTATCTGATCACCATAAAAACATTTATTGCATCCTAAAACCTCCACATGCCAAATTTGGTTTCATTTGCTTGATTAATTCTCGAGTAATGCAGAAATTTGTGTTTCATTTGTATGGCAGCCCCCCCCTTTGAGTGGGGGAAGGACTGTCTAACCATCATAGAAACATTTATTGCACCCTAAAACTTTCACATGCCAACTTTGGTTTCGTTTGCTTGGTTAATTTCCGAGTAATGCAGAAATTTGTGTTTCATTTGTATGGCAGCCCCCCCTTAGAGAAGGGGGGAGGGGTCTCAAAATATCACGAAAACCTTCCCCGGCCCCAAAAACCCCTACATACCAATTTTCATGTCGATCGGTTCAGTAGTTTCCGAGTCTATAAGAATCAGACAGACAGACAGACATCACTCCATTTTTATATATATAGATAGATAGATAGATACATTCAAACATTCACGTTTTCGTACCAAGCGAACGTTCACGAATTCAATCGCAGATTCCTGCATTGATTTATTACCCTTTGATCCTTTACAAGTTCCTTTCACTATAAATTTCCTAGTTTTTCTACCAAAACTTATTATTATACCATAAAATTATTTTCAGGTACAATTCTCGTTCAAAATTATTCAATCACTTGCAAATAACACTTTTCTTCGTTTTTTCGAATGCATGTTTGATACAGAAAACATAATAAAATAAAGACAACTCAAGTCGGACGATTCCTTTCTCGAGTCTTGCTGTTATCAACACATTTGGCGATCCATTTATATTTATGTAGATCAGTGGCGGCCAACCTGCGGCCCTACAACGTAGTTCATGCGGCCCGCAGCCTGATTTTGAAAAAAAAAATCATATGAGCGAAATTAAAAATACAGTTGAAAATTCTTCTTCAAAATTCTTCCAATTCTTCCAAAATTTCGAAGCATCTTTTCTTTTTTCTTTTTTTTTTCACTCGAAGACAAACTCAAGTTCAAACAACAAATGCAGAATTTTCATTTTACCCAGTTTCTGACATTGAGAATTTCTCAAGTGAAGTGTCGACAACTAGGAAAGTCGATTAATGCTGATTTTTCTCGCAGATTTTGGTACTTCAAAGCACATGAAAGAATAGCCTAATTTTCTCTACCCCATTCAGTTCCGGTTTTGTACATTAGGATTGGGCGATCTTGTTCGATTTTCAGAAGATCGATCTTTTCCATTTCGATCTCCGATTTTTAAATCCATTCATTGTACCCAAAAAAATCGTGGAGATCGATCTTTTTCTTTCAATTTTTTCGATCTTAGAGTTTCTTTTTTTCAGTGTACATCGATTTTCTCACCACCTGACAAATTTAATTAACATAATGTCAACATTTGGAGAGCTTTCAAAGATGTAAAATTAGTGATAGTGAATAGGATTAGACGATCTTGGATCGGTATTTAAAAGATCGATCTTTTACTCTGCGATTTCCGATTTTTCGGATCTATTTCTTCTACTCCAAAAATGTCGCGAAAATCGATATTTCTTTTTGATGTTTCTGATCTTTTGGATCGTAAAAATGTAAATTTGTTTTTAGTAGACATTGATTTTAATGTCACCAAAACCCACTCGACAAATTTCATAAACATTGGACCTTTTTTAAGGCTGTCAAATCAGTGGTCGTAAACTTAGGAGAAGCAGTTTTGTAAGTTTGGTCATTACAAAACAAAAACTGGGAATTCTACCAGGATTTCGACTAAATGCCACGATTGGGTTCAACGGAATTATTGTCAGCGGAGTTCTGGATGTATTTCAGTTGTTGATTTTTTAATTATAATTTTCAATTAATTTATTCAATTAAATAATTCCATGACGGTTCAAAATGAATGCCCTGGAAAATATGTTTTCTGGGCTTTCAAGTTTTTTTATGACCTTTATTCTGAGAATAAAAATGAAATGCCTTTGACGTTTGAATAGAAATGTGAAATGTTTATTCCATTTTTAAAGAAAAGACAAAGACAAAGACACTTTTATAAAACAAGTTTTTTAAAACTCCTTCACTCTCACCAAGTTTCGTGGTCCCATCAGCACTTGTTCGATTCCCAAGAAACGATAAAGTTCAGTCTGTACGAGAAGCGTATGGCAGCTGTCACGTTATTTAAGTGCGGGAAAACGACAAAACAGATTTACGAGCTGCTCAAACCGTTTTCTATCAATGAACGATTCGTTATCCGTAACGAGACTAGCAATAAAATTACTAAACTTCTTTTCCGCAAATGATTAGGCATTTGCCATTCCATCGGAATATTAACTTTGGGCCAGGTTGAAGGAGCGTACCTGTGGATGTTCTCATTGGGGTTACCATTCGTTGAAGAATTCTAAAGAAAAGTAGCAGCGATTGACGATTGGCCTTAGCGTTTTCGACTCTGCTTGAAGACGAGATGGTCGAATAATTTTGCCAAAAATGTTAATTCTGGATACTTTTATACCTTCAATAAAAGTTCTGGGTTTTTATCTAATTGTGTTCTCGAATTATGAATCTTACAGGTATAAAACTGAATGTTTTCTAATTTTAAATAAAAAGTGAGTCAAAAAGGACCAGCTAAAAACGTATATTTTAAATTTCATTATGAAAAGTAGTGAGAGAAAAATCATTGCGACCCGCGGCTATAATGAAACTTGCGGCCCGCACCATGTCTATACCTGGCCACCACTGATATAGATAGAAAATATAGAAGTGCGTTTTTTTAATTGACAATTTATTTTCATTTTCGAACAAAGATCAATTTCATTAGTACAAACATCAAATGGACTAACAACGCTTATCACGATGTAATTGTAGAACATATGGGAATACAATACTTCGAATTTTCTCATTTACCTTCAGAGTTTTCCGAAAATTTTTAATTGTCATGTTTGGTTGAAATATGTGTTTGCTAATTTGGTTTCATTTTCTTGATTAGTTCTCGGGTTATGCAGAAATTTGTGTTTCATTTGTATGGAAACATGAAAATCGACTCTACCCTCAGTCGCGTCGCTTCGAGTAGGACTACTCCGGCATTCGCCGTCAACATGGCCAGTGCATCAGTCATCCTCGCTCTTAACACTCGTCAATTCATTTCTAACAAATGGTTATTCTAATCGACGTGACGAATGAATACAAATCTGTATCTTCATTCATTCCCCATTTATTACATAAAAATTACAGAAAATGTGCCACTGTTTCATACTTGTATAGCATTTGAATAATATATATGCTATAGCAATATAAGAGCAATATGAGTGAACGAAACAAGAGACACATTACAAATACTTTGCCATATAAATGGCCCAGACCGAAAAGGATAAAGATTCACGTTTATGCTATCTTTTTTACTTTTAGAAAACACTTTCCAACTTCATTTTATAATGAGATGTAATATTATCACACATTTGTGCAACAGCACCAGTGGCTATGTGGATAGCGTTATCGTGTAAAAGAGTCTTGCGTTCCAATCGGTATGCAATTCGGTACATTTTACACTTTTTCTTTTATAATGGCGAATATGCAAGAAAGGCCGCTGAAATTGTGAATAATATTAATGGTGCCGATACTGTAACAGTAAAATACGTTCAATTTATTTTTTTAATTATTTTTTTTAATTTTTAATTATTTAAAAAAAATTGTTTTAATTTTTAAATATAATTATAAATATAACTTCGCCGAGCCCTGATAAAATATGTTTCGATGACAGGATTGTACATTGGAAAAAGTGTATTTGTTTAGAAAAAGCCTATCTTGAAGGCGATAGTATTATGAATTTAGATGATGAATAAAGCATTTCGTTTAAAAACACAAATTCCCTGTGCGAGGGCGGTCCGATAAGTACTTAGCCTCATGGTGACAGTATCGCAAGAGAGATTACTATTGTGTAGTACATTCTCGTAAACGGTTACTGTCAAAATTTCAGCCAAATTGTTTGGTTTGACCGGGTGTGGAAACGGGCGTGTCCGCGGATTTTAGAAAAATGGAAAAAGAGTAATATCGGTCGATGATTCAATTCTTGTTTTTGGAAGGGGAGAAGTTTTCAAAGAGCGCTTGGATGCTGTATACGGTGACTCTTCTCCTTCGATGGCGACCGTCAAAAATTGGTTTAACGAGTTTCAACGTGGTCGCACGTCGTTATTTGATCAGCCACGCCCAGGTGCCCCGAAAACGGCTACCACGGAGGATAACGTGACAAAAATCCACGATCTCGTATTGGCAGACCGCCGATTGAAGGTGCGCGAGATTGCTGAAATAGTAGGCATCTCAAATACCGCGTGGGTCATATCCTGCATGAAATTTTGGGCATGAGAAAGCGTTTGCTCACCCCGGACAACAAGCGCAACCGTGAGACCATTACAGAGCAGTGTTTGACGCTGTTTAAGCGCAATCCGATAGAGTTTCTGCGTCGTTTCGGGACCGTCGACGAAACATGGATCCACTGATACACACCAGAGACCAAGGAACAGTCGAAACAGTGGACTTCACTCGGCGAACGTGCTCCGAAGAAGGCAAAGACTGTCCTATCGGCCGAAATGGTGATGGTCACCGTTTTCTGGGATTCACAAGGTGTGATCTACATCGACTACCTGGAGAAAGGCAAAACGGTCACAGGGCTCTACTATGCCGAATTATTGGGCCGATTCGACGCCGAATTTCAGAAAAAACGACCCCATTTGGCGAAGAAAAAAGTGCTCTTCCACCATGACAACGCACCGGCTCACACTTCCGCCGACGCCACGGCCAAATTGGACGAATTGCACTACCGATATTCCACCGTATTCTCCTGATTTGGCCCCGTGCAACTTTTGTTTATTTCCAAACTTGAAAAAGTCACTCATCGGGTAGAAATTTGAGTCGAAGATGGAGATCATCGCCGCCACGGAGGCCTAAATTGCAGACCTCGAGAAAACGTATTTTACAGATAGATTAAAGAAGTTGGAGCATCGCTGGGTCAAGTGTATCCAGCTGAAAGGAGACTATGTTGAGAAATAAATCGCCATTTTTCCAAAATTTTTGTTTTTTTTGTAGACTAAGTACTTATCGGATTGACCTCGTATATACACTTGACAAAAAAATTAGAGGAACAGAATGCAAAGTCGAAAATTTCAAGTGATTTTTGACATGCTGTTACTTCAAGAAAAATCAACGCTTACAAATGGAATATACATCATTTTGAAGCTTAAACTTTCAGGTATCTTTTAGAATAGATTTTTTTAGAATATTCTACGCACATATTTTTATCCTGGTGTGTAGGTGTAGTGGGCAACAATATGGGGAAGAAATGAGCAATCCATATTCTTCTGTTTTTTCAAAGATTTCCTGGACTTACAAAATTGTTTGTTAACCAACTCAACATAAATTAAATTAACCTTATCAACCAGCTTTCATTTGGTTCCTGAAACGTCCCTATAGGACCTTTTCATGCAGAGATATTTCTGTTTGAATAAAAATTACCATTTCATCTATGATGATGAATAATTCCTTTAGTAGTGATCGTACCGCAAATCGGGAGGCAGTTTTCAAAACTTCAATGGATTTTATATAAAATAAATTTATTGCTCTGACGAAAACAATTTTATTTGAATTTTTTGCATCGATCTCAAAAAAGTGTCTAAAACAGTTTTTTTTAGTGTTTTAGAAAATCATCTGTAATTTTGCAAATATTTAGTAAATTCTAATGTTTGCAGGCAAATTTGAACGTTTGTGAACGTTTTAATTCATATGTCATGCCGTTTTTTTTCTAGCCGGCAAACTTCCCATTTTCACGAAAATCTGAGAACCACTATCGGTTTGGCATGGAATGGCTGTATACACAATCTACTGAAACAACGTATAATTTAGTTGTCTTAGAGAAAAATATTCCTGGTACAATGAGCATTTGAGCTGAACTTGAAATTGGATATCTATATTTTATATTTCTTATAAAGACAGAAGGTCCAGATTTTTTTTCGAAACTTTAGAACCCGCGTTTGACGGAAAATTATTACTATACTCAGGTTGAAACATTACGCAGTCTCAGAAACTCAAAGTATTACGTTGAAGTGAATGCTGTCATATCTACAACTTGTCGGGAATCACAGAAAACTGAACATTGAGAGCCAACATACATCCTCCCCATAAAGCGTAGGATTTGCTCAAAATAATGATGTGCGGTTCATGGGGCTGACATTTACGCGAAACGGTAAAAACAGCGAGAATGAAAACATAACATCGCATTCCGTAAGCATCTTTCAGCGGTCGCAAAAAAAAACATGAACGCTGTAGGTTATTCTAGCACGTATCATGAAAATATGCACTTAGCCACTCAAGCTCAAGCTCTCCTGCCACAGCACATGGCGGGTCTCGCAGCCGCTCAGGGCACATCCCCGCCTGTAAAGAGCGAAGATTCGTGCCATACATGAGTCTTCAATTATCCATTCATTACATCAAGGTCAATCTTGGGTAGGCATAATTCGAACCAAGACATCACATATTCTTCCGCACTAGCTGACGGCCGTGAAACGACCTGAGCAGTATGCACTGTGAGAGACGCTCCATGACAAGTGCCGTGTGAATGAACATGCTCGTGAAATGTTCCACTTGCCGCCCACACCATTTGATGTCACGGAATGAGACGGCGTAGCGACTCACATAACTTTAGGCGCATTTCTGCGTTATCGCATGTGAACAAATTCAATGAGGTAACGTCGAAAATACGATGTAACACTTAATAATGCCAGTTATATTAGGAATTAATTTAACCCTTTCGCTACGAGATGACACCAGATCTCGACGTTTCATGCATTATTAAGTCATTTGGCATCGAAAACAAAATTTCGATTTTCTAAATTTTCTTTTCTCCCCCCTTGGAAGATTTTCGAGGATCAAAAAATCCAAAACTTCGAACGCTTGAGCTGAAATTTTGCACAGGTCATTTTTTGGGGCCAATAAACCAAATGTACATGGTCGGTTTTTGAAATTTGACATGACCATTTTCGCTGCCACCCTATTGTGAATGAAGTTGGTGTCGATACTGCAACAGAAAAATATATTATATACAACCTCATTTATTTTTCAATTTTTTTAGAGACGAATGAACTCTCAGAGTTTAAAGTCTCTCTAATTCAATACCTTCCTTCCTTCCTTCAATTTTTTTGGCAGACTTATCTCACTTCTTAACTAGGCGAACCTAGCCAGAATTTTCACCTGCCCCCAGGCTTCTGAATGCCAAAGGGGGACTAGTCTCTGCGGAATGCACGTATCTGCATGCTCGTGCTGTTTTAGTCCTGACCGAGGAATTGTCGGACAATCGTGCAGGTGCTAAGAATGACCGACTTTTGGAAGTCGGCCAATTCCTTCTCCATATTCAACATCTTCAGCGCTTCCGGAAGTGTCTTCGGGACAATTACAGTTCCAGAGAGAACGACTGGAACAATTCTTGGGACCTCCCTTAGCCCCCACAGTTCCTTGAGCTCCACGGCCAATGGTCGGTACTTGCAGATTTTGCGACCGTGGGTCTCCTCCAGATTCTGGTTCAGTGGAATAGCAACATCGATGATGGTGACTTTGCGGTCGCCCTTGTCGTAAACCATTATATCTAGGCGGTTGTGGTGGATCGAGAGGTCCGTCAGAACAGTGCGATCCCAGTACAGCTTGAAACGGTAATTTTCCAGGACAGGTACAGGCAGGTACCGGTAGTTTGGTACGTTGTCTTCCAGTATAGCACATTGGAGCGCCAATTGTCGATGAACGATACGAGCCACGTTGTTGTGGCGCTCGGTGTAGGCTGCGTTGGCCAAAACGGGACAGCCTCCCACAATGTGCTCTATGTTTTCACCTAGTTGATGGCTCATCCGGCAAATGTCATCAACGTCTTGATGCCAGACGCACCGCCTGCAGGTTTTCGTCGGCATTATCCTGTCCTGGATGGCTATCATGTCGGCTTCTACTACTGAAGAGAGTTCACCACGCGTTAGCCACAGACTAGATGCGGCCTTGTCGACGTGTGGCCGGTCCAGTTGATGGGGGTGGACACCATGCACTGCCTTCTGCTTCCAAGCTGCAATCTTCTCCTACACTGTCTGCAGATTGCAGTTGAGTTGGTACTCCGCTTGCGCCAGGTGCAGAGCGCTGTATCCTCTGTCGGCGGCGCAGACAGCCCGGTATAGCGCGTTTTGGTTGGCGCGTTCTGCGAAGTACTCGCGCAGTTGTCGTACCTGGGCAACACACAGTGCAGATATGTCTATTCCAAGTCCCCCTTCTTTGCGTGGTAGTGAAACTCTCTCCAGTGCCGATTGAGGATGGTGCCTTCCGGCCTCTTTGAAAGCTTTCCTCATCCTCTTCTCAAGGTCCTCTAGGTCAGTTTTGCTCCATTTGACTGCACCAAAACTGAAGGTCAGCAGAGGAACCGCGAATGTGTTGATCGCGCGTACCTTGTTCCCCGCGTTGAGGAAAGTCCTCAGGACACAGTTCACTCGACTCAAGAACTTGTCTCGCAGCTCCGTCTTGATGTCGGAGTGGTGAATCCCGGTGAGCTGTCGCAATCCAAGGTATTTGTAGGATTTGCTACGAACCATGTCTTGTATAAACTCGCCGTCATAGACCTCGTAGCCTCCGGATTCGATGAGTTGTCCTTTCAGTAGATGGACACAGCGGCACTTGTCGAGGCCGAACTCCATGCAGATGTCCCTGCTTATATCTTCGACAACCCGGGTAGCTACACATAGACGCTGACGTGAATTAGCGTAGACTTTGAGATCGTCCATGTAAAAGGTATGGGTCACTTCTTCGTGGGCGCCGTCGCCGTACCTTATTTTATGGCCATGACAGTTTCTATGAGGCGTCCTACTGAGGCGTATTCAGTGCTAGACAAAACCAAAGCGGGCTGAAAGAATCGCCTTGGAATGTCCCCCTCTTTATCTGTAGCGTTCTAGACTGTAACACATTTTCCCCATCACTAAGTACGTACTCCACTGCCTCATCGCATGCTGCAGGAACCTAACGACGGCGGGGTCAATTTTGTAGAGCTCTAATACCCGGACGAGAAACGAGTGAGGTATGGAGTCATGTGCCTTCCTATAGTCTATATAGGCCATACTTAGGTTCCGCTGGTTATATACCGCCTGGCCGACTATGGCTGCGTCGATGATGGCCTGGTCTTTGCAGCCATGCGTACTTTTCCTGCATCCTTTCTGCTCTTCTGCGATGATGTGATGTTGTTCGCAGTGAGCAGAAACTTTGGCGGTAATGATGCTGCTCAGTATTTTGTACAGACTCGTAAGGCACATTATCGGTCTGTACTTTGATGGGTTCAATGTGTTGCTGTCTTTCGGGAGGAGGAAGGTGACGCCACGGGTGGCGAATTCAGAAAGGTTGTGTGGGTCACGTAGCACCTTGTTGAAGCACTCAGCTATCTTTGGATGTGCGACGGTCAGCTTCTTGTGCCAAAAGTTCTGGACACCATCGGGCCTGGTGCTGCCCAGTTCCTCAGGTACCGCACAGTAAACTTTCAGTTGCAGCTCCTCCATGTTCTCAGCATCAACCAAGTGCAGCGGAAGAACGTGCTCGTTCATGAGCTTCACTGCACTTGTCAGCCTGCGGGAATGCTGCAACTTCGGAATCTTGGGGCGCGACAAATGATCTGTGTCGCGAAACTGTGAGATCGCCTCGTCGTAGTGGAAGACCAGATCGCGTAGTAGCTGTTGATCTGGTTGTGGGTCTTCCGGTTCAGGGGGTTGTTGTGCTGTTGCCTCCACTGGTGCTGATTCGCGTGCCCCACTCGCGAATGAATTGCTCAACCGTACTGAACTTCGTCTCGACACATCGCTTGCTCTGTTCGTTCTGGAGCTTAGTTCTCTCTGCACCTGCTGCTTGATCTCGTCGATTTGCGTTTGGGAGAGCATGTTGTTGCGTACTATCACTCTACGCCTCGCGTTCATCGCGTTCTGATGAAGCCTCCCGACGAACTCTGAATACGCTTCCTCGAACATTGTTAGTATTCAAGAGCGACCGCTATTGTCCGTCTCCAAAGCAGTGCAGATGTAATAGGCGCGGATCACGAATTCGTTCATTTCGTGTGTCCACATGATCCGTCGCCTAGTGTTACCCACAAGTGTGGACTACTGTCGTCTGGCAGTCGCAACACGTCTCGTAGGCGCAGCGTTTCATGGGTGATGTCGATGGCTGCTGTTTCCGTGTGACGGTAGCTCTTCGGGTTGAACCCGGCTGGTGGCTCGCTCTTGCACCTCGCCCTCCAGCCGCTGGCCGCTCGCCTTTACGCCCGTTCCAGGACCAGCTCCAGTTCGGGTACCCTCCTCGGGTGATCGCATTCTTAATATTCTCCTTGATCGTGGCTCCATTCTATGGGTGTATCTCCTTTGCCCGGGAAACAGCGGGGCGGCAAGGTATATTAGAGTCCCACCTTGCCAGAGGAACCTTTTCGAGGCGCCGCCCCTAACATGGAGATCAGACGCACCCCTAAGCCTCCATTGACCCGGAAGGCCTTTCCCGGGAGAGATATAGCGCTCTGACTCGCTCGCACCCACTCACTTAGCCACTTTCGATACCCGTTCTCGGAGCCAAGACCAGGTGTGTGTTTCCAGTTCACGCCCGATCTAAAATTGTCGTCATATGATCTTCGTGGAGGCGTGAGATAGGAACATTTGAGACCAACGGGCAGGCTCCTACCCTAGTGTTGATCCCCATTTGAGAATCAGATTTTTTTTTATTTCTTTTTATTTTTTTTTCATTGACTAGCGATTGACCAGAAATATCCAGAATTGACCAATAGAAGAAGTGATGATTGGGATGTTTGAATGCATCTACCATATTGTCCGGATCTGGCACCAAGCGATTACCACCTTTTCCTCGTATTGTAAAATTTCCAGAGTCATAAGAAATTGGGATCAAGAGAAGATTGTAAAAATCTTTTGCAAGTGTTTTTCACCAATAAGGACCAAGACTTCTATGATAGAGACATTATGAAGCAACCTTTAGAATGGCAAGGAATTTTACATCAAAACGGTACATATTTAACCTCAATCGGACAATCCGAAGCATATAAAAAATAGTGTTACATTTCATCCAAAAATAATGGATTACTTTTTCCCCAACCTAATATATTCATTATTTTTTATTTTATTCACTTGCTTAATTGTTCTTCGCACGAGCTGACGCTGCTGCGTGGATTTTCACGTGCAAGCGCAAGAACAAACCATCTGTCTACCGAGGTATTGAGATTAGTGTCAAGTGGCTCCACACAAAAAGGCGACACAAGTCGAGGCGAGCACAGATGCATCGTGAAAAGAAAATCCATCTCAAGCACCCCGTATACCTTCTTCACGGCCACAAGTGTGTATTGATCGAAACAGAAAAAAATATTGGAAAGTTCTACCGAAAGCATAAACACCATCCGACCATCTTGAACGTTCAATTTTCCGTGGCATTCGTGGCCATATTATTGAGAGCCCATCTCGGTGCACTTGAGTTTATCTTTGTTCCATACACACTTACCTTCCTCTAATTTTAGACTAAAACCAGGCCACACAAAGTTATTTGTAGGAAAGGTAAGTAAATAGTCTCACTCGATGATGAAATAATAAAGCTTATCATGCATTTTATGGAGAAAATAAATTTAAAAAAAAAACAAGACACACTAACTTTTAAGTTTTACCATTTCCACTAATTGCAATGTAATATAAGTTTATTCCATATAAAATTTTGTCATCTTTTTGATGAGAACGGTTAGGTGGAGTCAATCAAATTTATTTTTCGAGTGCATTTTGCTTGAAAAAAGCAAGAGGTGGGACTTATATGTGATATAACCGCAAAGAAGGCGTAGGACTAGCGTTGGTTTAGTCATCATTTATCTGAAGTGGCATCTAAGTCAATTCTAAATGAATTTTTGAATTTTGCTGAGCAATCGTCTTGTAAGTGTGTGAGTGGATGAGTTTATTTACAATGATTCAACATCCCATTCAGAGGTTAGATCTGACTTTTCGCCAATAAACACGATTCATGGCTGCAGTTCTCCAACTCCCGGCTGCACCGATTCTTCCCAAGTCCTGCTCAACTTGGTCCAACCACCTCGCTCGCTGGGCTCCTCTCCTTCTTGTTCCTACCGGATTCGATCTTGCAACATGTCCTGCCCATCGCACTCATCCTGCTTTAACGACTGTCTGGATGCTGGGTCAGCTGTAGAGTTGCCCCAGTTCGTGGTTCATTCTTCTTCTCCATACTTCGTTTTCCTGTACACCACCGTATATTTATTGTCCTGAGCACTCGGCGTTCGAAAACACCAAGCGCTTCTGAGTCCTCTTCAAGCATCGTCCATGCTTCGTACCCATAGAGAACAACCGGTCGAATTAGGGATTTGTACATTGTACACTTCGTATGGCGTCGGAGTTTGTTGGACCTCAAGGATTTGCGGAGCCCATAGTACGCACGACTTCCATTGACTATGCGTCTTCGAATTTCACGGCTGTTGTTGTTATCAGTTGTTATCAACGAGCTAAGATAGACAAATTCCTCTATCACCTCTATCACGCACTGATCCCAAGCCCAATCAGCCCTGCTTCGTGTTTCAGTCGGGTATACAAGTCGGCTACCGTCGCATGTGTTCTTCCGATTATGTCCACGTCGTCAGCGAAGCAGATAAACTGACTAGACATGTTGAAAATCGTACCCCGCGCGTTGAAGCTCGCTCTCCGCAGAACATCTTCCAGTGCCACGTTGAAGAGCAGACAGGAGATTCCATCGCCTTGTTGAAGTCTCCTTTGAGTCTCAAATGATTCCGACAGCTCATCATGAGATCACTGCACCTCGCACCGTTGCCTGAATCAGTCAAATCCGTGTTCGTCCATGATAATTCATAGCTGTCGTCGGTCGATTGTATCATATGCGGCCTTGAAGTCAACGAAGATGTGGTGCGTAGGAACCTGATACTCGCGGCACTTTTGGAGGATCTGCCACAGTGTAAAAATCTTGTCCGTCGTCGAGCATCTGGGCATGAATCCGGCCTGATAACTCCCCGCAAACCTACTTACTATTGGTGGAAGAGGATCTGAGACAAAATTTTGTAGGCACCATTCAGGATTGTGATGGCATGATAGTTACCACAATCCAGCTTGTCACCTGTTTTATATATGGGGAAGATTACCCCGACCTTCCACTCCTCCGGTAGCAGTTCTGTATCCCAAATCCTGACTATCAATCGGCGCATACACTCCACAAGTTTTCCCGGGCCTCCCTTGAAGAGCTCCGCTACGAGGCTATCCTTACCAATTGCTTTGTGGTTTTTTAGCTGATTGATGGCCTCCTTAACTTCACCCATCGTCGGGGTTGGTACGTCGTCGCTGTTCACTGCACTGGTGTAGTCCTCCTCAACGCCGTCTTGGTCTCCTGTCTGCACGCTGTTCAGATGTTCATCGTAGTGCTGCCTCCACCTTTCGATTACCTCGTGTTCGTTTGTCAAGATGCCTCCTTCCTTTTTCCTGCACATTTCGGCCCGCAGCACAAAGCCTTTGTGCGAAGCGTTTAGTTTCTTGAAGATCTTCCGCGATTCTCGAGAACGATAAAGCAGCTCCATCTCCTCACACTATCTCTCTCTTCCAGGTGGCGCTTTTTTTCCCGAAAGAGATTTGTTGCTGCCGTCGCTTCAGTCTGTATCATTCCACGTTTTGTCGAGTCGCTCGTTGCAGCATGGCTGCGCGTGCTGCATCCTTCTCGTTCAGGAGCGCTCGCCACTCGTCGTCAAACCATTCGTTCCGTTGTCCTCGTTGTTCATACCCGATGACGGTCTCTGCTGTGCTGCTAATTGCTGCTCCTAAGGTGTTCCAGCATTCATCGAGAGGAGTAGCTTCAAGACGCTGCGAGTATATTGCAGCAACGTTCAGCTCCTGTAGTCGTCGTAGGTGGTACCGTGGTGAGCGCTGGTGTCTTATGTTATTGACGACTGACAGTTTAGAACGCAGTTTGGCCATCACCAGGTAGTGGTCTGAATCGATGCTAGCGCCACGATAGGTTCTGACGTCCATGATATTCGAGCAGTGCCGACCGTCGATCAAAACGTGGTCAATTTGTGTTTCTGTTTGCTGTGGTGATCTCCAGGTGTAACGGTATTGGAGGCTGTGCTGGAAGAAGGTGCTACGTATGGCCATATTCTTGGAGGCCGCGAAGTCGATTAGTCTTAGGGCATTTTCGTTGGTTCTCTGATGAGCGTTGAACCTACCAATTACCGGTCTGAACTCCTTCTCTTTGACGACCTGAGCGTTCAAATCGCCGATGACAATTTTGATGTCATGTTTTGGGCAGCGATCGTATTCATGCTCTAGCTGCGCGTAGAATTCTTCCTTATCGTCATTGGTGCTAGCTATATGAGGCCTGTGGACGTTAATAATGCTGATATTGAAGGAGTGGCCTCGCATCCTCAGTCTGCACATTCTTTCGTTGATCGGCTCACAAGAAAATTGAGAGACTTGCAGTTCCATGTTCCGAATTTCCAATCTCTAGTCCGTGTTCTTTACGTGGGTCTATTTCGATTGTCCTGTCTCGAATTTCTTTGTGAATTTTCCTGTGCGTTTCATTTTTACGGATGACTTGCAGGGCCTGCACCAACTCCCTGTCTCGCGGGAGGACCGGCGTGCGCAGCTCTTTTTAGAGTCCCCGCTGGCACGAAGACAGTGATCAGACGCTGTTTTGAACCGCACCTCCATGGTGAACTGACGCTCGGATAGGCCCCCTTTCCTGTCAGCATACGACCAAGATCCCACCGGAGTTGGTTACCCGATCTTCACTATGGTTACTCGTACCCCAGCCGGCACCACGGTGAGGTAAGGATATGAGTTACTGGACAGGAAGCTAAGGACCACGGATGGGGTCTATTTTATGCCTACAGGTACACGAAGTACCGATGGTACGCTTAGTCCAGTTATTTATCAACCAGTGAAGAAGAGTATAACTATTGAAACATAACTGGTACGGGGAATTCATAAAATTCAACTTTTTTGAACTTTTTTGATTGTGGTACTGAAAGGGATCGAAGGATTTGTGTGGCTTTGTAGAAACAACTGAAGTTTGTGAGAATAATATAGGATATTTGAGTCCTTATTGCCAGTATGTATATTTTCATCTAGACATTTACTGACGCCACATGCGATTTTATATTTGTTCCACCGTTATATTAGGCTGTCAAAAAAGTCCTGCGGTATTTCCGCGAGGTGCCGTTGTAAGCGCGTAGTTCTAGTTGTATTCATTGTATCGAGTCATACTATAGCTTGTTGGAAAGGTAAAGCGCTATAATAAAGTCCTTGACAGTGTTTTGTTTGGTTAAGTCGTTCGTGAGTTATAGTGTCGCAAATATGGAGCAAAATAAAGAGAAAATCCGACATATTTTACAGTACGACTATGACAAAGGCAAAAATGCATCTCAAGCTGCCAATAAAATTTGTGCAGTTTATGGACCCGATACAGTTTCAATTTCCACCGCACAACGATGGTTTCAACGTTTTCGTTCTGGTGTAGAGGTCGTCGAAGATGCGCCACGCTCCGGAAGGCCTGTCGTCCAAAATTGCGACAAAATCGCTGAATTAGCCGAGAAAGACCGGCATAGTAGCAGCCGTAGCATCGGCCAAGAGCTGGGGATAAGTCATCAAACCGTTATTAACCATTTGAAGAAGCTTGGATTCACAAAGAAGCTCGATGTATGGGTGACACACACGTTGACGCAAAAAAACATCTTTGACCATCGACGCATGTGAATCGCTGCTGAATCGCAACAAAACCGACCCGTTTCTGAAGCAGATGGTGACTGGCGATGAAAAGTGGGTCACTTACGACAACGTGAAGTGCAAACGGTCATGGTCGAAGCCCGCTGAAGCGGCTCAGACGGTGGCCAAGCCCTCATTAACGGCCAGGAAGGTTATTCTGTGTGTTTGGTGGGATTGTCAAGGAATAATCTATTATTAGCTGCTTCCCTATGGCCAAACGCTCAATTCGGACCTGTACTGCCAACAACTGGACTCATGAACTGGAGGTAGCACTCATGAAGAAGAGGCCATCTTTGATAAACAGAGGCCGCATTGTCTTCCATCAGGACAACGCCAGGCCACACACTTCTTTGGTAACGCGCCAGAAGCTCCGGGAGCTCGGATGGGAGGTTCTTTTGCATCCGCCGTATAGTCCGGACCTTGCATCAAGTGACTAACACCTGTTTTTTGTCCATGGCGAACGAGCTAGGTAGACAGAAGTTAGCCACAAAAGCCTGTGAAAATTGGCTATCCGAGTTTTTTGCCAATAAGGAAGCGAGCTTCTATAACAGGGGTATTATGAAGTTGGCATCTCGTTGGGAACATCATCGAACAAAACGGCGCATATTCGACTTAAAACAGATGATTGTAACTAATTTTATGAACAAATGAAAATTCAAAAAAAATACCGCAGGACTTTTTTGACAGCCTAATATTATATATCTTTGACAATGTCTAATAAAGGGTGTGTCACATCAAATTGCATCACGGAAAAAACGCTGTAGGAATTGAATTTTTAGGAATTATATCTTCAGCTTTCGCTTATATTCAGATAAGAGTGTATAGATCACGTTGGCCATGCTTCACTGTAAATTTTTCGTAAATTTGGAAAAATGTCGTCGAACGAAAAAGGGCGTCGTGAATTAATCCTGTGCACTCACTTCGAGAATCCGGAGTTGTCACATCGGGACATCGTTAAGATGCTGGGAATCGTCCAATCCACGGTCAGCAGAGTACTAAAACGATACTTCGAGAACCTAACCATCGACCGGAAGGTGAAGAACGGCAAAAATGGATGCTCCGTCAGTGAAAAAGATCACAAGCGCGTAGTTAAGCAGTTTAGACGTGATCCGAGAAGTTCGGTCCGGGATGTCGTCAATAAGCTGAATTTGTCAAGTTCATTCGTCCAGCGGACCAAGCAGCGAGAGGGCCTGCGTACATACAAGGTTCAGAAGGCTCCTAACCGCGACGAAAGGCAAAACATGGTGGGGAAGACGCGAGCCCGGAAGTTGTATACCGAAATGCTGACGAAGCCGCATTGCCTGGTAATGGACGACGAAACCTACGTCAAAGCGGACTTTCGTCAGTTGCCGGGCCTGTTGTTCTTCTCCGCAGAGGACAAATTCAGCGTTCCGGAGGAGATTCGCAAGCAGAAACTATCCAAGTTTGCCAAAAAGTACATGGTGTGGCAAGCGATCTGCTCTTGCGGAAAGCGGAGCGCCCCCTTCGTGATGACCGGCACGGTAAACGGGCAGGTTTACCTTAAGGAGTGCCTACAGAAGCGCTTACTACCACTATTGAAGCAGCACGAGGACCCGACCATCTTCTGGCCGGATCTCGCTTCGTGCCACTATTCAAAGGACGTGTTGGAGTGGTACGAAGCCAACGGTGTCACCTTCGTGCCAAAGGAAATGAACCCGCCCAACGCGCCGGAGCTTCGCCAAATAGAGAAATATTGGGCGATTATGAAGCAGGCCCTCCGGAAGAACCCAAAAGTTGTCAAATCGGAGGCGGACTTCAAGAGAAAATGGATTTCTGTTAAAAAAAAACTACAACCTGACGTTGTACAGAACTTTATGGACGGGGTAAAGAGGAAGGTGCGAGCATACGGGCTTGGGCTCGAAGTATGAATAAAAAGAAAATGCCAAAAGTTGTTTAATAGTTTTTATTTTACTGTCTAAAATTTTCAAAAGGATCGGTCTACTGGGCGAATTTCTACAGCGTTTTTTCCGTGATGCAATTTGATGTGACACACCCTTTATTAACAACGCTTACGTGCGTTTCAATCGTACACAAACGCTTTGCATCTAATGGTATGGAGATCAATAATGTATGGAACTCATAAGAGCTTCCGCACCAGAATGATTCTTTTCAGTGCACCTCTTTTCATAGCTAACGATTCTACATTTAACCCTTTGCGCTCGGAATCATTTTCCCTTTTCCACGCTGATTTTTAAAAATAACGATTTTAACAACTACTTGATAAATTAATGAATGAAGATATGCATGCTGCACGTACTTTTGTATTCGCTTGCCTTTGTTGCCCTTGGAATAATTTCAGAGGGAAATGTAAAATACAATGATCGTTTGAAAATTCTTCCGTTTACATACTTTGGTACTCTTAGGCATCACATCAAACGTAAAAGGACGATCATCAAATTTACCATAACATAAACATAATCTATTACAATGCACGAAATGATCGTACATATAGCGTTTGTTCAAATTATTAACTTACAAAGCTAATATATTGAATTAAATTGAATTCGAAAATTGTCAATAATTTAATCAATACAAACAAATGCTTATTAAACCAACGGTAGTCCCACGTCATCCTTGCGGTTATATCATATCATGCGGTTATATCATACCCACCAATTGTTGTTAATTATCTAAATCATTATTTTTTTAGTTGATAAGATATAAGGTTATGGGATGACTAAATCTCCTTCATCCCCACATATTTACCCCTTTATCAATAAAATCATACCAACATTAAACAAACCTCTTCTTTTAACACAGCTATTATCGTGACAACAACCAGAATACTGGAGCACTTTTGCAACATTTAGTATCAATATTTTACTAACAATTTTCCTTCGCAGATGTCGTTGTCTCTAAGTAATAGTAATAGTAATAGTAATAGTAATAGTAATAGTAATAGTAATAGTAATAGTAATAGTAATAGTAATAGTAATAGTAATAGTAATAGTAATAGTAATAGTAATAGTAATAGTAATAGTAATAATAATAGTAATAGTAATAGTAATAGTAATAGTAATAGTAATAGTAATAGTAATAGTAATAGTAATAGTAATAGTAATAGTAATAGTAATAGTAATAGTAATAGTAATAGTAATAGTAATAGTAATAGTAATAGTAATAGTAATAGTAATAGTAATAGTAATAGTAATAGTAATAGTAATAGTAATAGTAATAGTAATAGTAATAGTAATAGTAATAGTAATAGTAATAGTAATAGTAATAGTAATAGTAATAGTAATAGTAATAGTAATAGTAGTAGTAATAGTAATAGTAATAGTAATAGTAATAGTAATAGTAATAGTAATAGTAATAGTAATAGTAATAGTAATAGTAATAGTAATAGTAATAGTAATAGTAATAGTAATAGTAATAGTAATAGTAATAGTAATAGTAATAGTAATAGTAATAGTAATAGTAATAGTAATAGTAATAGTAATAGTAATAGTAATAGTAATAGTAATAGTAATAGTAATAGTAATAGTAATAGTAATAGTAATAGTAATAGTAATAGTAATAGTAATAGTAATAGTAATAGTAATAGTAATAGTAATAGTAATAGTAATAGTAATAGTAATAGTAATAGTAATAGTAATAGTAATAGTAATAGTAATAGTAATAGTAATAGTAATAGTAATAGTAATAGTAATAGTAATAGTAATAGTAATAGTAATAGTAATAGTAATAGTAATAGTAATAGTAATAGTAATAGTAATAGTAATAGTAATAGTAATAGTAATAGTAGTTCTCTGCATCTCTCTTAAGTAAATATTGAACTAACATTCCTTTCCCGTATCAGCAAGGATGAGGCCAGGACAAATCTGAACTGTTGGAGAAAACATGCCTTTATCTAAGAGATATTACTAATCATCAGCTGATGTAGGCTAGTACTTAACTTAACAGTTCTGAATTCGAACCACCTACGATATTGTGCGATTTGCTCAATTCTAATACAAGTGCTAATGCTAATGCTAATGCTACTTGATCAACGCGTTTGAGCTCGCATTCAAATTTCAACCACCATACGAATTAGGATTGTGCGATCTTTAGAAAAAGATCGATCTTGATGGATCGATTTACTAAACAGCGCAGGGATCGATTCACTTATTTAATCGATACCAAAGAATCGATCTTTCCTGAATTCTGGGGGGCGATCTGGCGTCGTGGTAACATCCGTACCTCTCGGGCTCAAGGTCATGAGTTCAATTCTCACTCCCGACATTCCTCCAAAAATGGAAGCAACAGTGACGAACCAGCGAAAAGTGTTCAAAGTCACTATAATAGAGAAAAAAAAATAGATCTTTGTGGAACCGTTCATTCAAAAATCGAGTGCCTTTTTCTATTTTTTTTACTTGTTCTACATAAGTGTTGTCTTTTCTTTAAACATGGAATACTCATTTCACATTTCTATTCAGACATCAAAGGCATTTCATTTGGATTCTCAAAATAAAGTTCACAAAAAACTTGAAAGCCCTGAAATATATAGTTCCCAGGGCATTCGTCTTGAAACATCATGGAATTATTTAATTAAATACATTAACTGAAAATTATCAGAAATTCAATAACTAGAATTCCGTTGACAATAATCCCGATGAATCCAACCTTGTCACACGTCTGGCATTTAGTCGGAATATTGGTAGAAGTCCCAATTCTACAAAAGAACGCCTCAGCTGGACCTGATGTAACTACAGGTCGGACTCGATTATATACAGACTCGATTATATATGATTCGATTATATACAATTTTGGACTCGATTATATACAGTTTGGAAAACATATTTTTACATGTGCGTAGGAGGATTTTTTTCATCAAATATGATCGTCTATCACCTCCTGAGAGAATCAGAATAAATTAATTTTTTTTCATGTGGGAAAGGTGTTTTCTGACTTTAAGACGATCAATCAAAAATCAAGTTCCTCTTTTATTTTCAAAAAACAAAAAAATACATGCAAAAAAAATTAAGAAAAAATTTTGTTTTGACTCGATTATATACAGGATTCGATTATATACAGTGAAAAGAAATCAAAAACTGTATATAATCGAGTCCGCGCTGTATCCCATCACGTCATAAATTTCATTGTCAGTCTAGTGAATGTGGTGGTGTAAATATAACTTCTGACCATTTGTTTTGTAATTATCAAACTTACAGAACTGCTTCTCCTAAGTTTACGATCAGTAATTTGACAACCCTAAAAGAGATCCAATTTTTATGAAATTTGCCAAGTGGTTTTTGGTGAGATTAGAATCAATGTTTACTGAAAAACAAATTTATATTTTTTTTCTGCGATTAAAATGATCAAAAATATGGAAAAGAAGAGATCGATTTCGCGATTTTTTGGAGTAGAAAAATTTGATCTGAAAAATAGGAAATCGGAGAGGGAAAGATCGATCTTCTAAAAATCGATTCAAGATCGCCCAATCCTAGTACGAATATGAGTTTAAGTCAATTTTCATATATTCGCCATTCTTAGAAATATAAAAATCATTTTTTCTGAAAACAGATAGCAAACCTTTCCACTCTCATAAGACACTATGACTTTATCTAAATAAAATGTTCCTGAAGCTTATTTTCGACATTCACAAGAAGGGAAAAGACATCTGCATGGTGGGGTACGAACACGAGTTTGTATCACTGTATATGCGTTGATTTTTCACAAAGTTACAGCGTTTCAAGAATTACCCGAATTTTTTTACTTCACACTCTGTACCTCTAATTTTTCTGTCGATTGTATTTACTTCTAGCGCATATGAAACATAATTTCGAAACCAGCTCTTGTAAACGTCACACATCTCTCGTAAGAATATGTATCTACTCGAATAAATAAAAAAGCCATGCACTGCGGTACCACTATTTACCTAACCTTGATTTGTTCTCCCGATCTTGGTCGGACGGAAACAATACTCGGTTTTCTCTGCATAGCTGCCGCCCCGAAAATAGGCCATATAAATCGCCACCTACAAACCGAACATGGCCAACCGTGTCGTAGAGGCAAACTTAAAATTCAAGGCTCCCGAAATCGACTGTGCCAAGCGAATACATAGTCGTAGGTTATATAACTCCCGCCGAGTCGAGCTGGTAAGTTCTATTTACTCCGGTTCCAAGAATGAAAAGTCCCCAAGAGGTTGCAGGTCGAATGGATGGATGATGTATGCAACTAAATTGAAGTGTAATGGAGTAAATGGAACGTCGGAAAAATGTAATCCATCCTGGCTGGTAAGCAACGATGGTATTCCGGGAATGTCAACGAGAAAAGGGTTGAAGGAGGAAATGAGTTGTAAATCCTCTACACAGACATCGGCATACCAATTAACCGAAGCGTCAATAGTGATAATTACGTTCCAGGTTAGTATCGATTACTAATGTCGATAATATCAGCTGAATTATTGAATGTTAGAACTTTTTTTTGAATTTATTCAGTCCCAATGCAATCTTGTTATTCACTTGCGAGAAATCATATTCTGGAAATATTTTGTTTATTTGTTATTATGCAATGGAACGGAAGGCTTCATATCCGTACGAGCTCCGCAACACTGTGCGAACTGGGTGCAGTACCTGCCATTAGCTCAGTGCACTGTTAACCAGGTCAAATACCCCTTGTGCATATATTGCCAGCAATAACCTTCACCCCTCCACATACAGCCAGCTGTAGAACCAGGAACATTACCAACGACAGCTTTTCATCGGGCAGGAGGTTCTCCGAGGATGCGCTTTCGAAAATGGTCGTCATTCTTCGCGTTGAATTCGTTCGTGTTTTCCCTCTCTCGCGACGTGAATATGGAAAACGAAGTGAGAGATAGCAACTCATCCTCTCAGCATGTTGAAATCCTCGTGTTTTCTCGTATTCTCTGTGACTCCTTCCGGATACGCCGCTCCCCGTGCGCCGCCGTGGGAAAATACCCTAGTCTCTGTCATTTCCCCCTTCCCACAAGTGCTGAATTTATGGGTTCAACCTTGCTCCAGTCACAGTCGTCGTTGTCGTCGTCGTCGTCGTCAGCAGTACTACCAGACATAACACGCGAAACTCGACTTGGAAAGTGAATGAGCGGTGGCAATGGGATGAGAAGGTAGAAACAACCCCCACCCCCACTCTCACTACCATGTGCGGATCCAGGAAATGTAGCGACGAGCTTATATAGCTCCAGTTTGGTTGCAATCACGTCGTTCACACTGGTTTTGGAATCGTTTTTTCTGCTCTAATAAATTCCACACTCCCGCGTTTCTCTGACCTACGGAGCGGATAAAGATAATGTGGCTGCAGCGACGCTTCTATTCAACAAACGCGGTGGGTGGCTCTGGACGGGGAAATAAAGCATAAGGAAATCATTAGGGAAAACAAGAACACACCTGAGTTGATTCGAAGCTTATCGGCGATGTTTACACGATGTTTAATTTTTTTCTTTCTTGGAATCGTGTTTATTTATTAACGTTCGCGATGCAGTTTGGGAATTACGAAATAGCAAATTTTCACAGCATCTAGCGCTGTGGGGAGTCATTCCGAGGATGGAATAATTCCGTTGCGTGCCATTTGTTACTACGGGTTTCAAAAGGCTGTTGAATGCTTTTTCCTTTTGTAATATAACGTTGGATTATAATTACGAGTTTGGTGAAAAGGCGAACTGTCGGTTTGTACCTTTAACATTATTGTAGAAAAAATATTTGTTTTGTGCTGTCTTGGCATATGAGTCCATGTCCACAATTTGATTCAATGAAACCTGGTAGTTCTACCTTTTAAAAACGAACGGTTGCTGTTTTACGACGAAAGTTCTTCAAAAAGTTAACAAAATATTAGAGAAAAGGATATGACCGTCTCGTAATAGACTAGCACCAATGGAAAGCTAACGTTTGCATTAAAAAATGAACAAAAATTGCCGATCTCTATTGGTTTTCCTTCACACGCACTGATGAAACTACCCATGCAGCATCAATCATAGTAACTCATTAGTCAGCAGAAAAAATTGACAGCTTTATCAATCGAACTCTAACCGTGATGGCGAAAACAGTGAAGCTAATTCGTTGAGAAGTGCGCGCGTTCAAAAAACGGTATCCCGCCGCGTTAAGACGGACATCGTGCGGTACTTTTTGTGGATGCCGGATACGCCCGTTCCGGCATCTACAACATCTATCGGACAACAATCAGAACATCGAAAGAAAGTCCGGTTCCAGACGGCCGACGACCCTGAGCGACAAGAAGCTCCAAAAGATGCTGAAGAGGAAGATCGAGGGAAAATCGACCTATCTCACCCTGGATGGCAACGACTGGTAGGTCACATTTTACTTCCCCCACGAAGGAAGTGAGCTCCGAAGTGAAGTTAATTTCACACACCAAGTTCCTCAAGAAAGTGCTGCTGTGGCTGACAATCAGCGAGAAGGGGATGTCAAAGCCGTTCTTCTTTAGCTCCGAACTGACCGCGAACGGGGAAATTTATAGCACGAAGTGCCTGTCGGAAGTTGCGTCGTTCATCAAGAAATACTAAAACGGCGAAGACGCAGTGTTCTGGTCGGATCTGACGTCGGCCCACTACTCGAAGCCATCGTTAGAGGAGATGGAGCGGCTGAATATCGATGTGGTATCCAAGTCGGCGAACCCGCCCAACGTCCCCCAGCTGCGTCCAATCGAGAATTTCTGGGCAAACCTGAAGCGTAAGATCTAATCCAACAATTTTGTCGCGAAAACTAAAAATGAATTGCTAAATGAAACGAAGAAAGAACTCAAAAACATGCCTACACGCATTTTTTCGTCCGCCATGGCGAATGCTCCGGTTGACTGTCGGGCGTAGAAATTTTTTCTAGTGAGCTAATATAATTATCTTCAATGGGAAATTTATCAAACTCAATTACCTGCCTTAGTTTTTTTTCATCACCATCCGAAAAAAAGTCCATTTTTTAACCTTTACACTACGAAAGGCGTATACAGTGACTCAAACACGTTATCGTACTCTACCATACAGATCTCTTTTCCCTTCTTTTGAAAGTCGAAAACAAGCTTTCGGAACATTCTATTTTGATTAAGTCAAAGTTCCTATGAGAGTTAAAAGGTTTGCTATCTGTTTTCAAAATAATGGTTTTTATTTCTCTTAAAATGGTGAAATGGCGAATGGCGACCCATCCTAAAACATGGGTCAACGCATAAGCCTACATCACATTCTTTGCATTCGTATCTACTTTCTCGACGAATTGCTACATACTATTGTGAAGAAGTGAAAGACTGGCGAGAGCGTATATATACGCCTTTGGTATATATTGAAAGACTGGCGAGCAGCAGATCTCTTTTCCCTTCTATTGAAAATCGAAAACAAGCTTTATATATAGTTTATATATAAAGTTCGTACATGGTTACATGGTTGCATAAAAGTTATTGATATTCCTCCACAATCTTCCGACATCAATCCCAGAAAAAAAAACGGTGGAAGTTATCTTTGTAGGAAATTTAGAAACCATTAACTTTCCATACATAACGATTTTGAAAACCACTTGATGAAAAAAATGATAAACATTCCTTCCGAATACACCAAAAAAACTCGTACATAAGGTCAAAGACAGCTAAAGGTAGTTGCATGAACGAAGGATACCATACTAATAATGGAATTCGGAAATTGGCCAACGCCTTCGAAATCGAGTTGAGATTTCAACCAGCGTACGGATATGAGTTTGAGTTGATTTTCATACATTATCACATACATTCGCCATTTTTAGAGAAATAAAAACTATTATTCTGAAAACAGATAACAAACCTTTTAACTCTCATATATGACTTTATCTAAATAGAAGGTTCCGAAAGCTTGTTTTCGATTTTCAAAAGAAAGGAAAAGAGATCTGTTGCTCGCCAGTCTTTCACTTCTTCACAATAGTATGTAGCAAACATTCGTCGAGAAAGTAGATACGAATGCAGAGAATGTTATGTAGGTTCATGCGTTGATCCATGTTCTAGGATATATCATACAGAAAGTAATTATTAAATTATTTCTTTAATTGATATAATTGACAAAATCCCTAAGTTGAGTTCAATGCTATGTTTGAAAAGCTATTTAAAATAAATAATAGATGAATATTTTTACTTATTTTTAAATCCTAATAATGGTATCAAAACTCCGGGTACTACTTGACTCACTAGTCACTGGTCTGGCGCAACACAACGACCGACATGCGCATGCTGATTGATTTCTCCGAGACCGGGCCGCATTGAAAAGGTTAATGCAAACGTAATCATTGAATTGTTCTTCGGGTTGATCAGGTGGACCTTATAACGGTTAATGCACCAGTGTCGTTCTCTTTTGCAACGATCATTGATGGTTCAATAATTCCATAAAGCACATGCAATAATCATTGGGGCAGGATGTGTTTTGTGGCTGCTGCTCTATTTACCGTTAATATTACTGTTTAGGTGTTGGTCCGGAGTCCAACGGAATAAGTGATGCATCGAATGTGCGGAACGCATTGTTCCTTCAGTTCTTCTAATGGTAATTCGATTGATATGGTGACAGCCTCCTAGCAGCTGATGTCAATATAAAACAGAATAGCAGATTCAAGTCCAAGAATGAAAACTTTGTCGGGGAAGTGACCTTTTTTGAAGTTATAAGTTACTCAAAAAGTGTTCTACTGTTTTCTTATAGTCCACCATGACCGTCAGATCAATTTACACGTTTTTTGCAATTTCGCGAAGAAAAAAAACTTTTGCTGCGATATGACAAATTCAGTAGAACCAACGATAAAAGAATAAACGCACCAAAGCTATTGCGAACGATTTTGCCACCTCAATAGAAAATCAGAGAATGATATCTATTGGTTTAGTTCAGTTTTTGATTTACAGAGACTTTAAACATTTTCAGTGAATTCGTCTCTAGCCTTGCGGAAGGCCCTTTTGGATAACCTAAATTAAAAAAAAAAAAAAGCAAAAGATAGTAAATTATAAAAATAAATCCCTGGCTCATGGAAGCAGTTTTTTTTACGCCGGCAACTGATGTTGACTCGATGACCACCAAACCAGATGATATATAGGATAAGTGGGAGTAGTTTGGACCCCATAAACAAACGCCTAATATTTCCAAACCAATACGGTTTAAAAAAAGTTACATTGTACACTGAGATATACATGGAACACCGATTATTCGCGAACGGATGTGCCGCGGTGCGGATTTTTCGCGACAACGAGATCCATAGTAAATTTGTAGACCTTCTCGCTTGTCTGCGAATTATAGTCTCATGCCCTTTTGTTTCGGACATGGCTTTCACATTATCTGACCATTGGTGTACACGACCTTGTAGATAGTTTAACAC
This sequence comes from Toxorhynchites rutilus septentrionalis, assembly GCF_029784135.1. Classification (NCBI taxonomy): domain Eukaryota; kingdom Metazoa; phylum Arthropoda; class Insecta; order Diptera; family Culicidae; genus Toxorhynchites; species Toxorhynchites rutilus. The sequence continues at coordinate 252,341,999 of NC_073746.1, read as the reverse complement.
GTTAAGCACGGTCTCCAGGTGCCGACGTTGAGCTTTTTGGTAGGAAAGTGCTGACTGACTGGGATTGACAGTCACAAAATAATAAAATAAAAATATATACGGTTTGTTTTCGGATGTTTTTCAAAATATGACTACTTTCTAGTCGAATTGCTGACTATTCTCTTTTTAAACAATAAATATCTCTGGGCACTGGGACCAACACTCATATTGTACAAACGCTCTTGATGCGCGCTGAATGGAAAGCGCAGCAAGAAAAAATCGGAGCTTAACGTGGTAATGATTTCTGTACTGATAAAACATAGTTTTCATGCTGAAATATCTTCTTTCGTGTTTGGAACTCATTTTTAGTCCTTTATTGCGCTATCCGCGATTTTCGTTATTCGCGGTGAGCTAGCCAGACTATTCCGTGGGTAATCGGGGTTCTACTATACTTGTATTTTCGCAATCAATAATGTTTAATCATTATATCAAATTACCAAATATATACTAAAATAAAACTGATGATGTGATGTGGGTGATTTGGACAGTCTGTAGGGTGAATTGGTCATTGTTGTGGACTATCTGAATGATGTGTGTGTTTCATCGAAAAAACATACATATGTTTATGCACAGTAATTCGGGATAATATTTCACTCAGTAACAGTGTTCTGGGATCGATACCAGGTGTCTAAGCCCGAAGCCAGAAGAATTGCATTGAGCCAATACAATGCCTTTTTCAGCAACGAATTTTAATGGTATGAAAGGATGGTGTTACCCAACATGTAGCATAAGGAGTGTATCGAAAAGCAGTCTTAAACTTTCAAACATCTAAATAAAACTGAAAACGTTCAGAAGTGAATTTTATTAAAGAATATTAAGTTTACATAGCAATAAAATGAAAAAATCAAGCTTATTGTTGATTTCTAAAAAACGATCGAACCATAGAACTCCACTCATCAGATTCTGCACAGTAGGCTTTGTGAACTTTCTGGAGGTTGCAGACTGGAGGCTTCTTGAACTCTGACATATTTTGAGACGCTGTATCTTGCTTCTTGAACTTGGCCTTGAACGTCCAACGTCCAATTGGCCGCATCTGGGGACAGTTAGGTGGGTTGAGGTCTTTTTCGACGACGAACATAAAAACCGAAAACCATTGCACAATGATCCAGGAGATGCATTTAAGTGGAAATTAGCATTTAGAGCTTGACAGTTATTCTCTAGACAAAAACTGTCTTCGACAAAGTTGTTACTCATGATAGAGCGCTCGCTTTTATGTTGTCAAAAATAGGGTGACCAAAATTGTCGATGAAATAAAAAATCTAACTTTCTTATCTTTATAGATAAAGGTAAACATAGTTCAAAAATGTTGTAGCTCCAATTATTTGAGACATCTTTGTAGAACAAAGTTTTTCTCTATCTCTTGAAATAATCGATATAGCGCCTTTTTTCTATGTTACGTTAGGGTCACCATGAAAAAAAACTGTTTTTTGCTTTAACTTTTATATTTCAAATTTTACATGCATACTGTCTCCGAAAGATTTTTAGAGCTTACTAATACAAACATTTTTCGATGAAGAACTTGTCAATATCTCATCTTTACTCAAAGTTATTGATGTTTCTTCCCAAAAAAAACTGCTCTTTTCATTTGTTTGTCATTCTTTCTGGGGCAAACATAAAAAATGTTTGTTGACGGAATTTGAAAGAACAGATTTCACTCTATAAAATATGTGATTTTCAAAACAATGTTATTTTTTGTGTTTGAGTAAATTAAAATTGAAATCATGAGTTTTTGGATGAAAACCCATCAATAACTTTAAGCAGGATTAAGATATTGACATGTTCTGCATCGCAAAATGTTTTTTTTTATCCCATTTATTTATTAGAGGCTCATTATCATTTTTGCTGTAACAGAGCCGAATTTTAATCGTGTACATGTCACATGGTTATCATATCTATAATTAGCACATTACACACAGTTGCCATTCGCCAGTATTCCTTCTATACCATTACATATGGTATATTCACACAGTAGCCATTTATGCGTAAGAGTATTCTTTCTGTTCTTCTGTTCTGTTCTTCCATTATCCAGTTGGACCACCGGACAGCGGAGACAGTTGATTGATCATTGTTGAGTTATTTATAGAACAGCAGCCCGATGTGTCTTGCAGAGCAGAGCAGTTGTATGGATGAATCGATCTTATTTCGACCGTGGATCGATCTCCATCGCTGATGATTGTTGCGTGGACGTAGCTATTCTGTAACAACACAAAGATGGTCAATGAGGGCCCTGAGTTTTGAACTCACGATCGAATCGCAAAATGTTGGTATCGATAAGCTCTAAAAGTCGACCATATATATATATTAAAGTTAGAGTAAAAAAACCCGTTTTTCATAGTTACCCTAATGCAAATCAGATAGAAGGCGCTAAAACAACTTTGTGGGGGATATTTATTGTTTAGACAAAAACTGTCTTAGACAAAGTTGTTACATATGATAGAACGCTCATTTTTATATTATCATAAAAATGTCGCCAAAATTGTCGATGAAATGAAAAAAAACTAACTTTCTTATTTTTATAGATAGATGATGTTTAGTTCAACAATGTTATAGCCCCAGTTATTTTAAACAACTTTGCAGAACAAAGCTTTTTTCTATCTTTTAAAATAATCGATTTAACGCTTTTTTCTAGGTTGCATTAGGGTGACCATGAAAAAAAACGTGTTTTTCTGCTTTAACTTTCATATTTCAAATTCTACATCAAAACTGTCTTCGTACGACTTATCGATACCAACATTTTGGGATGCAGAACTTGTCTACATCTTAATCCTACCCAAAGTTATTGATGGTTTTTTACCCGAAAACTCATGATTTCAATTTTAATTTACTCAAACATAAAAAATAACATAGTTTTGAAAATCACACATCATGTAGAGTGAAATATGTTCTTTCAAATGTCGCCAATAAACTTTGTTTACGTTTGCCCCAGAAAGAATGACAAACAAATGAAAAGAGCTTGTTTTTTGGGAAGAAACATCAATAAGTTTGAGTAAAGTTGAGATATTGACAAGTTCTGCATCGAAAAATGTTTGTTTTAGTAAGTGTAGTATCGGGCCCCTCGTGGCATTGTATGACAGGATAGATTGCTGATAGGGCAGAAGTAGAAAGATAGCAGATTGACAGACAGGGAGAGAAGTAAACACACGTGGATGGAAAGTGTCGGAAAAATATAACTCGATTTTATAAAAGTTATCAAGTGTTTTAATTGCTGCTCGAATACTACAGTAAGGTCTGAAAGTGTTTTGAAGACAGTTTGCATGTAAAATTTGAAATATAAAAGTTAGAGCAAAAAAACAGTTTTTTTTCATGGTGACCATAACGTAACTTTGAAAAGAAGGGGCTATATCGGTTATTTCAAGAGATAGAGAAAAACTTTGTTCTACAAAGATGTTTCAAATAATTGGAGCTACAACATTTTTGAGCTATGTTTACCTTATAACATGTTATAAACCTTTGAGCTATGTTATAAAGACAAGAAAGATAGATTTTTTATTTCATCGAAAATTATGGTCACCCTATTTTTGACAACATAAAAGCGAGCGCTCTATTATGAGTAACAACTTTGTCTAAGACAGTTTTAGTCTAGAGAATAACAGTCGAGCTCTAGATGCTAATTTCCACTTAAATGCATCTCCTGGACCGTTGTGCATTGTAGAGAGCATTTGGTATAATGTGCCGATAGTAAATCCGGCCAGAATAGAGGAGGAACCAACATTTATAGTCCCTTTTGTAAAAAAAGTTTACGATCGCATGCCACACGCAAGCCATTTGCCAAACGAGCACTTTTTGGCACGATCTTGCCGCTCCGGTGTTTGTTTGGCCAGTTTTCACTGTTTATAGGTTTTTGGACCATGTCTCTGTTTAATCCGCTGAATTATCCCAACACTGGCTTTGAACTTATTGGCCAAATCACGAATAGATGCAGATCTGTTCTTCTGAATATAATTTACAAATTTTCGGTCCAATTCGGGATTACTTGTTCCAGGGTTTCGTCCACTTCTGCTGAGATCCTCGAAAGAACACTGATGGCCGAACTTTGCGACGATTCGTTTAACACATTCTGGACAAACTTTGATTATTTTTTTTGCTATTTTGTGGTATGTGCACCCTTTTAGGTGGCTTATTTCGATTATTTATCTGGTAAAAAAGTCCAGAGAGCAGTATGCTTAGTTCTCGAAAACAGTAACATTTTCGGTGAAATTTTGATTAATCGGCGATTATTATCTCACAACATACACACCGACACTGAGAGCCTTCGAAAAATCAACTTCATAACGGTAAAATAATGATACTTCGTTTGTTTCTATGAACGTGGGGGAGTGAAAATGCCGCATGGAAATATCACTTTTATCCACCTTTTTCGACGTGATTTCACAAATATTTACTCCACGCTATCACATTAGCCTCGAAGTCAACGAGAGCTTTTCAAAAATGAACGTTTTTAATCGATAATTTTTTTCCTGAAAATAGCATTTCACATGGATGCGGTGGGCAATCAAAGATAAACACAACGACTGACGTCACTATTTACGAATTAGTTATGGCAGCGCATGCTATGTCGCTCGGAACTCGACCATCTTCATTACCTTTTTTCCAGGACATTGCTCTAGATGTTAGGTGACAATGACTATTGATTGTGACATTTTGGGCGCTTCATGAATCCGCCAAACCAATCTCTTCCAGCTGAGCGAGATTTGAGATTGAAAGGTCGAGTAAACTCGTTTCTTTTTTATCTATTCATTGACATTTCCCGGATATCACTTGACGTCAAACCATGTATTTGACTATATGACCAATTCACCCCACAGAATCGTGTCCATATCACCCAACACAGTATGCAAAAAAAATTAAATGGAAATTATTTCATTTATTGTTATCACACTTACAGTTTCACTGCATCAAATAGTTCCTCTGTAGGCGAACAGAACTTTTCTGCACATTACACGAAGTTTATTCGGAGTTTTTTCTCAAAACCACGATCGAAACACTTCCATTTTCTTACAATCAAGATGCTTGCTTTGTTGATGCTACCGTTTCCTCTCCCTTGTCAAATTTTATCAGGGTTTTTTTTACGTTAGGTACATACGGTTCAACAATAAAAGGAAATTACATTATAAAAAAAATCCAAGTTGAGCCGAACTTTTCTAGATAAAGGAGGTGTCCAAAACACCCCGTATTTCCAAATCACCCCCACTTCCTCTACTATCGACGCTACGTTAGATACTCGTTTTTGTCGGCTCTGTTCTGGATGAACAGAAGAGCACAGAACGAACGTATGGACAAAAAAAATGCTTCCAATTTTCTTCATTTCAAACAACAACGTATGCAACGGAATCGAAATGTATAGCATACCATACAAATCTAGAGAATTTCCGAGAATGCAAATCATCAAAATCCACAGCAAAAAAAAGTTATTAACTCTTTGTGGTCGTTTGTCTGCTCTCAGCCACCATACCTTTTTTACCGTTCTTGTCGTTTGTCTGCTCTCAGCCACCACAGCAAGAACCCATGCTAATCTTATATTTTATTCAACTGAGTATCAGTTTATGCTTTTCCTAAACGAAGTTTGATGTCTAGTGAACCTGTTCACGAATTAATGTGGTGCTCCTATGAGTAATAGTTAACAGTACAAACAAAGTAGTCACCCACACACAGGACAACGCACAGTGCGTTGAATGCATAGGAATGTGGGACAAAAATCATAACAGCAGAGTTTAGCCATTGTAACACTTTGGTGTGATCGAAAAGATTGTTCATAAGTAACAGATCTACTGCTTGCATAAATGTTGTTCGAATAATCGCATAAGTGTCTCAAGCGACAAAATCTTTGTTCATCTAAAGTGAAAAGTTCGGATCATTTCGGATACGCAGAAATCATTTTTTAAGTAAGTACTGGTTTAAATTTTGTTGAAGTAGTTATTTTCAAAGAGCAGAATAATTGGTTGCATAAGTGTCTCACATTCAACGAATAATAAAAATAAAATGTATTGATTATACTTCATATGGTTTACTCTTGGAGACTGTTTCATATGAAATATATATTTTATATATAAAAACATCACATTAAAACACATTGTTGAGTTAATACATATATATATATATATATATATATATATATATATATATATATATATATATATATATATATATATATATATATATATATATATATATATAGATATATATATATATATATATATATATATATATATATATATATATATATATATATATATATATATATATATATATATATATATATATAGTTCACAAAAAATGTTTATTTTTCATAATCTTGCATGTATTACTGTTTTATAGAAACATGACATGTTTTCTGAATTGGCACTCTCAAATGTAGACGAAGCTTCCATAAAAACTTAAGTGAATTTCTCAAAATTCATGATTTTTTTTCTGTATTATAGTGACATTCAACATTTTCGGCTGATTCGTCACTTCACTTCCATGTTTGGAAGAATGTTGAGAGTGAGAATTGAGCACATAACCTTTAGCGTGAGGGTTACAGATGTTAGCAGTACGTCAGATAGCCCTAAAAAAATAAGAAATACAGCGCCACAAATAAAATATTGTATTGCCATTTAGAACTAACAGGATAAATCGATAACATAAAGTCACGACATCTGTGCTATATTCATATACAGATATTTGCTACATCTATAAATGGTTCAATCTGTAAACTGCACACAAAAACTCCGTGGTATTGACAATTCGGTTGGAAACAGTTGTTATGCATTGGTACTCCACTTCCTCGTCGATGGCAAGTTAATTACTCCCAGCGAATTAGTCCAATTTAGTAGCAATGTAACAAATCAATTCCCTAGGTGATAATTGGGTTTCCTTGTGAAAAAAAGCATACGCATTCTCCCCCACACACAGTTTATTGTACTCCATAACTACTTCATCAGCTGTGTATATTGGTACAGTTTAATCCCAACTGCCAACAAAAGTCCTTCCGACAAGGGATAAGCTGTCTATCGCTACACACACTTCCGGCCCGGACACATCCAATGCACGGCGGGCAAGAAACAATAATCCGATAGAATTAATCTCCTATCATTCGACTTGTGTCAACAGTTTTCCAGCACTTTGTGCATTTTCTCTTTCGTTTGGTCTTCCCTTCAACACCCACATAACGAGATTCGTTTTCTCTGCCCGCGTATTTCTTTTTCATCCCAAGCTGGCAGGGCAGTCATCATCAGCAGCCCGTTTTCCCGAGATTCCCTTTTTTATGCCACCATCATTTTGCCATATCCACTCCAAATCTTCGTTTTTATTTTCATCCCTTCAGTACCATCCTCACCCGCCAGCCAACCACCCGCCCGACCAATTTCCCGGAAGCATTCTCTGCGTTCGTCTTGCCCGAAAATACGAACGAACGTATGAAAATCAATTCGACACGACTGGGATGAAATAAATAGGTCACGCTCAAAGTCGTACATAGGGAAAACTCGGGAAAATGCACGCAGCCAAAAATAGTCCTGTCGGGCCTCCAGTCAGCAACCGACCCACAGTCACGTACACATACAAAAGTATACGCATAACATCGAGCTGTTTTCTTTATTTTTCACAAGAACGGCCAATTGCGGGAAAGCTGCTCTTGTTACGCATCGTAGGACTGAATCTGTTGATATGGCGATAAATTGACCATTGCTTTTATTTGCCTTTTGTTTTTTCTTCCGAAGGGAACGGATAAATAACATATCGTCTTAAATATATTGCTTATCTGTTCCCCTATAATTGTTTGGATACGTCGGTACACTTATCTCATAGCAAGTTACACCCATCCCAGCACGGGAAAATTCCATGCCATCGTTACCTAGAACATAAACAAAATTTGCCTAAGAGCACCACATGTATTACAGATGAGATGTTATCGACTGAAAAAATGGGTTGAACAAACGGCAACATGGGTGTGTAAATGTTGGGCTTAACTACTCACATTCTTTTTTGTTAAAATTAAGGTATTATCAGTTAAGTTCATGCAAGTTAATGGCTGGCGGGAGCATCAAGACTGATTGACAAATCTCAAGTTCTATTTTTTGTACCGCTATGACATAAGATTGCAGTACAGATTGCAGATTGGGACTAAATGAATTGTGTTTCGATTTTTGACATGTAAACAAATGAAACACATTTTCAAATGAAAATTATGGATTAATTAATAACTTTTCCTTATCAACTATGTATTCTAAGCAATAGAGTACAGTAAAACACTTTTTTTTGCGCACTTTTTTTAATTGCGATTTTCTATGCGATTTCCCGAAAAAATCCAACTGGAAATACTTAAATTTTTTAAGGTTGCTAAATATGTACGATATAAATTTGGGAGTTATTTTTACGTAGAAAACTGCAGTTTTAGAGCGCCTGAAGAAAATTCTGTTTGAACTAGTTTAAAATGCTACAGGTTGATAAATGTTCCACTGGAAACGTTCTATTTAGAATTGTTGTGTAAGATCATGTAGTTTTTTTCTCGATAAAATAAATGGTGTATTTCATGCAAAATTCAAATTTTCAATTTTCTTTTATAGCCTATATAAAAAAAATCTCGCTGAACTAGAAATGTTGTTTTGTTTTTTTATATAACTAAAGGCACGATAAAGTAAGCTTACAAGGCAGCGGCAAACTAATGAAATTTTAATGCTTAAGTCGGAAAATTTTGTAAAATTCAATACTTTTTGAGACTCCGGTGTTTACTCCAGACCATTAGCAGTGGTTTGTCCGTCAGCTGCTCGCTGTTGAGAACCGTTTTTATGAAATCCTTTTTACCGATATCCGTCGTCTGGCATATGAATTGGCAAAATAAAACGTCGTCAAAGTTGTTTCAATAAGAGAAAGACAATTGCTGACTGCGATTTCTAGACCAGAATCCGAACCATTCTTTCGACAAACCTTAGACTGTATCAGCAGCGACAATTATGAGGTTCTATAAGCCATCAGTGAACAGCTTTTTTAAAAGTGAAAATATTTTTTTTTATATTGTATTTGCAATCCAATTTCGTATCATTTGAAACTATCACCCCTCCGCAAGTGTCCAGATAGTACACCCAAACTAGCGTTGCCGGAAAGCGTTTCATTTTCGGCAGAAGATATGCCTTTTCGTGTCCTGAAGCGTCAAATGAACAAAGTTTAGCACTTTAAATTTATTGTAACAAGTTCGATTTTCTCAAGGTGTCAATATTATCCGCACTCCCATTTATTTCACCAAAAAACAATTTTTGAATGCTATCAAAATTCAAGTTCTACTCGATAGATGCTCAACAGATTCTGTAGAATAGTTTATGTAGAGTTCAAGAGAGGTTCTGTAACGATATGTAGTCAAAGGAACATGGGAGGTCTCCAAATTATGTGGTGTCGCACAGTGGGGAGCATCTTTTTCTTTTTCTTTTTCTTCTTCTCCATCTACTTCTTCTTCTTCTTCTTCTTCTTTTTCTTCTTCTTCATAATTGTCCTCAGATTCATCGTCATCTTTTCCTGATTCAACAATTGTTTTCTTCAGTAGAAACATTGTTTCATCTGGAAGTTTTTCACAATTATTCTCCCTTTCAAAATAAGTATTTACTATTGGATGTGTGGAGCTAATAAGATGATTGACTAGATTATGATTAGTTTTGAATAATTCTATAGTCATGAAGTAAAATTCTGTGCATAGCAGTAGTCATATAGTATCAGGAGTGCAGATCAACGTAACGTTTTGCTGTGTTGATACAGTAATCGTTAATTTTTCTGGATCTATCTGCTCGGAGCATGATATTTCCATAAGAATATTTCGTAGTTGAATATTATAGCAAGAAATGACAAATATTACGAAACAGCGTAGGCAGTTTTCGATTTTTTGCCTGATGATCAGCGATCGATTTAACCATTATTTCAACTAAACGAATATTGTAACTCACCGATGCATAAGTAGAACCCCTCACCCAGAAACTTATTTACTAAAATATGTTTCCAAATCTTTAGTAATGCAAACATTAGTAGAATGTACATATTTTCTGTAAATATTACCAATAGTATGTAAAATGAATGTCAGATACGATACTCATCCATACCAATGATTGGTACATTATACTACGCGGTATCGGTAACTTTGACGGTTGTCATTCCTGGCAACCGCGAAAAAACAATCTCATCATTTCAATTTTCGCTGTGCTGATAACAACAATAAAGGTAAGTTATTTTGAATCATCTTTAAACATTGCATTTTATCGTTTATTTTATGGCTTATCATTTCATTTCATTTCGGTTCGCCCCGGGTGTCATTATAAATAGCGATCACAGATTTAATACACTCTTAGTTTTTTCGTTATGGGTGGGAAAAAATGCAGATTTTAATAACGACATCCTTCAACGACTGTAAGGTCAGAGTTTAGTTTACATGAATTCCCGTTCGCAGGCTATCGATCGCTCCAACCATGTCAGGATCAAGTGAAGGAGTTCAGGATTTGTTGAGAAAGCAATACAAAAAATCTGTATGCATAGGGTTTGTAGACAATTCTTCGGGCTCATGAGGACATGATTTTGCTAAGAATCTACGGTGTGTGACTCCTACCAGAAGTTTAAGATTTATAACTTATGTGTTGTCTGTATCTCTGATTGCAAACCGAAGGATTTAAGAAGGTTTTATTAAAATCCATCGAATAAAAATTTGCTTTGCTAAAGGAGAATTTTTCATAAGATAAGTAAACCAGGTGAAAGACATTTCGGGCCCGGTCCAACGATGGAAGAAGGAATGTTGGAGTGCATTAGTCATTTTCATCGGGAATTTCAAGAACGGTCAAAATCGTCTAAAGAAGAAGCCGAAAATCTGGAAGTAATTCAAGTTCGACACATCTTATGAGTACTTGATAGTACGAAATGAAAAAATCGATTTGGCAAATTTGCAACTATGAAATTTCTGAATGGCAGCTTTTGCTAGTGATACCAAGACTTCGTAGACATTTGAAGTCCGCTGAAATTAATTCTAATGATGTCATTAATGAGATTGCATTGAATACGTTACAGTTCATCACGAAGAATCGGTTCCAAATCGTACAGTGAAATTATTTCTAACCGTGTACGTTTCTGTAGTATCTTGTGGCTCCAAAGATATCTATTTTATAAGATTTGTTTGAGTCACATTTCGACATCCCCTAATAACCCATAATGTATTTATTTTCCTATTTTGTAATTGTTTGATTTTTCATTCGAAGACGAAAGCTAAGTATTATAGAGGGATGACACCCTAGTAACCCGCCCGCGTGTCACCCAGTCACGCTACGCCATTGATCCGGATTTTCTTCGAAAAATCATCATCAGCGATGAGGTTCATTTCTGGTTGAATGGCTTCGTCAATAAGCAAAATATATGTTGTTGGGCATGCAGCAATCCACACGTACTCCGTGGGTCACCATTGCATCCCAAAAAAATACGGTTTGGTGCGGTTTATGATCTGGTGGCGTCATTGGGCCGTACTTCTTCCGTGACGATCAAGACCGGCACGTTACTCTGAATGTAACGTGCCGGTCTTGATCGTCACCGCTCAATGATAACCGAATATTTTTAGCGCAAATTGGATGATATTGACTTGGACAATATGTGGTTTCAACAGGACGGCGCCACAAGCCACATAACGAATTTAACAAATTTTGCGCAGAGAAACCGATTCAGAGCGGTGGTACTTTGCGAGTCACCAGTGAAGGTGGAGGTATCGTTCTGGGAATAACCGGCGAAGAGAGTGATAACTTGGCCGATAAACCAGCTTAGAAAAAGAATGGTCTCCCAAATCATGCGGGTGATTTGGTAGACCATTCTTTTTCTAAGCTGGTTAATTGTGATAAGTGTCAGCAGTACTTTCGGGGCTGATACATCAAGGATTGCTATGCAAGCAGTGTAATCTCATAGTGCATCGGCAGTGCTCAGCTACAGGACTTAAACCGTGCGCAGCGGAAACTGACAGTCGGACGGTAGCGTTCACCGACCGTAGTCAGCAGGTCTTTGGGCTTGGTCTTTGCCAGCAGTTTAACGTGGCCGAGCTGCCGGTTCTCACAGATTGTCATAATACTTTGCAACGAGCTCGAAAAGAAACCGAAGTGTAACTTGAACCTGTATCTGTAGGGAAACTGCGGGTATAACAGACAGTGGGAGTATAATGGACAGGTGGTTGATTTGTATAGTTGCATCATGAATTTCAAATTTCTGTTGATGGGAACCCCATTTACATGCTATTCTATAATATTTAAACCATCCTACGACAATTAATACTGATCAAAAGAGGAATAGGGAAACAAAAACCGTAAATCAAACATGATTCCGCGTTTGGATCTAATTTTTACGGCTACGATATTAAGCATTTTGAGCGGTTTTGAGTCGCACAATTGAATTCGCTGCTGGTGTTTCGGTATGTGAGTTAACAGAGAAGTGATATTTGGTATGTTCGGCAAAGTTAATTCATTCATGAGTGGTAAATTTAAATTTTTGAAATAATTGCACTGGTGGGATTGAAATGGACAGTCACATCCAAAATCACATCCAATACATGATGTAAAGTGACGGGACGACTACGATGTTGAATTAAAGAGGCTTTAAACTTTTCAGTTCATTCGCCTCTAAAGGGAAGGGAAGATTATTCAACTTTTTTATATAGCGAAATTTTCTTCTCGCGAGCAATAAACTTCTACGCTTCGTATATTATGAACCTGTCCATATTCCCTCCACTTCATGTTCATTATACCCGCATCGATGAAAATGTTTTTTTCGGCTTGTTTTACTTTCAGTAAAAAACATGGAAAAACACACTTTTATAGCACATTTGGCAAATTAATTCGAAAACCAATATTGGGATGGGGAAAAAGAAATGTCGTATTTCTGATCGAAATTTGACGCTTTATTTAACAGACCTAAAATTATCCAATTTAAGTCAAATATGTGCCGTTTTGTTCGCAAACTTGTTGTCATTTAGAAGGCAACTTCATTATCCCCCCCTTATGAAACCCGCCTCCTTATTTGCAAAAAAAAAACTCAGACAGCCAGCATTCGCAAGCCACTTTTGAGGCCAACTTAATATCACCAAGAGCGTTTTGCATGGACCAGAAGAGATGATAATCACTTGGAGCCAGGTCCGGACTATACGGTGGGTGCAATAGGACATCCTATCCGAGCTCCCGTAGCTTCTGGCGGGTAATCAAAGATGTGTGAGGCCGAGCGTTGTCCTGTTGGAAAACAGTTGATTTTTTAGATGTTTTAACATGGTACGAAAAAATGTATCCAAGTGAGATCATATTGAAGGAAACTAAAATGCATTACTTAAATTTGAACAATGTTTGATAGGTTATTCAAGGTTTATCATAATTATTATATAAGTTTCAAGTTTCTTTTAATAAATGTGAACAAATATAAAGATGGTGCCAGATATATATATTTTCTTACAACCCCATCAATATGCGTATCAAATGAAAGGGCTTGACTAGTAGAACACAGTTATTTATGAAAAATGCAAATCCAAGATGGCAACTGCTGCAAAATGGCGGATTACATATTTTTTCAGAACCCCATCAATATGAATATCATACGAAAGAAATTGACTAGTAGAACACAGTTATTTATGAAAAATGCAAATCCAAAATGGCCCCCACCACAAAATGGCGCCATTTTTCTCAAAGCCCTATCCGTATGGGTATCAAATGAAAGTGCTCGTCTGGTAGAACACAGTAGATCATGAAAAATCCAAATCCAAGATGGCCGCAGTTGCCAAATGAACAATCACTTTTTAAGGCCATGTTCTCACTGCAGTGGGGTGTCAACGTGGCTTGAGCGGGGCGTGGGCGGTGTGTTTTATGGAAATTGTCAATGTATGTTAGTAAAGAAGAATGACATTTTGTTTTGTTTTGAAATATTCTAGTGTATCCGGGTCAAAACCCCGACGACGGGAAACGTATTTTCAATAAGTGACTGAGCCAAATAAGAAGGTTGTCAGAACATGCATTCGGCATCCTCGTATCATGTTGTCGAACATAATTATATAATAACATAATCACAATATGAAATATAAATACATGTACAGTAAAACCTGTTTTTGTGTGGTTTTTTTGTGCGAATTTTTTTTGTGCGAATTTTTTTTGTGCGATTTTTTTTTGTGCGGTGTATGAAAAGAAGCATATTTGACGAAGTTATCGTCCATTTAGTTTTTTTCGTTGGTTTATATGCATTTCAGTGCGAAAAAAGCATATTTGCGTTTCAATTATCCACATCTGAAATCATTCCCCTCCTCTCATCAAATCTAAGTTTTTCAAAGTTTTTGCATGACATGATTTCTAACAGCAACATATTACGACATGCAACTAAAAGCACAAAACAGCCACGCGCAACCGAACCGGCAAAGTGTCCCATCGCAAAGCAGGGAAACAAAAAGAAATTGAACGGTGAATGGCGTGGATTTGAGTTATTTTCTTGGGGGAAACTTTTTTTATGCGGTCCCTATCCCCCGCACAAAAAAAGGTTTGCCTGTATTGTGCATCTGCCACATCAGAAGGAATCAAAACAATAGCAAACTATTTTGATTTTTCCTCCGGCCCACACATAGGGGTCCCAAGTGATAACGAAGTGAACAACGTTATATATATATATATATATATATATATATATATATATATATATATATATATATATATATATATATATATAACTAGCTGACCCGGCAAACGTTGTTCTGCCATATCATTCATTTCTAGAGAATATTTTGATTAGTAAAACTAACGAATATATTTCAAGAGAGTTTGTATGTAATCGTCCAGATCTGTAAAATTGATCTAAATGATGATTTTCACACCGAAACATACCTATGCATACCTATTATTTTCGAATTTTCTCTTTTTATTTTGATTATCCTTCTTTTATATATAAAGATATGCATAGTCAATTTGTTCGATTTTTTCTAATCATCTCAAATATTTTCCAAAGTACTCTGTCATTCTTATTTGGGTGAAGACAAACTCAAAAAATGTATTGACCGCGCTGATCTGATCAGCCGTTTTCCTGTAATGATATTTTACACGTACGTGGGAAAATCCTTCTTTTATGTATAAAAATATAATATTTATTCTAATATTGGTATCAAATGGAATGATTTGACTAATAGAATACTGGCCATCATCAAAATATTATAATATATATTGATGAGGCTTTGAAAAAATATATATGGCGCCATTTTATGGTGGCGGCCATTTTGGATTTGCATTTTTCATAAATAAGTGTGTTCTACTAATCAATCCCTTTCATTTGATATATTGATGGGGTTCTGAGAAAATATGTAATCCACCATTTTGTAGCGGCCGCCATCTTTGATTTACATTTTCCATAAATAAATGTGTTCTACTATTCAAGCCCTTTCAATCGATACCCATTTTGTAGCGGCCGCCTTCTTGGATTTCATGATCATGGAATACTGCGAAGTTGGCGGGCTGGAGCATGAAAATTGATATCCTGTAGCAGACTACTGCAGTCAATATAATGACGAATGACGTCAAAAACGAAGAGTCTCTGTAAAAAGTCTCGTCTACTCGATAGCGTTTGCAATTACTGATTGAGCAGCTCGTGATGGTTTTCATTTTGAAGAAACAATGAATTCAATTGAAAAGAATTTACGGAAGTCCTGATTGAAGCAGTTATTTCGGTGAAACTATTTCACAGCGCTAGACTAATTCTATCAACATCTAACTACTGACGTATTTGGAGAACGTAACAATGCTTAGTTGCACGCTGACATTTTTTGTTCTCTGTTAAACGCGAATGATACAAACTTTGCAGAAAATTGCAGGCCTAGTTAGAACTTTTTGCTGAAAGCCGCTGGTATTGCATTGTAACGTTCAAGTTACAACTTCGCGCGGTGTGTGCATGAAGATAGCGAACGAAGATAATAATAATGATTTATAAAAGTTGGGTGGAAAATTTATTCCAAACTCATTCATTTATCACTCCCCGCACGCTGATGGACCAAAGTTAAGCATGCGGCTGTATCTTCTTGATCAGTAGTTGCGGCGATGGCGACGGCGATTGGTGATGAAGAGAAACCGGGAATGGTGCTGCATAAATTTTCACCTACCTGTTATCTCCGACGTTTTGGAGAAGCATAGTGCGATAGGGCACGACGGGAGCAAGAGTGTGGGAAATATTGAGAGTGGGTTGAAATAATAGCACGGCAAAACTTGCTCTTGAGATGGATGCAGTCTTCTGTTCCGTCTTACGTTATGCTGAAATTTTATAAGTATATAAATTGCTTAGATCTTCTGCCATGTGTTGGTATTCTTGGCAAGGAATTGGCCATTATTATGCACATTATCTAACCGTTTTAATTTAATGCAGAAGAACGGGGCTGAGTGGGTACCGAGCGACGTTCAACAGCCTTTCGGTAGGTTGATAATTTATTTGAATATTGCTCAATCTTGGAAGAATCTGTACGTTAGAGTTCATCCAACCGAGCAATAATTGAAAAGTATTTTCACAGTGGATAGTGAATTATATTAAATAGATTAAATAAATTATGAATACGTTTTTTTATGATTTCTGAATGGGATTATGATAATCATTGATATAACCGAACGCATCTGAAATAATTTGAGTGCAATGAAAAACCAAACAATAAATATTGTGTTACTGAATAATAATCGTAAAATTGCTATGATGGTTTCTAAAGTATTTTTTTAAAAAACAAAAAGTAAAAAATAGAGTAAGCTTTTATTTATTCCCGTAAAATATGTTGAAAATTCCAGAATAAGGTCTCTCCCAGTAATATCCGAATGAGTGACTACATCCCACAGTTTTCCACAGGTCCGGACATTCTTTCGGGTATTCCTTCCACATGGCTGCGCCAGGAGAAGTATAAATTCCATCCCGTACATGGCGCTGTATATATATATATATATATATATATATATATATATATATATATATATACCGCGATGGCATGCACACGAAGTAAGGAACTAACCACCAGGAAACGGAAATAAACCACTCGGGAGTAATCAAAATGTGAGAAAATGGGGCTTGCCTTGTCGTGAATAATAAACAACATACCGTTCCCGAAAGTATCCGCGTGGAAACTGCGAGGGAAGACCTTTCGCGTAATCCAGACAATTATAGACAAAGTTCGTCCGTTTATAGATGACCTTCGGACGTCTCAACAGTTACACCCGCTCCGTGTGGCCGTTACATGTGGCTGGGTCGGGGTGGGAAGAAAGAGACAAGCACTGTTCTAAATATATTTCTTTCGGCAGTGATTTATGTGTAGCAGCTATGAAAAAGATACTCCGATGTCTTCTAAGTACTCTCGGTTTCCGGGAGCGAACGGGAAGAACATTCCGGTTCGTCATAGGAGCGACGAGAAGCGAGGAAATATAGGTCAGTTCATATCGCCCATGTATTTTTTGTGCTTTGATAGCCATTTATTGATCATAAATTGCTATACACATACTTCCATTTATGGCTTTCCGGAACTTTCCGGAAGATGAGATGAGTTTGCGAGGGCACAATATTGCATCGAATTTAATCGACTGTCAAATTTATTTTCGACCCAACGGGAATAAGCAAATTGAAGAAAAAGAAAGCGCGATAACATGCATAAGTAACTCTAAAATATCATTTATAGCAAATATATTTGAACTCGACAACTTACATCGTAAAACCTGGAGATGCAGATGATAATCCGGGTTTATTTTGGGAATACGAAATCTTCCAAACCATGTATAGGAAATTGTGACCCGCACGTATAGTTTCTCTTACTTATAACCCATTCCAGCGTAACATGACAACGTTTTGACTCACTAAAAATAGTTTTTTTTCTCGTTTTCATGTACAAATCACACGATTTCCAAATAGTAAACGATGTTGAAGTAAAATTGAGAATTTTTTTCATAAGAATCTTCAGTTGGAGAAGAGTTTACAATTGAATTCACTTGTTTCCAGCCCAATACTTTCGTGACGTGACAACACCGACTTTCGAACATTAATATTGTATTTACATACAAATAAACTTTGGGCCTGATTCTCGAATACACTTCATGGTGGAAACGAAATAAACGACACGCCATTGAACTACGTTTACGAGTTAGTGAAGTGTCGAAGATAATAATGAGTTATCAGGCAGAATGAGCATTTTTCAAATAAAAAATCATTAATGAAAATTAACTTCTTCGTATCAAACTGGTACTCAATGTGAGTGAAAAAATTTGTTTTCTTCATGTGATATAATAATCTTATACAAAAATTTCATCTGAAGATAATTTGATATTATAATGATAAGTTTAGTGGGAAACTAATCTCGTATCCAGATGTCGACACCGTACCGTTGTCATCGCGGATACGTTTCATTCCGTTTCCACTGTGAAGTGTATTCGAGAATCAGGCCCAAAAGATGTACGGTGATTCCTGTAAATTCAGTTTTTCAAAAAAACTCGCAAGAACGTTGCGAAAATCGGCATTCATTTTGTGACGTGACAACGCGCTCTGTGCGAAAAAAAAGTAGAAGGATCTGAGCCTATGAGCACGGACGGTAGTTTGACGTAGGACTGTGATTGTTCAGAACGGTTGTTTTTTTTTAAATGTAATTCTTTTCATTGTTCATACATCTGTTAGTTTAACTTAGACACATAAAAGTGTGGAATGGTAGATGAAGATATGTGGATCAGCAAACAAAAAAAAATATCGTCATTCATTACATCGAATATGAATTTGATGGGGGAGAAACTAAAAACAATTTGAAAATACTTACGATTTCGTTATATTTGAGGTAAAAAATATAAATGAAACGATTTCGTTATATTTTGAGGTAAAATACACATGAAATTCGTTCGAATCAAATCTATCCTTTCGAACTATCGAAAATTAAACAATTCAAACGAAACGCCTATTCTAGTTTTCATATAAATGAGTTTTTTCATCTGCCTACCAAACGCCACTTTTGTCTTGCGAATCCCGTTCGTTTGTTCAATCAATATTCACGTTTTTCGGATAATTCGAGCTCAAGCCGTATTGATTCTACGGCTCAATCTATCACAGAAGGAATTGATTCATTGAGAATTATGGAGAATTATGAATATGAGTCATAAAGATTATTAATATTCCATTTAGTTTCATTTTTGTGATGCGATGTAATGCCGGTCTCAAGAAGTCCTTGAATGATAATCGATGCCACCCTCCTAGTAATGATATCATTTTCGCTGTACAATTGCCCATATTGCCGCAGCCCGGAAGACGCTTAAAATGTTCGTCACCCCGTCATACACAGAAGTCATTTACTAACTGGACTATCTTCAACTGGACTTATCTATAACTGGGCGTACGTTAGTCCATTTAGCAAAGCTCTTATGTATCAATAATAGATGTCATCTTCAATTTGAAGTATAGCTTTAGCTGTTTTGCAGTCCAGTTAGCGAGTGAAATTCGATAATTGTGTTGATTATCCGGCCCAATTAACCCCTTCACGTATAACGTCACTCGTTGCGATTAGATTGTGCCAGAACGGACAAAATCGAACCTCACTCGTGATCTATCGATGTGAAAAGGATACATGCTTCAGGCGTGTAATTATGCGGGACTGCAGCGATCGTAAATAAGATGCAAACTCTCAACAGAGTGTCGGGAACATTCAATGTGCTCGTGTTTGGGCCCTGTTGCAGTAAATTAAATCATACGGCAAGGGGTTAACTAACGATCACTGTGTGGGTGACACTTTCCCCGTTGCATCGATGAAATCTTGCTTGAAATTTGAGTGATGTATGAAATCTTGCATATGATATCTTATTAAATTCAAAAAAGGTCTTGCTAACTTGTTTGATAGAACAAACTATTGCACACCATTTTATGTTGCATACAACATTCATGGAAACGAAAGAAAATTTGAGAGAAAGAATGCATAATACATGATTCTCCTTCGCATTCGCTCGCAAAACATACCTCTCTTATTTCTTAAATTGCTCACTTGTTTAATTATTTCCACTGTTGATTCCTAAGGCGAAAAAATGTTTGGATAAATTTGCCGTCTAATGGTATATGTTATAACATATATCGTAAGAACGATTCTGCGTAGTATGCATTTGAAAACTCTTAATAAAACGTTACATTTTTCGTTGAGTGACCCCCCTATATAGAAATCAAAGACGTAGTCCTACGTCAAAACAGTCTCCACAAAACGTTGTCACGTCACACAAACAATAAGTGGAATTAAATAATAATTTCACCGTATTGTAGCAAGCTATATACCATTTTTTCTGTTTTTTATTACTTTGAATATTTTTCACTTTCCTCTGAGATCTCACCTTCCCCTTCCAAAAGTTTATTCTATAGGGGAAGGTGGTCCTGAACCTACTCCTCTCTGTATCTCAGGAACGATGATACCTAACGAATTTTCAGTAGTGTTAAATCAAAGGTGTCACAACGCTGACAATTTGATAATATGGTGACCTTTTGTTTGGCTCTCTTAATTCTAGCGTTTTAGCGCTATTTTGCGTTTTAGCACCATTTTACCTTGTCATTACTTCAAAAACAGAGAAGAAATATTTTTGTCGTAACCTTTCTAGAAAATGAGTTCGATGTTCTTTTAGATTGCGAAACTTTACAAAATAAGGCAATTTTAATTGCTTATGGTATGTTTTTTTTTCTTTTTTTTTTTGTATCAACAGATTACATTCAAACCAACAGATACAACACTATCTTATACATAACACTATCATTATTACATTTTTACAAACAAGTTATACATTCAATAGTCATGGTGATAAAATATTGTAAAACATAAACTTAAGACTAGCACGAGAATTATTAAAGACAAATATATAATAACATTTGTTGAATATTTTACACATGCTGGTCAGAGGTTCATTTGCACCATAGTTTGTACGAGATGCCGGAATATTCAGAAACGAGTGGGAACGTAAATTTATTCGTCTTATGTGTATGTTTAACTGTTGGAGAAGTGCAAAGCAGTCTATATCTGACCGTTATAGATCAGCAATAAACATTGCCTTAGACAGGTCCCGACGCACATTTAGAAGTTGCAGGTTCAACAAATTACATCTACTTTCGTAACTTGGCAGGTTAACGGGATCCCTCCAGGGTAGTTTTCGAAGAGCAAAGCGTACAAATCTCCTCTGTATGGACTCAATACGATTGACTGCATTATTGTAGAACGGCGCCCAAACTAGTGAACAGTATTCTAAAGTTGAGCAGACTATTGAACAGTACAAGGTTTTCAAACATGCAATGTCTCTGAAATCCTTTGCATAGCGAAATATAAATCCAAGCAGAGAAGATGCTTTGCTGGCGACATATGACACATGCTGTTTAAAGGTGAGATGAGAGTCAAGCATTACTCCCAAATCCCTCACAATAGACTCTCGGTTTAGTGACTGCCCACGAAGAGAGTATGTGAAGCAGATGGGTGATTTCTTCCTACAGAAACCGATGACAGATCATTTCGAAGCATTCAGTATCATCATATTGTTTTGACACCACTCAGCAAATATGTCCAACTGTTGTTGAAGGAAAACTGCGTCAATACGATCGTTGATGACAAAGTACAGCTTGAAATCATCCGCATAAGACAGCTTCTGGCATTCGATTGAGAAGTGAATGTCATTCAAATACAGCAGAAAAACGAATGGACCGAGATGGCTGCCTTGTGGTACACCAGAAGACACAGGAAAAGGTTGAGAAACATGATCGCCAATTTTGACGGACATTTGACGACCCGTGAGATAAGAAGCCAGTTGTGGAGTGCACCATGGAAGCCAAGCCACTCTAGTTTGGCAACAGCAATCTTATGGTTGATTTTGTCAAGTCAGTATAGACAGCATCAACCTGTTTCCCGTTATCAAACTCGCGAATTATAAATGATGTGTATTGCAATAGATTTGTTGATGTTGATCTTTTCTTCATGGATCCATGTTGTTCAGCAGCTATATAACTGGAACAGCTGTGTTTAACGTAATCTAGGACGATTAACTCGAAAAGTTTGGACACAGCACACAATGCGGCAATGCCTCGATAGTTCGTAACAGAATGCTTGTCGCCTTTCTTGAAAACAGGAAAAATGAACGAATCCTTCCAACCGTTAGGGAAAATTCCAGATTTTAATGAGATGTTGAATATGGCTGCAAGTGGTGTACTCAGGACGTCTATACAGTATTTAATCACCAAGGCAGGGATTCCATCAGGACCAATGCAGGTGGAGTTTTTCAAACGAAGACACCAGCTTTACGTACGTCATCTATCGATAAATGTGGATGGGGTTCAATGGCTAAGTGCATGGTAACTTCTCTTGCAGCATTTGAAACGAGTTCATCAGAAACCACTTCGCTAACGAAAACACTGCGAAAATGTGCCATGAACAGATCGGCGATTCCATAAACGGTAGACATTTCCCGATCTCCATTGGACATCGTGGAAGGAAGGCCGGATTCCTTACGTTGATTTTTCACGTGATTCCAGAAACTTTTGGGATTAGATCTAAGCTTATGTTGAAGACGATACTGATGATTGCGATAGAGATGTTTGTTGAGCGCCTTATACTGTTTGTTGATTCGTATGTATTTCTTTCTCGGTTCTTCTGTTCGCAGTTTGCAAAACTTCTTCAAAGCAGCCCGCTTATAGATTTTTAGGCGCTTCAAACGATGACTGGACCATGGAGGGTGAATTGGTGAGAGCGAAATTTTCTTTGGTACGAACTGGTCGATTGCGTGACCAACTATACTTGTAAATATATTCGATGCAACATTCACGTCACAACCTCGCATTTCTTCATCCCATTTAATGTTGTCGAGAAAAGCGATCATTCTAACGAAGTCAGCTTTCCAAAAGTCGTATGAGATGCTTCCTGTGGCGTTTCGAAAAGGAAAAGCCTGGCATAATTTTAGCGATACTTGTAGAGGTGGGTGGTGGATGCAATGTTTCACTAGTGGCTCAGGTGCCTCAAAAATTGAGCAGTTGGAAATTAGCTCCTGACTGAGAAAACATAGATCGAGCAGTCTATGATTCGCATTAGATACACTATTTTGTTGACGGAGACCTGCAGTACTATAACTATCCAGAAGGGCAGCCGCCAAGGGTCCAATGTTTGAGCAACTGGATTGAGTATAGAGGAATCCGGCATCGTTTACATCATCAAAATATACTATATAAATTGAATCTGCCTGTTACCTGTATTACACGGCATGCCGTTATTTGGGAAAAGTCGGGGTGGTCCTAAACCGACCCCCAGTTCTTACACCGTGATTGTTTACACGTTCTCTTTGACGCTTGTCATCAATGACTCGCACACGCCTGGTTCATCGAGTGACGTTCACTACCGAGGGAACAAATCTGATTTTGCTATCAGATACTTTCGACAAACTCTTCGTATGCATTCGTGTGCATGTGCGCAAGGCCGTTTATGTTTGCGTGTTGAAGATGACTTTGACTTTGATTGTTAACCGTTGACTTTTGAGTGTGAATTTGTATGTGCACTTTCTTTGTCTAATTCCACACGGGTCTCTCTAAGGCTAAGTTCTTATTACTCAAATATTATCTCCCTCTCGCTTAAGTCCTATCTGCTCAATATCGAACATTATTCTCTTTTATCATTCTTCTTCGCGTACCCAAGGATATATGCCAACGCTACCATTCTCGATCGTATTGTGGTATTTCATGCCATTTCTGTTTTTCTAGACCCGTTTTAGCGAACCGGAAGACGCCATCCTCGATTTTAAAATGACATCGGAAAACGAAGTTCAACTTCCGCTGGTAAGACACCTGCAACCAGAGATGTCAACCTTCCTGATTTTTCAGGACTTCCCACACTCTTTGGCACGCTCTCTGATATCCTGACAAACAATCATTTTTCCCTGATTTTTATAAAATGATCCCGATTTTTCCAGATTTTTGTACTTTTCACTTTATCAAAAAAAAGTTACCCATCGAATCGATTCAGAGTGTAAAATAACCCAAGCGAAAAATTTCGCTTTCAAAGTCAATACGAAAAGATTTATAGATTTTCTTTCAAACAAAATAACATCAAAATTTGAAAACAACAAAAAAACAATTCTTCTGTTTTCCTCATTCGGTGAGTAAATATTCAGTCCAAAACATGAACCATGAATACAGATAAATCCTGAATATAGATTTTTCTGTTATTGACTCTAGTGCTGCAGATTTTTTTTCGCATTCCACATCATCGGTTGAATGACTTTTCTCTCAATTCAATGTAAACAAAACGAAGATTGAAATAATAGACAAGGAACGGAAACAATGAAAGGAGTGTTAGCCACTAACAATTATGTACAGCTAAATAAAAAAGATACAAGTTTCGTTATATTTCGCAGTAAAGAACATCTAAATATTGGGTTGGGGAAAAAGAAATGTCGTATATTGTCAATATATGGCAACACTTAAACATATCTTGTTTTGTACTTATCGCATCGGGTCTATACGGCTATTTAAAGACGACAATCTGTGCTACAAGTATCGTTTTGACAGTGTTGTGATTGCCTTTTTCAGTCTCAAGTTATAGCAAGTCAAAGATGGAGTCCACCAAACAAGAAATTCGCCATATTTTACGTTTTTACTATCTGCGGAGTAAAACTGCAACGAAGGCGGCCGAAAAAATTCGTGTAGTTTCGGGTCCATACCCGATACTGTAACGATTCGCACAGCACAGCGTTGGTTTGATCGATTTCGTTCGAGGTGTAGTGGCTGTCGAAGATACACCCCGTACTGGTAGGCCAATCGTCGTGGAAACTGATAAAATCGTTGAAATCATCCAAGTAGACCGGCATGTGAACACTCGCTCGTTTGGCCAAGGAACTGGGTATAGACCATAAAACCGTTTGAAACCATTTGCAGAAGATTGGATTCCAAAAAAAAGCTGGATGTATGGGTGCCACACGAGTTGATGCAAAAAAATCTTTTAGGCCGAATCAACGCCTGCGATGCACTGCTGAAACGGAACGAACTCGACCCATTTTTGAAAAAGATGGTGACTGGTGATGAAAAGTGGATCACGTACGACAACCTGAAGCGAAAAAAGTCGTGGTCGAAGTGCGGTGAGTCGGCCCAAACCATCGGCAAGCCCGAATTGACGGCCAGGAAGGTTTTGCTTGACTTAAATTGGATAATTTTAGTTATGCTAAATAAAGCGTCAAATTTCGATCAGAATTTTTTTCCCCAACCCTTTTTTTATAGTTTTATAGATGTTCCACTACTATATTTTGTACTAAATTTTCTCACTTTTCAAATGAAAACAACAGAATCGGCTTACGTAACGTACTTTTCAATGTAGAGTCAGTTTGAGGCAACAGAGTCCGAAACAAAGAAAAAGTTCTATGACTCTGTCATTGTTGACATTTGAACATATGCGTAGAAGGATTTTTTTTTTCGTGAAATATAACCATCTATCACCTACTGAGAGATTCTGGAAAAAATAATGTTTTATATGAGAAAGGTGTTTTTTCACTTTAAGGGAATGAATCAAAAACTCAAATTCATACCATATTGGGACACTTACCCTAATATATGACAATTTATGACATAAAAAAATTATGAAAAAAATTTCTGTATCTCGATACCTCCCTAACTCGATAGTCCCCTTGGATATCGAGTTAGGGAGAGTTGATTGTATTTCGCTACCACTCATAGTTTCTAAAATATAAATTATCAAAGATTTCTCGGAATACAAATTTTCAAACACAACCCTGAATTCAGTTAATCCTTTCTTTTTGCTTTGAGTTGTACGAAAAATTACTATGAATGTCGCAATACGTTTGTTTGTTTTGATTCGGACTAGTCCGATATTCTAGTTGGTTTTAGGGAAGCGCCATGCGATCTACACAAATATCAAATACAGTAGAACCCCGATTATGCGCGAAATAGTCTGGCAACGAAACCTCGGATAACGTAAATCGCGGATAACGCAATTAAGGACTAAAATGAAGAGCAAATGCGAAAAAAATATATTTCGGCATGTCATATCGATACAGAAATCATTCAACTATCCATCTGCAAGGTCGTGTATACCAGAGGACAGACAATGTGACCAAACCAAAAAATCAAGCGCATACCACACACTGAAAATTCCGGAAAAGCTCTATAGAATTACTATAGAACTTGCCTGATAATCGGGGTTCTACTGTATGTGGAAAATTAGAAGCTCTATTTTCAACGCTGTTTTGACATATTAGCTATAGGAATTTTTTTATTTGCATTGCAATAGATTGTTAGAGAATATCCAAAACGATTGGATATTCCCTTACAATTCCTAATAATTGAGACGCAAAAATGCCTTTCTCGCACTGAAATGCATATAAACCATTGAAAAAAATAATTGGACGATAATTTCGTCAAATACGCTTCTTTTCATATACCGCACAAAAAAAATCGCACATAAAAAAACGCACAAGAACAGAAACCCGCACAAAAAAAAATCACACAATAACCATCTATCACCTCCTGAGAGATTCTGGGAAAAATAATGTTTTATATGAGAAAGGTGTTTTTTCACTTTAAGTGAATAAATCAAAATCTCAAATTCATACAATATTGGGACACCTACCCAGACATAAAAAAAATTATGAAAAAATGTTCTGTATCTCGATACCTTCCTAACTCGATGGTCCCCTTGGATATCGAGTTAGGAAGAGTTGACTGTATTTCGCTACCACTCATAGTTTCTGAGATATAAATTATCAAAGATTTCTCGGAATACAAACTTTCAAACACAAACCGGAAGAAACGGAATACGAACTTTCATTCGTACCAAAAATATTCATGTTTTGTCATTTGTCGATTTCATTTGGAGTTGCTCTCTTACATTTTTAAGTCCGTAGCCATATGTGACGCAAATTTTCAGCAACAATGATCTTCTTAGTTGGGACACCTCGTTGACCAGTTGTCTTAAAAAACTTTCCAAAATATATTTTCACGAACGTTTCGTTGTCCGTAAGTAAGCCTACTTGGTACTCCGAACCTTACTGTACAAATTCCATGCGCGAGTTTTGGTCACTTGATTCTGTTTCATCGTTCAATTTGGTTGTCAAAAATCTGTATTGAAATTTGTATTAAATTTATAAATCCAATTTTGAAGCAGCTTTAGTCATTGGTATACACCCAGGTTTTTTTACGCGGATTTTCCAATTAACGCGGATTTTCCGATTAACGCTTTTTTTAGGCGGATTTTCCAATTAACGCGGTTTTTTTACACGGATTTTTCAATTAACGCGTTTTTTTACGCGGTACCGCTTTTTACTTCCGTTCTACGTAGGGTTAGTCCCGTTTGATATCTATCGTTAAGTGACATGATTTTTTTACGCGAATTTTCCAATTAACGCGGATTTTCGAATTAACGCGGTTTTTTTTGCACCGATTTTCCAATTAACGCGGTTTTCTTACATGGATTTTCCAATTAACGCGGTTTTTTTACGAGGTACGTATCCACCGCGTAAAAAAAAACCTGGGTGTAGTTATTATTGACTAGACGATGTTGATAGTATCCACGTCAAACCACACAACAATGTAATGGTTGTAATGAATTAAAAGGTAGCATAATAAGGAAACAAATCAAAAGTTGGGAACACTTCAAGACTGTCAACGCTTGAAGAGGAAACATGAGGTTACTATAAAGCTAATACTTTGGATACGGACGGGTTTCAATACAATTTTGCATTGATTGATACAATATTGAAGTAACTCCACGATGATGATCCCCGAGAGTACAGAGCAGTGTTGAGAATAACACCTGAAAAAGTGAAAAAAACTGTTGGATTTAATTGCTCCACAAATACAACGCTAGATACACTCATGAGGGATGCTATACCTACAAGAGTGAAACTAGAAATGATGTGCCTTTCTTCTGGAATATCGTACAGATTATTGTCGATATTTTTTAGAATCTCGAAAGCATCCATAGCTAAATTAATTCCGAAAGTATGTGGCGCTACAAATGGCAGTCTAAAAGATTTTTCAAAATTTGATTTATTTCGCCTTGACAGCAGCTTCGTGTACCAATTTGTGAAATGAAAAGGATAGTAGATTTGCAGGAGGAATAAATACGCCTCAAAAACTAAAATAATGAATGAAAATCTACTTTTTTTAAATCGAATATGTATTCTGTTTCTTAGAACAATACTTTTTTTTGCAAGTTGTGGGTGAATTTTGAATGAAATTTATGCCCGATAATGATTTTATATTAGGCTGTCAAAAAAGTCCTGCGGTATTTCTTTTGAATTTTCATTTGTTCATAAAATTAGTTACAATCATCTGTTTTAAGTCAAATATGCGCCGTTTTGTTCGATGATTTGTTCCCAACGAGATGCCAACTTCATAATACCCATGTTATAGAAGCTCGCTTCCTTATTGGCAAAAAACTCGGATAGCCAATTTTCACAGGCCTCTTTTGTGGCTAACTTCTGACTACCTAGCTCGTTCGCCATGGACAAAAACAGGTGGTAGTCACTTGGTGCAAGGTCCGGACTATATGGCGGATGCAAAACAACCTCCCATCCGAGCTCCCGGAGCTTCTGGCGCGTCACCAAAGAAGTGTGTGGCCTGGCGTTGTCCTGATGGAAGACAATGCGGCCACTGTTTATCAAAGATGGCCTCTTCTTCATGAGTGCTACCTTC
The DNA here is from genome assembly GCF_029784135.1 of Toxorhynchites rutilus septentrionalis. Taxonomy (NCBI): domain Eukaryota; kingdom Metazoa; phylum Arthropoda; class Insecta; order Diptera; family Culicidae; genus Toxorhynchites; species Toxorhynchites rutilus. The sequence goes on along the minus strand of NC_073746.1, from coordinate 252,313,334 downwards.
AAGCGGTCCAGTTGTTGGCAGTACAGGTCCGAATTGAGCGTTTGGCCATAGGGAAGCAGCTCATAATAGATTATTCCTTGACAATCCCACCAAACACACAGCAGAACCTTCCTGGCCGTTAATGAGGGCTTGGCCACCGTCTGAGCCGCTTCAGCGGGCTTCGACCACGACCGTTTGCACTTCACGTTGTCGTAAGTGACCCACTTTTCATCGCCAGTCACCATCCACTGCAGAAACGGGTCGATTTTGTTGCGATTCACATGCGTCGATACGGTCAAAGATGTTTTTTGCGTCAACGTGTGTGGCACCCATACATCGAGCTTCTTTATGAATCCAAGCTTCTTCAAATGGTTAATAACGGTTTGATGACTTATCCCCAGCTCTTGGTCGATGCTACGGCTGCTACTATGCCGGTCTTTCTCGGCTAATTCAGCGATTTTGTCGCAATTTTCGACGACAGGCCTTCCGGAGCGTGGCGCATCTTCAACGACCTCTACACCAGAACGAAAACGTTGAAACCATCGTTGTGCGGTGGAAATGGAAACTGTATCGGGTCCATAAACTGCACAAATTTTATTGGCAGCTTGAGATGCATTTTTGCCTTTGTCATAGTAGTACTGTATAGTGCACCCGTGGCCGAGTGGTTAGCGTCTCACATTATCATGCCGGGTGTTCGGGTTCGATTTCCGTTCTGGCCGGGGGATTTTTCGTCAAAGAAATTTCCTTCGACTTGCACTGTGGTCACGCGTATTCACGAATTTGCCCCTCGGAATACATTCAAGGCGTGTTATTTGGCTTAAGAAATCTCAACTAAGTATTAACAAATGACGCTAGTTAATGCATACGTAGAGACGGCAAAAGTTCCACAGGGAACGTTAACGCCATCCAAGAAGAAGAAGAAGTAGTACTGTAAAATATGGGATTTTCTCTTTATTTTGCTCCATATTTGCGACACTATAACTCACGAACGACTTAACCAAACAAAACACTGTCAAGGACTATATTATAGCGCGCAAAAATAACTTTCCAACAAGCTATAGTATGACTCGATTCAATGAATACAACTAGAACTACGCGCTTACAACGACACCTCGCGGAAATACCGCAGGACTTTTTTGACAGCCTAATATTTAGATTCCCAATAAAACTATCACAAAAAGAAAGCGTGGCCCGCCAGCGTGCAAAACAGAATAACAACGATTCCGATTAGAAACTATGAGGGTTTTATTTGTTTTTCAAATAATTTTCAAGTCTATAAATATCTTCGCATATTTTCAAATATCTTAAAAATAGAGACATGTAAAGACAAAGTAAAGATTTGGCATCCCTGATTCGAGCGCTAAATTCTGTTTTTGACGTTTTGAGGGATGCGAGTGCGAGTAAATTCAAAAAACTTTGAAGTAGCTCGCACGCCGAATCACACATGACACTAACTGGCATGATGTGTTCACACGGTGTGAGTAGCTGCACTGCAGTAACTGACTAGACCGACTCGTATGCTTAATCGCACCGTCTGAACCCGGCTTGAGATAAAGTGTTCTGGTCTCCGAAATAATCTATAGTGAGTTTAGGTGTTTCCGTTTGTTTTGTTCAATACAACAATCAAAACGTAGTTCAAAAACTGTAAAACAGGTTTGGTCATCAAATCGTTAAACGGTTCAAACTTTGTTTCATCTTTTAGTTTCGGCTGTAGTTGAATCGCTCTAGGTTATGTTTAACGACGGATTCCAGTGGGAGCCATTTTGTTGCGGACGAATTCAGCGTTTTCAATAGTTTGAGCTTCAATATTACCTGAATTCAATTAATCCTTTCTTTTCGCTTTGAGTTGTACGAAAAATTACTATGAATGTCGCAATATGTTTTTCTGATTAGGACTAGACCGATATTCTAGTTGGTGTTAGAGAAGCGCCATGCGGTCTACACAAATATCAAACACAGTAGAACCCCGATTATGCGCGAAATAGTCTGGCAACATTTTACATCGAAAACGTATAGCCTCGAAAAAGTAATCCTGCGTCAAAACGTCTCGATCCTTCTTTTAGATATTTTTTAAATGTTTAAAAAACGTTGAAAGAAAATTAAATATCAGGTGAGTATGAGCGCACTTTTGTTCTTTACATTATCTGTGCTATAGTAAGAAGAAGATAAACAGTGTTATTTATTTAATACTGACCTGGCGAACTTTGTTCCAGTCAAAATCGATTTTTTAATATGAAATTTTTCGCACATTCGCGTTTCCTTCATTAGCTAACATTTGTGGGTTACGTTGCAGAATTAATCATTGATTGAACTTCTAACTGGTCCTTTACAATCTCCTTTGTCTAGAAATTTCATATTGCCTTTCCTCTACAAAAACTCGTAATCAAATAAAAATTTATTTTCAGACACAATTTTCGCTCTAGATTCTTGATTCACTTGCAAATAACATGTTTCTCTGTTACATGAAATACATGTTTGATACAGAAAAGTAAGTTGTCATTCATAATTTTTATTTTCAGAGTGCGCTATTCCGCCTAAGAATCCATTACCATTTTCGCTTCACACAAACGGAATACGCCGCTTAATTCCGCAAACACAAAATCCAATTCAACTAACAACGATGTCATACAAGAACATATATTGGGTTGGGGAAAAAGAAATGTCGTATATTGTCAATATATGGCAACACTTAAACATATCTTGTGTTGTACTTATCGCATCGGGTCATACTATACGGCTATTTAAAGACGACAATCTGTGCTACAAGTCAAAGATGGAGTCCACCAAACAATAAATTCGCCATATTTTACGTTTTTACTACCTGCGAGGTATAACTGCAACGAAGGCGGCCGAAAAAAATCGTGTAGTTTATGGACCCGATACTGTAACGATTCGCACAACACAGCGTTGGTTTCATCGATTTCGTTCTGGTGTAGTGGCTGTCGAAGATACACCCCGTACTGGTAGGCCAATCGTCGAGGAAACCGGCCCAAACCATCGCCAAGCCCGGATTGTCGGCCAGGAAGGATTGCTGTGTGTTTGGTGGGATTGGAAGGGAATCATGCACTATGAGCTGCTCAACTATGGCCAGACCCTCAACTCGGTTCTCTACTGTGAGCAGTTTGACCATTTGAAGCAGGTGATTGACCAGAAGCGACCAGAAATGATCAATAGGAATGGTGTTGTTTTCCACCAGGACAACGCTCGGCCTCACACATCTTTGATGACCCGCCAGAAGCTACGGGAGCTCGGATGGGATGTCCTATTGCACCCACCGTATAGTCCGGACCTGGCTCCAAGTGATTATCATCTCTTCCGGTCCATGCAAAACGCTCTTGGTGATACTAAGTTGTAGGTGTGATGCGAAAAAATATGGTAACCCTGATAAGGTTATCAAAATATAATAGAACTGATCACCAAGAGCGCTGCTAAAAAAGAACAATGATTTTGTCTCCTAAATGAGATTAAGAAGCTTAGCAATTAGAATGAATGTTCCTTCAAAGAGGTCAAATCAAAACTGAACAGGACAAAAACAGTACCTGATCTTACGAAAGCAATTTTATGTCATTGTGGTAACGAATATGAATAAATGAATAAAGCATCAACTATTCTAGGTAGTTAATAATGTGGATTTACAGTTGAAAGTTGCATATGTTCAGCAACTTAGATACAAATCGACCGGATATCACCATATTCGTAAATGCAATGACATGTCATAGGATGATACAAATAAAATGGAATAACTATCCATTTCCCAATAACAGAAACATGCAACAAAACACAATGCATTCTCGATGCACTTCATATAAGTACCGATTTGAAATAAAAAAACACGAAGCCAGACTCTCTTTCTCAGCTGTAATTGTGGGAGAGTGCAGTTTTCTCGTTTGCAAACACACTCGGAGTATTCCGGGTGGCTTCCGGAAACGATACGAGACACCGCACGTTTTACTGTGCTCGTCGAAAGCTAACTTCCTGTCCACGCTTCCCTAGAGGAGACAGAGAGAGATAGCGGAGGAAGAAACCGAGAGAATAACTCTAAAGTAGGTCGATCGGTCAATAAACTATATACTACCTGGTCAGGGCCGCCACGTAAAGAACCTAATGCGTGTGTTTGTGTGGCGTGTGGGAAAACAGAGCTCATGCACGTAATGTGGAAAAGTTTGGATCGTCCGCCCGAGCAACCAGCCGCAGCCGTGCACTACCAGCTGCAACGAGGGAAACTGCAATTAGAGCACCAGTTCGCTTTCCTGCCTCCCAGGTCAACCGCGGGGACCCGCATGATATGGATCGATAAAATGTGGCCCGCAAACGGACTACTCTACTGAAGGATAGGCAAATCACCTCCGATAGACATCTGGGCAACTGAACAAACACTGCAAAATAAGGTAAAAACTGGACTAATAAGTTCTTTCCCAGCCAACAATGGAAACTGAGCAGGTTGTAATAACATCGACATGGATAATCGTGAACAGTAAACAAACAAATCATATTGGCATACGATATGTTCATATCTGCAAAATTGAAAATAAATCGTTGTGAAAGCTAGGAAGAAAAGGGACCTACTTCTTGAAAAACAGCTGTTGAAACACAAAGAAAAGCAGCTTTATTGGTACATGTATAAATAAGCAACGATAAAAGTCTACCAATAATATGATATCCTGATTGACCCACTTTTCCAGTGCATATATTTATAAAGTCATAATTAAATTTCCGCATCCCACCGAGTTAAATTATCAACCTCATTCCATAGTTCGTAAACATCGTCGGTTCGATAGCACATGTGAACACGTCAACGCGATAAAGTGGTTTCATCGACACCATGATATCCGGAATCGGTTCCATTTGGAAAGCTTAATTTAACAACACCTGAAGTAATGACAAAGGGATATCATAAAATAGGCACATCCCTGAATTAATTTATATTTTTCTTCGACAAAAATCGTTACCGGAAAAGGGTGCAAGTGTTTAGAATAATGAGCGGATTAGGCGGATTGTCACATCAGATTTGATAAAACATTTTTTGATGTATCCTTAAATATTGATTTTAATTGACCATCGAAAATTAATAAGAGTATGCAGTTGGAGTAGATTACACAAAAAGAATTTCATAACAAGTTCGATCCGTTATTGTTGCTGTGTGCATGATTTTCCAAATCTGATAAATACATTAGATTAAGCATTTCGTGAGCTACACCCTCACGAAATACTTAATCCAATGCAATCAATAGCACGATTTTTTAATTTTGCTACTTGGTCCCATCTGACTTAACACCGACCATATATTCATTCATAAAATTAAGAGTTGTACTCGGTGAATATTCTCCATGAGTTCTATGACATTTTAAGCAGAAACCTCTTTCGCAATCGTTTTACGTTTCATCAAAAAATATAGAATTGATTGATGCTTTCGACAGAATTACGTTTTATGTTACACTGGTTGATAATCTTTATGTCTTACATTATACTGATCGTTATTGTTGATTAACAACTATTTTATTAATAACTATTTCAATACAAACATTTGGATTTATTGGACGAAAATTGAAAAAAAAATGCATACCGAACAGTTAACAGATTCTAATGTTCAATTAATTCAGTCATGGCACAGTACTGGCAATAAATAAGAATACACTCTGTTAATTCTAAAAATGTAATCAAAAGGGAGACAAAGCAGTTATCGAGATTTAATTTTTGCAGGATTATAATTGCATGTCATCCTACCAAGTGAGATGAAAAAAGCCTCGCTAAAGTTTGGTCTGTTCTTCAAAATAGTGAAATGAATATGAATTGCTCATTTTGGTATAGCAAATAAAAAGAATACATGTCGTGTTTTTGAAACAAAAGCATAAAAAACCAGTCACTAGTATTTCGTGTGTCCTCCTTTGGCACAGATAACTGCCTGCAGACATCAGGCATGCTTTCAACCGAGTTTTGCAGGTAATGTTGATCAATTTGTTCCCACGTCGTTGAAAGCTCCTAAAACATCAGAGTTTTGACCACAGATTTTCGATCGGGTTCAGGTCGGGTGACGGTCAATCCGTCAACTTCACACGAGATTGACGGAAATAGGACATCGTTTTGTGTGTGGTATGCTTTGGATCGTTGGCTTGATGGCATTCATTCTACCATGGATCAGAACCGTATTTTCAACATCGGACTAAGCAAAACACCCCCAGACCCCTGACCAAAGCGGTCTATTCAATCCGGAGAACTTCTATTGTTTGGTTTCAAGTCAAAACTGCCAATCCTTCATTCCTGCAGGGGAAGATGTTAATTGGTATGAGTTATGAAAATGTCGAATTATGGAATTCATTTCATATTTTAAGTGCATACAAAAAGTTATATGTCGAATACTACAATATAATGATTTAATATCGTTGTGAAAGGATTTGTCAAATTAATAAAATAATTTAAGAGGAGAAAATGAAGTAGCACAATCACTGGAATAGAGAAAAAATGATGATGGTATAAATAATGAATTCAGTTGAGCGGTGACGTAATTTGAGTGAAATTGAAAATGGAGATAAGATAGATGAATATGATTTGAATAATGATTAGAAAAAAATTAAATTAAACTGGAACGTCCTACCCGGTCACAAACGGTACCAAGCTCTTGGTACTTCCTCCTAAGCTTCAAAATCGTACCAATGCTTACGTTGTGCTTGGTCGCTATGTTCCGAAAGGATATGTCATCTTGGCGGTCCTTAACTATTTGTTTCCGCACAGAAATTTAAATGTTCATGTCCAGCAAGAAAAAATATATAACTCGCGGAACCGTATTCAGAATCAACAAACTAAATCTGACTTTAGAGAATGATGGAACCCAAACACCGAAAGCGTATAGAAATGTCATTGATATCAGTAATGACACGCCATCTCCAGCTGAATACGAAAACTTTTCACCTGTATTCTTTTTTGTGCCACATTCAACATGTCCGTTTCTACAACATTATTCATTTGTTCACAAATATTATCAAATCTGGCACAACCAATGTACAAATCTTGTACTGCAATCCAAAAATAATATTTGTGGTGATAACTGATATCTTACTTATGTGAAACAAACGATTCATGAGCAAAGTGGAAAAATTCTGAAAAGTGTATTCTTTACTAGCTGACCCGGCAAACTTCGTCCCGCTCAAATTTGTTTTTTGTTATCACTACCTTCAAACATTCACGTTTTCTTACTATGAGCAAGTTCATAGGTCTAATCCAATGAGGTACATATAGAGGTGGAGCAGTAGGCGAAGTATATCTGTATTGGCAAGCAATATATCATGACGTTATTATTTGCATTTAATATGGAATGTATATGGGAGAAACAAAACAATGTTGAAAGTACTCACGATTGCATCATAGTTTGAGCCAAAATTCTCATGAAATCATTCAACTGATTGTTTTTTAACAGATGACAATTATATCGTGGCTTATTCCGATTATTCATGTGGTAGAAAGGTCCAGAGAGCAGTCGTATGCTTAGTTCTCGAAAGCCGTAACATTTTCGGTGAAATTTTGAATCATTGACGATTATAATCTCACAACACACATACCAACACTGAGAGCCGTCGAAAGATCAACTTCATAACAGTAAAATAATGAAACTTCGTTTGTTTCTATGAACGTGGGGGAGTGAAACTGGCACATGGGAATATCACTTTTATCCGGCTTCATCGATGTGATTTCACAAATATCCACTCCACGCTATCACATTAGCCTCATATTCGGCGGGAGCTCTACAAAAATGTACGTTTTTCATTGATGAATAACTTCCTGAAAATAGCATTTTTACATGGATGCGGTGGGCAATCAACGATAAACACAACGACTGACGTCACTATTTGCGAAATAGTTATGGCAGCGCATGCTATGTCGCTCGAAACTCGACCATCATTACCTTTTTTCCAGGACATTGGGTCTAATCGCAGAACTGTTCATTGATTGATCTTCTAATCGACCGCATTGAACTTACCTTTCACTATAAACTTCCTAGTATTTGTAACAAAACTCATCATTATAATATCAGATTATTTTCAGACACAATTCTCGTTCAAGATTTTTCAACCACTTGCAAATAACATGTTTCTCCGCTACATGGAATAAATAGAATATGATAGAATAAAGACAGCCCTAAATCGGACAATTCCTTCCTCGAGTTTTGCTCTTATTCAGCGATACTTTTTTATTGGTATAGATAGAAGAAGATATACAAGTGCGTTTCATCGTGCGTAGAACATATGGGAATAAAATTTTCCGAATTTTCCCTTTTTCCTTTAGAGTTTTTCGAAAATTTTCAATTGTCATGTTTGGTTGAAATATGTGTAATATTTTTATGGGACCCCCTCTCCATTTCAGAGGAGGGAGGGGTGTCATACCATCATAGAAACAATTCTCATGCCCAAAAACTCCCACATCCCAAATTGTGCTTGGCTAGTTCTCGAGCTATGCAGAAATCTGTGTTTCATTTCTGTGATAGACCGCCCCTCCCCCCTCAGAAAGGTGGGAGTTCATTTGCTTGATTAATTCTCGAGTAATGCAGAAATTTGTGTTTCATTTGTATGGCAGCCCCCCTTTAGAGAGGGGAGTGGAGGGTCTAACCACCATAGAAACATTTATTACACCATAAAACCTCAATATGCCTAATTTGGTTTCATTTGCTTGATTAATTCTCGAGTAATGCAGAAATTTGTGTTTCATTTGTATGGCAGCACGCACACCCCCCCTCCATTTGGACAGGGAGGAAGAGTCTAACCATCATAGAATCATTTATTGAACCCTAAAACCTCCATAAGCCAAATTTCGTTTCATTTGCTTGATTAATTCCCGAGTAATGTAGAAATTTGTGTTTAATTTGTAAGGCAGCCCCCCCTTAGAGAGGAGGGAGGGGTCTCAAACTATCACGAAAACCTTCCCCGGCCCCAAAAACCCCTACATACCAATCATCGTGTTGAGTTTCCGAGTCTATAAGAATCAGACAGACAGACAGACAGACGACAGACATACAGATAGGCAGACAGACAGACAGACAGAAATCCATTTATATATGTATATAGATTATTGCCAGTACTGTATATGATGTTTCTATTGTTCCCTTACTTTTTGGATATGTTATGAAATCCTCAGCTTTCAAGAAAAACTATAAAAAAATATCGCCCTCTAGTCCAAAGCTATGTAAACAGTAAAAAACAAACACAATCACTAATTACAAGAATAAAATCCAATTTTTTTGCAAATATAAAATTTTTTCGAGAAAGATTAGCAATTTGATATATCGATCACCTAAATCGATTAAGTAGTTCAAAAGTTATGAATTTTTGAAAAAAAGACACGACGAAGAGGCAACGTAAAACGGTCTCAGACCGCAGAAAGAAAGTACGACTATCCGCGATGGTGGCCACAGGTCGTCCGAGGTCAGCTCGGATTCCGACAGTTATCGCTACCATCAAAAGGAAGATTCAAGCGAATCCAATGCGTTCAATGCGTAAAATGGCGAAGGAATACGGTAAGATCCTAGAGGAAGATTGCGGGGAGTCGAGGGAACGGAAAAACTCACATGATTACCCACCGCATCCGGGAGCTGCTACGAGTCGTGCGATGTATGCAAATCTCGAACTTCCTCAAACGAAAAAATCCGGTAATCCTGTTTACCGACGAGAGCATATAAACATCTATTCCGTATCAAATTCCAGAACCGACCAAATTTCATATTGTGACGACCAGCCATTTTTATTTCCAACGCGATCACGGTTGAATAAATTAGCTTTGAAAAGATGTACATCCAGGTTTTTTACGCGGGGGATACGTACCTCGTAAAAAAAAACCGCGTAAAAAGTTCGATTCCGAAAACCCGTTGTTTTTTTCCTGCAATTTCGTTGCTTACTGGTAGCTATTTTTCGGTTTTCCTCACGAATGAGGTCATCTACTGTTGCTAGAATCATTAAAATTCATTCGTAGGGAAAGTAGTTATTAGCGTTAACTTTATTTCATAAAATCGTGACCTGTTTCCTGATATGGCACCCTTGCTGAAAGCCGTAGTCCTACGTCAAAATATTCCCGAAGATATTCGAAATTATGGATGTATGTAGAGAAGTTTTCTATACACATGTCGTATAGCAAACTACGGCTACGGCTAGATAGAGCAATTATAGATAAAATATTTAACTGATCACACCAATGTCTCAATTTCATACAAATTCAGGATTCATTATTTTGAGATATTTCAATTTGAAGTTTTGGCTCCCAATGATTGACTGTGTCGTATCAAATCTATCATTTTTACTGCTCAAGTGTTACACACAGAACATATCCTCCCTTTCATGCTGTAAGCACACATCTTCGTGAATTTCTGATTCAGGACCTTTAGAAATATGAAAAAACAAAATTATGTTGCTGCTAGACACGTAAAACTTCGTTCTCTTTGCAGCCATAGCGAACCGAGTACATGCTAGCTATTAACATAATATCATCACATAACACATTAGTATTTTTAACGGCTCTTGACTAATTTCATGAATGGTATATATATTGACTCACTTTTGCTGTTTTTGACAAAATATCTTAATAAATGAAAATAAATTGATTGAGGAATGTATTACACTTGGTTCGTTGTGGTTGAACACAATTCTGAAAAATGCAGATCAGCGCTTCTACACTTCATGGCAGCCTTTAGGCTGTCTTACTCACCAGTTTTCGACGACATCTGATTCCAGGAGCTGTCCGAAATAGAAAAATCTGTTAAAGATTCGGATCTGCCTTCTTGGAGAAAACGATCACTGTCGTCCGATGGTTGAATGCAATTTCGTTATTTCACAGTCTGCTACACATAATTTTTCTTCTGGAGCAGTTGTCAATTGTCCGAATGACATGGTCATTTTACAGTTATTAGATTATTATTTTCTGCATCCAATGGTGTAAGTAATTCAATTTTGATAAAAGTGGCGCTTGGTTCGTTTTGGCAGAACCCCGACCAAATGATCTTGATTTGTCCGATTTAGGGCGTTTTCACGCAACTAGTAAATGCAAATCGAGTTTTCTTAATGAAAATCACATACAATTAATAAGAGTTTGGGTTTGTTGAAAAGCCCCAAGTCTCTAGTTGCTAATACTACCATAAGGCGTTGGAATTATTCAAATTTTTATGTTTTTTAACGATTTTTCTCAAAGAGGAATTATGATCATGGTTTGTCCACCTCTGATCATGGTTTGTCCAAAAAATTATCATGGTTTGTCCGGTTTTAAAAATCATCATTTTTGAATGAAAAAATACAAATCTTCAGGTAGATGTTGCATTTTACATTTCTTGAGTTTACTGTTATCATATTGATCCATGCATTATTTAGGCTGTCTCCAGAACATTGCCTTTTCTTGGGCATTTTAAAAGTGTTCACCTCAACCCACGCTACACAGAGAAACTTTATTTCTGCTATGCGTGAAGGACACAATAAACAAACTGCAGCGCGCCAAACGGTTACCATAGAAATCATGTGGACAAAACAACATTAGTGAATCGGACAACTCATGATCAGAATTGAGGTCATCGAAATGCGTTAATCACATGGTTCAGCTATGTAAATCTGATACAAATAGTGTGCAAGCATGATGTTTACAATGTTTGTAAGTGTTATAATCCAGAAAAGGTTGATACGTGCCAAATAATCATCTGGCGATTGATTAAAAGTCAGCTCAAATGAGGGGCGCATTGAAACTAATAGAGGGTGGATTTTATAATCCTCTAAAGCATGTGAATCCGTTAAAATATACTATACAATACTGTAAATCATGGAAAAGGCAATTTTATTTATATGTTTTGAAACATTCGAAATCCTGATTTGACACAGGTGCGCTGAATTAAAGCAGTCAAAAAAGTGGACAAACATTGATAATATTTTCGACTGGACAAACCAAAATCATTCACCTTACGATGAAAGCAAAGAATGTAAAAAAAATTAGTTTAACGACCAAAACATGTGTCGATGCAGAACAACGGCATGTATTGACCAACACTGCATGCGAGCTTTGATGTCTTACTGCTCTCATCATCGTAAACCAATGTACAACGTCCAATTAATGAACTTGTACAAGCATACACACGAACGCCCACCCACCCCCACATTGATTGATATCATCGTTTTGCTTCTTTTACACTGATGTCTGATGTTCTAGTGGTTCAGACCAGCCACCGAGATAGTAATCGAAAGCAGCCTCGTTAGATCGGACAGACCATAAATCAGCCCCGTTCGAAAGTCCACGTTCATATAGTTAAGCGGTTTTAATGGGTTACTCATGTAGTATAGTCGCCGAGTCGGATCAGAAATAGGCGTAATACTAGGTGCTGACGAACACTGGACGTGTGCGATACCGCAGAGGAATAAACTAACCAAACAACATACTGTTATCTGTTTTTTTTTTGTTCTGGGTGGGGTGCTCAAAAATGATCTGGATTATTGCCATATCGGAATTGTTTTGCGGTGTTTGCTGCATTAGTAGTGATGGGGCATGCAATTCAAGGTTGGAATTTATTGATCCCTTCAATGAGAATGGAGAGTGGCGCCATGTGCCACTTTTTGGCATCGTAATAGATAGTACAAACTCATGCAAACTCAACAAAAAGAAGCTTATTTCGCATAAAACTAAGACAAATGATATTTCATCAACCATTACAAATATGTCTTCCCGTGGCCGAATGGTTAGCGTCACACATCTCATACAGGATGCTTCGGATTTGATTTACTTTCTGGTCGAAGGGTTTTTTGTCAAAGGATTTGATATAATTGACTGCCGTTCAGTTTTCGGCTCATACAAATAGATTCATGACTTACATTCTTTCAAATATATACCGGGAATTAGTAGTTTTAAATCTTGCCGCTGAACATTTTCCAATATTTTTTTAGGTACTACTGTCAGTGGTCCTAATGAGCGCGATCAGTCTTTTGATTTTATTCACAGCTTCATTAAGAAAAAGTTAACTTTGGTGTGCTCGACAACTTTTGATAAGGGATCTCGTAAACAAAATTTCTTGTCTGCAAACGTTCAAAATTAATGTTATAAGGCATTCAAAGACGGCCGAGAAAAGATGAAAACATTGGCAAAATAAAAGGAATGGTGCTCGGAGATCATCATTCAAGTTTGACAGAGCTGACCCGTGAATTATGTCTTGATGACAGAGTACAAAGGAAAGACGACTTGTTCGGTTGACGGTATAATTCAATATAATTTTATTCTAGTACTTAGTAATACATGGTAACTACGATTGGTTTGCTTGTTGACACCCCTCCTCAAACTAATTGTTGCTCTGAGTTTGTGGAAAGATTCCGATACTACAACAAAGCTTCCGGAACGGTATCGCTGACAAACCTTTCGTTAGCAGATCAGCTTGTTGCTCGCTTGTTGAAATATAGCAAATTTCTAGCTTCTTCTTGGCCACACACTCACTTACATATTTGATCTTTACATCAGTGTGCTTCAGTCGTTTTGAAGGTCCAGTTGACTTCATAATCGCAATGGTCGACTGGTTATCTTCATAGACTAATGACGGCTTTGCTTCTAGCAATCCCAACTCATTCAAGACATTTTGAATCCAAATGGCTTCTCAAGCAGCGTCAGCTAGAGCAGAACATTCAAACAGCTTCGGAACAGCTTCGGTCGATGACAACGATACGGTGCTTTGCTTTCTGGTGCTCCAGCAAATCGTGGCTCCATACAGCTTGAACAAGATTCCCGAAACTGAACGCCTATCAACAGTAGCCCAGTTTGAATCCGCAAAACCAACCACCTGACGAATGGGAAACGATGACCTCTCATAGACTAATCCATGGTCTGCTGTCCTACGTAGATAACGTAGCATCCTTTTGGCGTGCACCAAATGCTCTTCAGACGGATTACTCTGGAACTGGCTGAAATAGTTCACCGCTGCACTGATACCCGGACGAGACGTGACTATTAATTACGTTAGGCATCCTATCAGCTCTCGGTATGGCTTGTTCAGCTTCTCCTCGGCTTCGCTCTTCAGATGTTGAAGTCCATGGGAGTTGATACTGGTTTGCACTGTTCCATTCCGAAACGCTTTAGAACCGATCTAGTGTAATGTTCTTGGCTTAGCCGCATACGTCTCCGCAGTATATCTCGTTCAATTTTAAAGCCCAAGAAGACTTCAGCTTCACCCATGTCTTGCATTGAAAACTCCGACTTCAGTAGCTTCTTGATAACACCGATCACAGAAACACTCCGGGAAATTACGAGGATATCGTCCACATATAACAACAGGAAAAACTTCTCGCCATTTTGCTCACGGTAGTATAGACAACTGTCGCTTTCACACCTTTTGAACTTCATCCGGGACACAAACTCGTGGAATCGGTCGTTCCATGCCTTCGAAGCTTGCTTCAAACCGTAGATGGATTTGTTCAACTTGCAGACCATATTCCCCTCCTCAAATCCTCGAGGCTGGCGCATGAAGATCTCTTCCGATAGATTGCCATTCAAAAATGCCGTTCGGACATCCATCTGGTGAATCAGCAAATTCTCCTGGTTCGCCAATCCCAGCATCATACGAACCGTGGTCATTTTCACCACAGGCGCGTAAGTCTCGGTATAATCATATCCGTACCGCTGCGTGAAACCCTTGGCAACTAATCTTGCTTTATATTTGTCGATAGTTCCATCTGGTTTTTGCTTCAACTTACCCATTTACAATCCACAGACTTTCTTCCTACCGGTAGATCTACGAGTTCCCAGGTGTTGTTCTCAGCTAGCGAATTCAACTCGTCCTCGATGGCTTTGCGTCACTGTGGCCAGTTGTCCCTTGACTTCATTTCTTCAACATTATCTGGCAAGTCCTGCACATATTTTTCTACATTCAACGCATACGCCAGACAAGAATGGTAGTTCAGTCTGGTCGGAGACTTACGTACACGTGTGCTTCTTCTAGGTTCGACTTTTTATTCATCGTCCAGCGAAACGAACCCATCACTGTTATCTTCAGGATCGCCTATCGGTTCACCGATTTAGTCTTCGATCTCTGGTTCAGCTGGAATTATCGGCTCGATTACCGGTTCATTTGATCCCTCCATCCGTGGTTCTGGTGGAGTCCAAAATTGCTCCTCTTCTTGGTTACTTTGCTCCACTTTATCGCTAGTGGCCGAATACTTCATCTTATTCACGACGACGTCCCGTGCTAGATAAACCTTCTTCTTGTCACCATCCCACAGCCGATAACCGTTTACCCCGTAGCCTACGAAGTAACATACCTGGCTACGTGCATCCAACTTGGATCGCTTCTCCTTGGGAATGAAACTATAGGCCTTGCTACCCCAGATCCGAAGTTTTGACACATCCGGTTTGTGTCCGAACCACATCTCATACGGTGTCTTCTTGTCTAACGCCACCGTGGGACTCCGATTGATGATGTACACCGCTGATTGAACCGCCTCGCACCAGAGCTTCTTCGGCATATTCGAATCGGCTGTCGAAATGTCCCTCAGCCATGCTTGCATAGTATTTGAAAGCTTCCAGTACCTCATCCTTCGACGCTAGGATGTATACGGCACTGAAACGGGTAAAATCATCGATGAATGTAACAAAGAATCTTTTACCATTCCAGGCCGCCGGGTGAAAGGTCCGCTAACGTCGCTGTGCACCAGCTCCAATGGTCTGTTGGATCTTGGAATCGGAGCGTCTCCAAATGGTTGTCTCGCATGCTTTCCTAGCACACAAGGTTCGCATAATTCGGTGTCCTTAAATGCGTCCTTCTTGTGAACCATTCCGTTGACCATGTTGTTCCGAACCAACATCTCAGGCCACTCTTGCCAATGTGACCGAATCTCCGATGCCACAGCTCGCACTCGTTCACCGGTAGGACTGCCAACGCCTCTTGTGGTCCATTCTTGAAGATTGCATTTAACAGATACAGCTTTCCAGTAAGTTTCCCAGTAGCAACCACCTCGTTGCCTCGTTTGATCTCCACAATATTGTTTCCAAACGTTACACGCATTCCAAGCTTGCTCACGCGCCGAATGGAAAACAAATTGTACTGTAGTTCCGGCACATAAAGGACATCGTTCACCACGCTGTTAATTCGACGTTCGCCCACGATCGACACCATCTCGATCGTTCCAGAGTGATGACTGTACACTACTTTCCCAGAAGCGACAACGATTGGTACAGGCTCCTCAAGCTTCACAATGTTTCGTAGACAGTTCTTAGTCTGAACCATGTGTTCCGATGCACCTGAATCGAGAATCCACTTAAACTGGTTCGAATTCCCGCCTTCTTTCTTCGCAGCACTTCCTGATTCTGATACGAACGCCACTTCAGAACCAGCAAAATTGGCCTTTTCCTTTTTCTTTGGTTTTCCGGTCCTTCGATGATCCGTTTCCTTTGTCGTGGGACAGTTTGACTTCTTATGACCCACTTTACCGCAAGAGAAACACTTGATCTTGAACCGCTCTCCGTAGAAGGCCGACTCGCTGTACAGCGTTACGTCCGGCTCCCCGTTGTTCTTCCGCTTGACACTTTCGTTTAGTAGTCTGGCCTTGACGAAATCCAGAGTGCATTGCTCCGGCGGAAGAGTTTCTAGCACCGTCACCAACTGTTGAAATGTCCTTGGCATGGTTTGCAGCAAATTGAATACGACCAGCCGATCGGGCATGACTATATCCGCGGTGGCCAACTCCCTGATAATCCGTTCGAATCGTAGCAAGTGCTCCTCCATCGGATCCGTTTCAACGTACTTCATCACAGCCAGCTGCTTGAGAAGATAGAATTGGCCGGAAATCCCCTTCTTCGCAAAAAGATTCTGCAACGTTGTCTAGATCGCCTTCGGAGTGGATTTATTCTTGATGTACTCCAGCTGTGAATCCGCGATCTTTTCCACCAACAACGACTTGCATCTTGCTTCTTGCAATTTCCGCTCCGCCAATTTGGTTCCCTTTTGAGCCTTTACCTACTCCGAATCCGTGTCGGCCTCCCGGAACTCCGCAATTTCGTCCGCTTCTCTCCGGATGCAATCAATCAACTGCTTCACCTCCAGTAATATCTCCATACGAAAACTCCAATTCGGGAAATTCTTCCCATCGAAAAAATATACTATTGAGTTTTCGCTTGCATTTTTTTTGTTTTGCTTCAAGTGAAAAAAAACCTGTCTTGATGACAGAGTACAAAGGAAAGTCGACTTGTTCGGTTGACGGTATAATTCAATATGATTTTATTCTAGTACTTAGTAATACATGGTAGCTACGATTGGTTTGCTTGTTGACAAATTATACATCTGTCACGAGAACGTTCGTCATTTTTGGTTGATGTCGTCGCAGATGAAATGATGAATGTCGCAGCACGACTTGTGCCAAAAGAGCTCAATTCTCTTCAAAGAATTCATCATACTTGCTTGAACGATTAATTTTTGATCCCACGTTCATCCAACGCATAATTACTGGCGACGGAACATGGATGTAACTAGTTACTATTTCCGAGACTCAAATTACCTATTCGTGGGATCGGTTCCGACAGCATTGAAGACATAAAACGGAATTTGATGCTTCAACTAGAGGCAATTCTTGAATACAGCTATAAATAGTGTTCCGATGATTGGGCTGTTCGTTGGAAAATGTGTATTGTTTCATAAGGGCCCTATCTTGAAGACGATAATATAAATTTAGATGATAAATAAAACATTTTCTCTAAAAACACAAATTCCCTCTATATTTTTGACAAAATGTATTGCCGTTACAATCTCATACTAGTCTATTCAAACACCACCGATGCATATTTTATTCACCAGTTGACTCAAACATGCGTTTGAGATTGTGGCAGATTATGCAGGATCCAACGAAAACAAATATTGAATGCAATAATGAATGATCATGCAAAATTCCATATGATCATGGAATTGATGTATAAAGTTGCCTAGATCTTACAGTATGTTGATGACGTTAATTCACGTTGATGAATAAAAATGCAAATATGGATATGAAAATATGAATTGTTTATAGTTTAACATAGGACTACGGTTTTCAGTAATGATACCAAATCAGAAAACAAATCAAATTTTTGATGTAATAGTTTTTACGTAAACAATTATTTTAGCTCTGTACGGATTTTGATGGTTTACATTCCAATCGAATCGGAAATTCTCTACATGTTTCTTCGGTACGTTGGCCATTACGTTTTCCTAATCCATAAATTATTCAAATTTACGAAAATAGGATGAACACACATTTTCAACATCTGTCATGTGTCAACGAGATACAATATTGAAATATCAGTACTAATCAGACGAGCGTAAATCGGTCGCTCGAAATACAAATGCAGCATCCGTTCTACGGACAATGTGGATAGCAAAAATATTGAAATCTTAGCTCTGACGTATTCTATTCATTGAGTATAAACAAGCCATTCGCGGTTCCAAATTACAGTTACCACAATTCGTCAGTCATCTAACTTGCGAAGTTCGAAATCATCGAACGAAAATAAAGATTGAGTAGCTAAATTATTATTTTCGTTTTGTTCGATATATAACTTTATTCTGAATTATATAATGCATATTATGACAACCACTTTTGATGTTTTTATGTTTATTACAATGAGTTCTAATAAACAAGAATATGTTAGGCTCTTTCCATTTACCTTGTTCAAGTAAAAAAACGATCTTCAATATCGTTTACCATGGCTTATCATAGAGCATTCAGGAAAAAACATGCACATGAGAATGGAACTTGCCGTTGATTTAGTAAATAGAAAAATAATATAAGGCACTTGAGAAAAAGTAACCAAATGCACGCATATAAAAATGTTTCATTTGCTGTACGTTCGGTTGAAGCTTTTTTGAGAAAAATACAATGTATTACTAAATTAAATATCTAACAATTCAATTGTTGGCAAAATGTAGACATGTTATCATATCTGACACCCACGCGCTTGTTTGTTTACATGTAGAATGGAGTGGAATGAAACATCAAAAAACGCGCGATCTTAAGCGATCAGTATGTCATATTCCGCGATGAGCTCCAATTAATCGCTTCGCATCGCACCGCACCGCGTTTACTATGTCCTCGGCCTAACACGTGCTTGTGGCCTCTATGAAAAGAAAAGGTTGAGTACCGCTGGTGTAGATAATCCGCAAAATGGCTCAGGCCCGACGAATTCAGTTGAAGATCCAATTCGTGCTAAAAGATCGGCTTATTTATTACCTTCTACACCGCAGTGACCAGTATAGATGAGAAGCTAGTTGTATTAAGGATAGAATACATTCCCAAACCAGCTTTGACTGACATGTGTATATGGGCATAACTGTATTTTCTCAAATAACACAAAAATTTGTATATCATGTATTTTTCCTTGAAAAATTGTAGGTTACTGTTCCATTGGAATTGACATGTCGATTCTTGATCCAGTAATCCCAGCTCCTGTAGATTTTACTATTTTAGACCCATCGGTATAAACACGAGTGATCTTGGAAGAGTTTTGAGACCACCTTCTTCCGATTCGCTGCGATTGAATTTAATCACTTTGAAGGGAACACTGAAGTTAGTCTTTGTTCATCCAGTTTTCATTCATCTTTACTATAGTGTTCAAATCTTTAAAGATTTGTAAATGCCTTTATAGAAATCCTTCTAGAAAATGTTTTGCACGTTTCAGTCTAAAAGCACATTTTTCTGCTTCAATTTGCACATATTGGTGAAAGGGTAGAAGGTATGAGAGAATACTAGGGCTTTGGAGGGCGTGCTGGGCATTGCTCCAGTTATTAATAAGCATGTCAAACGTTGAAGTTTATTGAGCATTTTCTGAGCTGATATTTGTGTAATTTTAGACATCCACAGTAGCGAAGCATATGTTGGTCTGGAACTCACTATTGCCGAGTAAATCCAGTGAATCATTCTCGGATTAAGTCCCCACTTTTTCCCGAATATGCTACTACATGTCCTGATCATATCATTATCACCATCAGCACCATTTGCTAACGTCAACCCGTCAACCCGAAACCGTTTGTCTGGTATTAAGTGATTAAGAGATTTTAATGATCAATAAAGTGTTTCAACATTTTTCATTACAACAGCCGTCCTTCGTATTAAATGGTGGAAATTCGACATGGGTAATCAATGTGTAAATACAATTCGGTGTAATCCAACTTTGGCTACTTTAGACACAATCAGTGGTTATTAGTGGTTATTTTTGCACACCATCAAAGTTTTCCGACACAACTCCTAATTTTTGATACGCGGCCTTTTCCTGTGGGCGAGCGACGACCATATTTTAAATTTATATATGAGATAAGACGCGCATAACAGCTTATTCGTCTATTTGTGAGGTGTGATGAATAGTCATGCAGTTACTCCGTGTTAGAATATGGACGACACATTCGATGAGCATCATACGCATTCGATAGCCACTTCTACTCTCTTATGATAACCTTGAAAAATAGAAACCTTTTGCAAGATTCAACTACAAAAGTATACCCTCACAGTGAACAATCAGCCCCAGTTCGCCCATCCTGAGTTTGTCACATAACATCTGACTGAAAACTGAAATGTGGCGAAAAACACTTCTCGGTTGAAACGTCTATTGAACCAGAAGACAGCTGAAACTAATCCACGGCTAGAGGGAGCTATACAGCGCACGGTTTGACAGAAAATCGTTATCCTCTCTCAAACCGGTCTCTATTATATCGTCTGATTTTATTTTTTCAAAAGCAATCTCAAGCTGCAAATTGCTTTCTACTACAGCATCCACTACAAAATAGAGATGGGATAGTTTTCTTGTTTAAATGCACTGTCAATGTAGAAAGTCCATTCGGAACAGCCCGGATGAGTTTAGCCGAACCGTCTATCGGTATGAACCAGGGGGGGCGGGGCTTTGGTGGTTCACGCTAGTTTCATCTGATCCATCTGGTTCGTTGATGAATATTGAGGTAGAGGGAACCAAATCTGTAAAATGTTACATAACCTCGGTTTGGTTTTATTCAATATAAATTCAATACCATCAGTGGAATTGAATAAAAACCGATAACTTTCTGCGTCGAAAAATATGCCACATATCCAAGCTTCTCAGCATGGATGCTTATGTCTCAGTTTGTTGTGCCAAAATGGACTCTGTTGGGCCAATGTCAGGGCTTCAGAATGAGTGCTTATAATATTATAGCATACTAGCTTAAGCTTTCACTATATATTGAAGCCCCTTCTTCTCAGCATGTGCACTTTTATAAGATAGAATGAGAGTGGTTCCCCCGAAAAAAAGTGCTCTATCCCTCCCTTCTTTTGATGATATTTATACTAGCTTTTCAACAATTCAATCATAGCGAGTAAAATTTACACAAGAAGATGGGACAAAACGAAGTTTTGAGAATCTTCAAAACAAACTTCATGGGCAATGTAACTGATATAGTCTTTCCTCAGAATGATCTCTAATCATTTGTTCAGCTTCCCATCATATATTGATAATCATGCGATAACCGAATAGCCAAAAAAATCCCAGCAAAAACACATCAAACACTGGAGACAAGAACGGTTGAATGAATAGATGGCCGAATGACCTTCGAGTTGAAGTCCCTTTAAAACAAGAACGGAACAGAACAGGATGAACGAATAGACCGAAGACTAGCCTTAAAGTTTTGATGCCGATGGTGCCTTGCCCAGAGAAGCATTTAGTCCAAAAATTATGTATTTTATCACAATGACAATAAATCTCTAGTTTTCGTGTAACAAAGTGTCAGGAAACTATTCAAATTCTAATAAAGTTGCAAAGTAGCCTTGGAGCGATCCTCCGCATTAAAAATATCGGAGACTACCTTCCCCTTCTCACTTCCTTATAGTATACACTTCTAAGCGGGGTCTGCCATATCTTGGAAGAACGCACACATAAAATCCGTGTCACTAGTGTTCCTAATTAACCAAGCATCTTCAACGTTTTAATGTGGAATGGCTATGGAAATGAGTTTGGGAAAGGAAATTTGCCTTCGGCACGCACGTTTCGCTTTCTTTGTTACTTTCACGGTAAGAATTTGGGAACTTTCGTGAACATCAACCCATGAACACTTTTGTCATTGTGTTGCCCGAACCAACCAGGATACCATTACGCAGAAAAAATTATGTTATATTGTTATATTAGTCCAACCATCCGCAGTCACACCGAAAAGGCTAATCAGCTCTCGCGTGAAACTTTTCTTTTACGAATAATTGACCATCAACTACAATTCACTTTTCAACCTTTCTGCATTATCAGTTGGGGTCACCTGACCCGACCCTCTAAATTGCAATGGCCAGTCAATTGTACAAATGAATTGGTGCAAATAACTGACGAGCGCAAAATGAATATAATCTTACTCTATTCGAGTGGAATAATTCAAGTTTTCAACATTTAACACTAAGCCTACCGATTAGGATTGGGCGAACTTGGATCGATATTGAGAAGATCGATCTTTTCCAATTCGATTTCCGATTTTTTGGATCGATTCATTGCACCCGAAAAAATCGTGAAGATCGATCTTTTTCTTTCGATTTTTTCGATCTTAGAGTTTAATTTTCCGGTGTACATTGATTTTAATCTCACCACCTGACAAATTTTATAATGTCAACATTTGGATTACTTTCGAGGTTATCAAATTAGTGATTGTGAATAGGTTTCGGTGATCTTGGATCGATACTAAGAAGATCGATCTTTTTCTCTCCGATTTCCGATTTTTCGAATCGATTCTGTCCACTCCAAAAAAAAACCAATCTTTTCTTTTCGATCTTTCCGAACTTTTTGATCAAGGTTATCAAATTAGTGATCGTAAACATATGAGAAGCAGTTTTGTAAGTTTAACCATTACAAAACCAGTGGTCACAAGTTTTATTTACTCCATCACATTCACTAGGCTGACAGTGAGAATTGTGAAGAGATGGGATGGTGACATCAGGTCCAGCTGAAGCGTTTTTTCCTAGAACTGGGACTTCCACCAAAATTTCGACTAACGACCAGACGTTTGACACTTTGATGCTTGAATTGAAATGTGAAATGTTTATTCCATGCATTCGATTTTTCAAAGTTCCATTCATTGGTACCGATTTAATCAGTGGATCAATCCCTGCGCCGTGTAGAAAATCAGTCCATCAAGATCGATCTTTTTCTTTTTCAGCAGGTCAAGTAGACCCTCTTCAAAATGTTATACTAGGGGCCCAAAATGAAAGGGGTGTAAGTGACATCATCGATTTCCCTACATCGACTCTCTCTCTCTTTTGGTCATAACATAGCTGCAAACACATTCCCAGCTGTATTTGACAATGTGGAAGATAGGTAAGAACCTCATCTTCCTTAAGGAGCACAGTTGGTTCCAGTACATACATTACTGTGAACGAAACTAGTGAGGTGAAAAGTTTCAGCGGTGAAATGTTTGTGTGAGATAAGTCGCTTGCTCATCAGAAATGATACAAGTAACACAACACTTAATGAAAGTGTAGATAAGAACGAAAGAGTCGAATGACCGATTTACAGCTTAGCATCTCTTAAATACAGAAGAAATCGACTACACGAATGCCAAGGGCCAAAACGCAGTTTGAACATCATCGTAGCTTTCAAAAACAGGTTTTCTCATTTTCATATTAAGAATATGGCGTTGGCTGATCTCTGTGTAAAGTGAAACTAAAAAAGAAAGTCACTGAGCCAAGTGCAACGTGACATGCTTTGCTCAATTTTTTTATTTCGTAGCAGCTTTACACTTAAAGGTTCGCAACGTGACATGTGCGGGACTGACCCCATGAAAGCTGAACGCAAACATTTACTTTATAGCACAGTTTATTATTCGATCAAACAAACGCATATTTCATTGTACAGAATGCTTACAATGCAAAGTAGGAATATTTCCAAAATAACTCTCAGCTTTAACAAATACTTACTGATCGCTATTTAGAGTGACACTAAAAAAGAATATCGCAGAGTCAAGTAGTTTATACATCAATTCAATGGATCGTGACATGTTATATCAGTGTCACTACATTAATTGTTCTTCCACAGCGCGACTGAGGAAGCGCAGCATGTTTGTGCCAATCGACCAATCAGAACGCAGGGGTTTCATTTAGATAATTCTTGATACTTTTATTAATTGTTCAATAGTTAGCTTCAAAGAATGTATAATGTTCTTTGAGTTATTTCATATCTGTACGAAGAAAATACGGATCTCGGAACCATATCAATTAAATAAAAATGTTGAGCACTCAAAACGAAGCACGAAAAAAAACGAAAAATTATTCCGATTTGATTTTGACAATTATTTTTGAATACCACCATTTTGGACACTCTGTTGGCTGATCTGAGCGACCATTTTGTTCCACCATCTCTTCATTTCTGTCGCATCCAAAGTCTTCTGCATACAGATATTAAATGACTCGAGATTAAGCTAAGCACACAAATGGGCAGACCAAATGTATGGCAATTAGGGTGATGCATTGCATATCAAACAGATTTTTAATGCGATTCGGTTGGAAGGCAAAGCATCAAAATCCGTTGGCAGCAAAACTATTTCATAAAAACGCGGCCTTTTATCTGATTAGATATCTTTACTGGGAGACTTAGTCCTACGTCAAAACTCAACCTGTACTACACTACAACAATTCGTCACTGTAGTTCCCAAAATGTGTTATCTGGTTGATACTCCGGTGATTGAGGATACTGGTCGTTCATAGGGACGAACTGAAGAAGAAGGTGCGAACTGCAAGCGACGAGAAGAATAAGAATCTTGGTTGCGAACAACTTGAGCAAAGGATGATGGGCCGTCATGGCCATGGTGAGAATTAAGAAGAAATAAGGCTCTCCTATCGTGTTCCATTCTGATGATCTTTCGAGCGAATCATAGCCCGAGTGGATATGTGGATCGCAGTACATGTCATTGATGCTGACGCTTTGACAGATATACAGATATCCAGATATCCAGTCCAAAATGTATAAGACCAATTCCCCGCCAAATTATCCGGACGCTGCCTCGACCAACCCAGATCTTCTAAAACTTTGGGCATGAGGAGTAAGCTAACCGAAACTACATTTTTCACTATCATATTATTAATTTTACTTATTTCTCAAAAGCTTATTCAAAATAATTTGCCCTTTAAAAAAAATCCTGACTCGAAATACAGCTGATTGATTGTAATACGGTTTTCGACAAAGTTGTTGGAAAATCAATGAACTTTCTAGCAAAAATATCATTTCAAATATCTTTTGACAAAATTGTCTAAAAATTTATTTTATGATTAAAAACTTATATACCTCTAGACACTCCTATGAACGTATATTATTATTTGAATAACTGTTAACTGCCTAATGTAGGAATGAAGAAAAAATAATTACCAAATTTCATATAATGAAATCGTGATCGTGAAATAATCGAAAATACATGCTGGGACTAGGCATTACGACTATGTTTTCAAAAATATTGGGTGTGCAATTTTCCGGTTTCTGTTTCCACAAGATGGCTCAAGGTGCATAAACAGCCGAAAGCGACAGCT
Organism: Toxorhynchites rutilus septentrionalis; assembly: GCF_029784135.1. Taxonomy (NCBI): domain Eukaryota; kingdom Metazoa; phylum Arthropoda; class Insecta; order Diptera; family Culicidae; genus Toxorhynchites; species Toxorhynchites rutilus. The sequence continues at coordinate 252,287,892 of NC_073746.1, read as the reverse complement.
GATTTTTGCTGAATCCGTGAAGTGTCGACATCTGTCAACCAAATATTGCTTACAAGTCTTTCAGTTATGCACAACCAGTTCAATTTTTACTGCATTGGAAATGTCGACTTTCGTTGCAAACAAGTAATATTTGCGGGAAGTTTTCATTTTCTGTTTCCATTGAAGGAGAAGTGCAGCTTATAGAAGTCGCATCGAACGCTTATAGAAGTTCATGGTGACCAAGTACCACTGGAGAGATTTTGTTGGGAATGGTTGAAACGAGTAGATAAACGAGTTGTATCAGGAAGTTTTTTATTGAGTTACGTCCAACGATAGATACTGATAAATACTGAAAAAATCAGACGGTCACAATAATCGATGATGATTTCAGTAGACTCGATTAAGAATCTATATTACATAAAACCGAAGAAACCAGAATTAGATACAGAAGTGAAAAGACTTGTCTAGAAGATTCGAAAGGATTCGCATTCGGAAAGAATAGAAAAATCGATCATAACATTCTTTTCAGTGATAATAAATAATTTGTTTTGGTATAATTGAAAAACCTGTGATATTTTGACCATACTTGACAAGCTGTCACTATAGCTTTAGAAGGATCGTGACAACGGAGTGGGTTTCATCCGAAAGGAAATAACTCACTCCAAAAAAATATCATGCGACTCCATTAGACCAGTCCAGGTACATTCAATTCATGGAGATGTGTAGTAGTTTTGAGGTAAAATATTGCCTTGAACATATTAAGGACCGCACGTTCTGGGGTAAACTTGAACGCTTCATTTGTTCAGATTCCACGAATGAGATCGTTTCCTCCGACTTGGATTAGACGAAGGCGAGCCATCGGTAGGCCTTGTTAGATTCTTGGCAAACCAAGGATTTAACCTTCAAGTGTAGAAAAGACGGGTTATTTCGTGATCCATCCGTAACAGAGGGAACGCGAAACTCGAGAAAACTCGTGAGCGGTCCGCAATGCTTGAATATGTTTTAAATATGTCTCGAAAACTGAGAATTGGCCCTGAATCCTGAATTCTTAATATTTTTGTTTATAACGATTCCACATTCTACACTGCGTTTCATAACTATAAAACCACTATTTTTTCTGAATTTCCAGAGATATGTGAGAAGTTGGTTGAATCAAAGTATATATTGTAGGATATAATAATTATCTTCAATATCTATTATCTTCCGTATTCTATGAATTGATGTCAAATTACCCAACTATAACGGTGTTTTAGATGCAAAAACAGTAGTCAATGATTGTTAAGTACATCATTGTACTTCTGATTATGCATTCGTGTTGATGAAAAGCTATCTGAACCAGGCCTTTTCGAAAATACTTTCCTCAAACCATCAAACTGCCGTCTGCAAAGTTACGAGTTGAAAAATTACATGACACGTTTCGTAAGTCCTTCCAGTGTGAAGAAATTCTATTTAAGTTTGATTTCCTTTCATCAGAGTTCTTCTGAAACAGTGAAACCCATGGGATTAGCTTCCACAATAGTTTTTGACCCCTCAGCTTTGGAGATGGGATTTTTATGGTTTGGGGAGAATTTTCTCAGAAAGGCTTGGTTTAGATAACTTACCCTCAACACTAATGAACAGCCAGAAGTGCAACGAAGTACTTCAGAATCTAGCGATAGCGAAGCGGTAGCAACGGATCAGGAACAGCGGAGCGGTCATCAGGTAAGTAACCCTTTTTCAGCTTTCGGCGGACACCAATGGTTGGAGATAATAGGACTACGCGGTAACGTTCTGGTAAGTAAATTCACTTTATTTAATGTACTAATTCACTACATTAAATTTAGTTTTTAATTATTCAAAGGCTCACGTTCCTCGGTTGTCAGCGAGACAAAGAAGAGAAATGCGTCGTCTCAAAGGCCTTTATATAATAGGTAAACGGAAGCGTTATGGTCTCCATGACGTTCAGTATGATCTCCGTCAGACTTCCCACAATAAAATCGATGAACGAGATACAGTAGAACCCCGATTATCCGCGAAATCGTCAGGCTAGTTCACCGCGGATAACGAAAGTCGCGAATAACGCGATATACGACTAAAAATGAGGTGTAAACACGAAATAAAGATATTTCAGCATGAAAACTATGTTTTATCAATAGAGAAAACATTAAACCATACATCTGCAAGATCGTCTGCACCAGTGGTCAGATAATATGAAATCTATGACCAAAACAAAAGAGCAAGCGCCTGCGTCTCATTTACATATTTCGGGAAGCTCTATAGAATTGCTATGGAACTCACTTTCGCGGATAATCCGCACCGCGGATCATTTGTTCAATTTGTTCGATGGATGCATATATTTAAAAGGTCGATAAATCAATTGCAAAGTGGCAGCGTTTGAGGTCAATCGTTGGCATTTTATCGACCCAATATTGGCTGTCAAAACGGAATTTGGGTTGTTAATTGACATTGTTGACAACTTGCGACGAGAGTTGAGGATGACGTGGCTTCCCAGAAGCTCAGAGCAAAATTGCGGTCCAACTAGGCAAGAAACTGTTCGCGGGCACTCCGACAAGGAAAACGTGGTTGTAAAACCTTTGGAAAACTGAAGAAATTCCATTTTGGTATATACTGCTGCTACGATAGTTTTATTCAGACTGACTGGTTTCACAATTGTTTCTGTTTTTATAGTTTTTATCTACATATGTATGGGTGCAAACAATGATAAGGAAATATATTGACGCGAACTGTGTGGATTTCATTTTTATGGCGTACACGTTAATTCCTTTCTATGCAAATTCATTTAGGATCTACTTCAATTAAGTATTTTTGAATTTCGAATAGGATAATAAATTTCTGCCCTCAACAGACATGTTCATCGATTTCGATCAACAAGGGATTGTATTCGATGTGCGGTGAAAGCTAACGTATAGATGTTGCAGGTATCTTCTATGGGCATCGGGGAAATTATTTACTGCTGTTTTTGCATCAAAAACAATACGATCATTTGGTAATTTAGCACCAATTCATAAAATCCGTCATGGCATGGGTTGATGAATAGGGGCTTCAGATTCTGAACTGGTCAGCTTGTTTACCATATCAAAACCCTGTCAAGAACTCATGAGGAGTGATCATACGAATAGTAGATGCAGCTTACAAGCAGTATGAGTGATTTGAATAGCTTAAACGAGCAGTGTCCTCTGCATAGAACGAGATACACACTACAACATGGCGTAACTTGGTCGAAACCACCCCGAATGGGTTATTTGAACTGATTAAAAACTAAAGATGACCTACGAATTAGAAACTTATTGTAATTCATGTGAAATTAACGTTAATTTTGTAAAGAAGTGAGAGTTTTTCCATCTGGTTCTATAGTTATGAAACACTGGGATTTTAGTTTTTTGAATGTTTCGCGCCTGGACACAACAATAAAGTTCAAATGACCAGTCTTAAAAATGAAGATAGTTATTGTTTTGTTATACTTCAATTCAAACGAATTCTCACATATCTCTGGAAACTCAGAAAAATGGAGTGGCTCTATAGTTATGAAACGCAGTGTATTACAAAATTCAATTTTCGTTACCACATGAATTCGCCAACGAAGCCGATTCATGGATGCAGTTGTAGCTTCCGTCGGTCAACAGTATTAGATACGTTCTTCTAAATATCTATTAATCGCAAATTAAATATATATATATATATATATATATATATATATAATAACTTCGATATAACGTTCCCTCGTTATAACGTACCCTCGATATAACGTCACTCGATATAACGTACACATTTCCAATGTGTAAAGGAAAAAATTTTTCAATATTTTTTTCTGATAGAACAATGAATTATTTTTATTGTGATGCTAAAACAAGTTTTGTACCTTCAATCAATTCCGAAATACAGCTGGTTTTGTGATTCCGGATTCTAAATGAATCAAGCTTTAATCAGCAGTATGAAGGAAAACATCATGAGAAAGGCTGGCTTCGTCTTCTGATTGAAGTTATTTATTAACTATACAAAAACAGCAACACAATAATGTAATATAGACTACGTTTGTGAGTACTTTATTATGCTTCGATATAACGTACAATTCGATACAACGTACAATTTTGAAAGTGAAATGTACGTTATATCGAAGTTTACCTGTATATATATATATATATATATATATATATATATATATATATATATATATATAGCTGTAAAAATATGATTAATCGCAAATTAAAAAAAAAACATTCTAATGACCGTCAGACTACTCTAATTCAGGCTGGTGCACCATAGGGATCAAATAAAAAATCTGGTCTGAACATCTACGATGAGAATTGAATAAATACGAGATAGCAAAATATAGCAAAATCGGAGTTTTTTTTTGCTTTTAATGAATTTGCTGTATATAAAAATTCAACTTCTTTCGAAGACACACTCAATGATGAGGGCAAACGATTTCAACTGCAACATAATGCAGTAACATTGTTTGCAAATCGTTTCCTGCTTGCAGCAAACGAATCCATATCACCATCAATATGTCACTGCCCTCCAACTCCATCCATCTTTCGTAACAACGGAACGGAACAAAATAATTTGGTTGATTGCACTTTCTTGAAGAAAGCGCCATTGTATGATCCCTGCCAAATGCATTACAATGGTGGAAGCAAATACGTCCGCCACTCGATGGTGCAGTATCGAAACTCATCGCAAATTTCCAGCAAGATAAAGCAATCGAAACTCATCCATGAATAAAACTGTACACTGAGTCCCAAACTCTCTGGCCATGATTCGATCATACACGGCTGACTGAAACTACAAGCTGGAGAAAAATGGCTATACTTGCTTGCTACCGTTCTCGTCCTCATCGATGTCGTCTGTAGAGCACGCAGAGCGCCGGATGAATTCCACGTGCATATATTGTGTACCCAGTTCCTGGCATACCAAAAAAATATACCAGCAGGCGCCAAAGACGAATCCCTGGAGCTTCGGGGGGTTCGGAAAGACGCGACCAGTAGTGGGAAAGGATTTGGTAGATTTTCCAATTGATTTGCACCTTATCCCGAGTGGCGTGAATACTTTCTCGTCCGGATGCTCATATCTGATGATAGCGTGATGGAATACATTTATTGAGCTGGAAATTGAATCAGACGAGCAAAATCATGTTGCGATTGAACGGGTTTGTAATTGAATAACCACTTCATGGAGCACTTCCCTGTCCCTGGACTCGAGCTAAGTGTGTGCAGGCCAAAGCAAAGAGAAACCGGGAGGAAGTAATTTGCGAGGAAACGATGCAATCCCACAGTACAACTAATCTATGGGAATTGTGTTCGATGAAATTGTTTTCATGGGAATAGCCAATCGATTTTAATTATTTGCCGGAGGTTTCCCGAATAGGAACCTGTCACAGAAAGAACATGAGAGAATTTTTTTTTCATTTGTTCCCATATCACAAAAAATATGTAACTAGCGACCCGGGTCATGTCGAGTGAAGTGATAGAAACGATAATATATTAGATAATTATTTGATGAACTGCAAGGTATTTTGATAAATGTATTTGAAAATCCCAGAAACTTACCAGGAATAATATCGCGCACAAAGGGTCTTTTTTGAGAGGGTTGTTACGATCCGCATTTAAATTAGATACTTTTCAGAAATCTCACGTATTTCCATTAGAAAACCACAAATTATTATTGTTATTATTGTTTATGTATATTATTATGTTATTATTGTTTCGTCACTTACATTGTCATATCCACACTAACGATGTCCAGAAACAATTAATTCTGGAATATCCGGACGCACGTACGACCATGATAATAGGAAAATTGTTTTCTAACAGCTCGGCAATTGAAGCTAGGATCTTACTCATTCGTAATTACCACACAAAACTAATTTAATTCTATAAATCACACGTCGAGGCGTAAGCGCTGCTGTAACTGGAAAACTTTTAATTTCGGAGCTATACTAGCCCTTTATGCAATTCGATGCTGCAACTTGTCACTTGTCGCTGAGTCCTAAACCGTTTTGGGAAACTGAAATAAATTGTAAATGCAGCAATAAAGAACGATAGCTGTAAAGCTGTAAAAACACCGGTCGCATTTTCCTAACTCCCGTTTCCTATCCCGCTACAAGAATGCATACATCCCACATTCACTAACTGTTTGTTGTGGAGGTTGAACTTTGCCCGAAATTGCAAAAGTTGTTTCGACTAAATTGAAAATATCACGTATCGGGGTATCACACGGATCACATATTATATATATATATATATATATATATATATATATATATATATATATTTATTTATCACATTACATCGATGTTCGAATACAGATTGGAGATAATTTCAAGAGGCACTGTCGAAATGAACACCGAAAGGGGGAAACATATGAATGTTTTAATGAGATATTATTGACGGTTGACCTGTCTTAAACGACTAACGATTCAATCACAACAAGTGTATCGACATATAAACATCGGTACGGGAACTCCATCCAGCCGGAATTATCAAGAATTTCATTATTGCAACCCCATTCAGGGTCCATGCGTTGGCGTCACGTGAGTGTACTTATCCATGATTTTCTGCCCAACTACATGTTGCCATGTTTTACGATCGGAAGCATACATCCAGCTTACACTCAACACGTTTGCTAGCCATGCTGAGAGAGTGAATTTATGGAATGGTTTCTGAGAAGTTTTATGAAATTTAGCAATACATGAGGAATTCTTGATTGTAATGTTTCTGTAAATATGGTTCAACTAACTACCCTTTCAGAAACGATTCGAGTTGTGGTTTATTATTCATTTTACATTTATTTTTATTTTCTACATGAAATGAAAGGTATCGAACATGATTCAAAAGCGGCTAAATAAGAATATCATATCATCATCAAGAACTGAAGAACTGAAGCATATTAAATGTCCATGCTTAAAACAATTTTTAAAAAACTTATATACAGCCACTTATATTGACCATCCACAACGAAAATGTGGAGAGTGTAACTACAAAGCTTCTCCAGGACCACGCAGAACAACTTTTATCTAATCTCATTATATGATTTTTTTCACACTTATCTTCCGAAAATCAAGTCGGACATATAAATGTTATATTGACTATGTATAAAGGTTTGTGCCTAAGAGAGTAGAAAAGCACTCTCACTCCCGCGGGTCCTCCATCAATGAAAAAGTAATAAAAAAATTGATCAAAACACATATTCAACTATTTATTATCTAATAATTTTGCTAACCCATTACTATTTTTGTTTATATTTTCAATTTCGTATGAGATCCTTAGCAAATTATCCTTAGAAAATTAAAGATGTGTTCTTTTTCGTTTTTAAGGTATGATTTTTCAAATTCAACCGATGGTTCAAAAAATCATTTTTCACCTTTATCCCAAAAATGACTTTTTTCATAAATCCATAACTTTTAAACTACTGTATCGATTCAGATAATTGACATACCAAATGGAAGCACTCCATATATTTTTCCTTGAAAGAATATCACACTAGCGAATAAATTGAATTCTAGTTGCATAGTTCCGGTATAGTCGCATAGAAATATTGAACGAAGACTAAAAACATGGTAACTTTGAAAATATCATAGCTTGAAAATAAAAAAGAACACATCTCTGATTTTTGGCTCGATTATCCGGGATTCTGAAGGGTGTGTCACATCAAATTGCATCACGGAAAAAACGCTGTAGAAATTCGCCCAGTAGACCGATCCTTTTGAAAATTTTAGACAGTAAAATAAAAACTATTAAACAACTTTTGGCATTTTCTTTTTATTCATACTTCGAGCCCAAGCCCGTATGCTCGCACCTTCCTCTTTACCCCGTCCATAAGGTTCTGTACAACGTCAGGTGGTAGTTTTTTTTGAACAGAAATCCATTTTCTCTTGAAGTCCGCATCCGATTTGACAACTTTTGGGTTCTTCCGGAAGGCCTGCTTCATAATCGCCCAATATTTCTCTATTGGGCGAAGCTCCGGCGCGTTGGGCGGGTTCATTTCCTTTGGCACGAAGGTGACCCCGTTGGCTTCGTACCACTCCAACACGTCCTTTGAATAGTGGCACGAAGCGAGATCCGGCCAGAAGATGGTCGGTAGTAAGCGCTTCTGTAGGCACTCCTTCAGGTAAACCTGCCCGTTTACCGTGCCGGTCATCACGAAGGGGGCGCTCCGCTATCCGCAAGAGCAGATCGCTTGCCATACCATGTACTTTTTGGCAAACTTGGATAGTTTCTGCTTGCGAATCTCCTCCGGAACGCTGAATTTGTCCTCTGCGGAGAAGAACAACAGGCCCGGCAGCTGACGAAAGTCCGCTTTGACGTAGGTTTCGTCGTCCATTACCAGGCAATGCGGCTTCGTCAGCATTTCGGTGTACAGCTTCCGGGCTCGCGTCTTCCCCACCATGTTTTGCCTTTCGTCGCGGTTAGGAGTCTTCTGAACCTTGTATGGACGCAGGCCCTCCCGCTGGTTGGTCCGCTGGACGAATGAACTTGACAAATTCAGCTTATTGGCGACATCCCGGACCGAACTTCTCGGATCACGTCTAAACTGCTTAACTACGCGTTTGTGATTTCCACTGACGGAGCATCCATTTTTGTCGTTCTTCACCTTCCGGTCGATGGTTAGGTTCTCGAAGTATCGTTTTAGTACTCTGCTGACCGTGGATTGGACGATTCCCAGCATCTTACCGATGTCCCGATGTGACAACTCCGGATTCTCGAAATGAGTGCACAGGATTAATTCACGACGCTCTTTTTCGTTCGACGACATTTTTCCAAATTTACGAAAAATTTACAGTGAAGCATGGTCAACGTGATCTATACACTCTTATCTGATTACAAGCGAAAGCTGAAGATATAATTTCTAAAAATTAAATTTCTACAGCGTTTTTTCCGTGATGCAATTTGATGTGACACACCCTTTATTATCCGGAATTTTAGACTCGATTATCCGGAGTATTTTATTTTTGATTTTCGGAAATTTTGAATAATTTGTATAATAATTCTATACTGAATAGCTAATATGGGTATCAAAAGAAAGGGCTTGACTAGTAGAATGCAGTTATTTATGAAAAATACAAGTCCAAGATGGCGGCCACTACAAAATGGCGGATTACATATTTTCTCATAACCCCATCAATATGGGTCTCAAACGAAAGAGCTTGACTAGTAGAACACAGTTATTTATGAAAAATACAAATCCAAGATGGCGGCCACTACAAAATGGCGCCATATATATTTTTTTCACAACCCCATCAATATGGGTATCAAATGAAAGGGCTTGACTAGTAGAACACAGTTATTTATGAAAAATGCAAATCCAAAATGGCCACCACCACAAAATGGCGCCATATATATTTTTTTCACAACCCCATCAATATGGGTATCAAATGAAAGGGCTTGACTAGAGGAATACAGCTATTTATGCAAAATGCAAATCTAAGATGGTGGCTACTACAAAATGACGGATTACCTATTTTCTTAGAACCCCATCAATATGGGTATCAAATGAAAAGGCTTGACTAGTAGAACACAGTTATTTATGAAAAATGCCCAAAAATGTATCAAAAGAAAGTTCTCGACTAGTAAAACATAGCAGATAATGAAAAATCCAATTTCAAGATGGCCGCAGTCACCGAACAACTAATTACTTTTTGAATGGTTTCATTCAGTTTGACCTATTTCTATGTATGTTTGAATGTTTGTTGGGTTGTCCCACATTAATAGAAAATTGACCCCGTTCCTGTTGAATGATCTGATATTTGGAACATACATTTAATTCTACTGTCATTATAAAACTGCGTATTCCATGATCTTGAAACGAGTAGGTCGTTTCAGAGATATTTTATTAGAGTTACGCCTATTGGTATATCACCTGCACTGCTAGAATCAGACACTCAAAATAATCGATCAAGATCTTAGTAGTCCTCGGCGAAGATTCTAGATTAACGGATACCCAAAGAATAATGTCAGAACCGGAAGTAGTGATAGGATTAATGAGAGTTTCTCTAGAAGATTCGAAAGGTTTCGCAATCGAGAAGAATACCATAAGCGATCTTTCCATTCTGAGCCGCCGAGCGAAACAGTTCAAAAAAGTGAAAGTAGAGTGATTAGATTTTTTTTATTGAGGTATAATTGGAAAAAAAACAAAGAGATTTCCTTTTTACAGTTTTCTGTTTCCAGAAATTTTCGGAGTGATTCGAATAAAGTAGGATAAGAAAATCGTGAGTTGTGCGATTATTCGAATCGATTTACAGTAAGTTTATTGTTAAATATAAAAAAATGCTTTTGTTCATTGTGTTCATTTAATTAGGACAATTGTACAATCGTGTACAAATAGTTAGCAGTGATAATAATAAGTTGCAGCAGTGTGTATTTGCACCCAGAAAACGGAGGTAATTTTTATAAAAACAAAATTGGTTTGGTGGATTTTTTTTTTAATAAAAGGCAATTTGTACAGCCTTGGTGGCTCCGTGTGTAGGTTGTATTTTGCGTTTTGGCGATCAGCCATCGCCTGCGAAGTGGTGCTCGGTAAATCCCCCGGAGTGGTCTATCGCCTCGTGGTTGCGGACCACTATAGACCATTCTGGAGCGCGTTGGTCATCGAGAGGGAAGCTCGGCCCCGTGTGTGTTGCCCGCCATACGCGACCCTACTCCGGCACGGTTGTACTCAGGACGGGAAAGTCTACCAACGCCAGCGTGATTTACCGAAACTCACGTCGGTGCGAGGTTTGGTGTCTGAGCGGTGAGATCACCACGCTGCTCCACCTTTTGGATGCCCCACCGTTGCTGCAAGTCCATACCGGTATAGAATTTCAAAATCCGTGAGTACCCTGAAAAACCAATACGTGATAGCACGGACCACCACCACCGTTACACAGAACACCAAACAAATTAGTAGGGACACCACATTGTACCAGTAGAAATACTAGAGTTTAGGTAACAACACATAACAGAGTGACGTCACAATCGGAGAATTGTTGAGTATTAGGAGTTAGGTTTTTGACGAAAATAAGAAACAAAACATTGGAGAAAATTTCTGGAAACGTTTTGGTAGTTTTTCCATTAAACAGTTTAAAATTGGTAAAATTAATTTTTCTTTTGGTAAGAAAGAAAAGATCGGTTTAGAGTTGGAGGAAAGAAATTTTTCGAATCGTTTAGTGAATATTTTTCTGAAGTGTGGGAAAAGCAAATTGAAGGAGGATACTGTGGTGAGGCCTACGGTACGCGCTAGTCCGGGCATCCATTCATCCGAATCCCGACAGAAGACCTCGGTCCTCTGGCGCAAAAGTCGGCGATTTTGCAGGCCCACACGGGACCCCCCTAACATTGGCGCCCAACTTTATAATTCACGACCCTGTGAGTTACGTTTAGGTTAATTTTTTTTTAATTAGTTTTAATATTTGAAATATAGGAAATTTTAGTATTAAGAAAATTGAATTTAGGAAATTTAAGTCTGATTCGATTAGGTAGATTAATCAATAGATTGAATTCGGGAAATTTTTGGTGAAGGTTGATTTTATTTTTGAATTTTTGGGTGTGGGACATTTTCTTTTTATTATTATTTGAATTATTTTTATTGAATACATTCTGCTTGTGTTGGTTTTCTGAAAAGAAAAGAAAGGAAATCAATTTAGCATAATGGCTGAAGGCGAAATATGGATGATAAATCCATATGATTTAAGCGACAACGAATTAGAATATGAATTGGAAATTAGAAAACAGAATATCAAGGAATCAGTACAGCAGAAAAGAGAACGATTGAGGAATATTTTTCAGAGTGAAGAAAAAGGAAGTAATACATGGAATATAGAAAGTAATATGGGAGAGGAATTACCTTTGGTAAATAGGAAATTGAAGAAAATCGAAGCAGGTTTGAAAGAAAATGTTCAAGTGAAATGGATTTCGCAATTGCGTCATTGGCGAGAAAGAATTAATAGAACGGAAACTATAGATTTGGCACAAGAAGATCAGAAATTTGAGACGCTAATACGAATTTCGAAATTAATAGAGACGTATAAAACGTTAGCGAGAAGGTTGATGAATTTGAGTGATAGAGAAGAAAATGGGGAATCGGAATCGCCGGAAAGTAAAGTAAAGGCGGAGGAAAATATCACGTTGTTGGATCAAAGTTTACAATTTGAGAGTAGTTTTGCAAAAGGAATAAAAGAAAGCATGAAAGTTAGTAAAATTTCTCCCATTAAAACAGTTGATGGATCTTCTGGAAGTCGCAGCAAGGACCAGAAGGTAAAATCAAAAACACATGATCAGTGGGATGCTGATATTTACAAAATTGCTAATGCAATTAACAATGCGACACATGCGTCGAGTGGGTTTTCTCCATACTTTACAAATTTTGGTAGAAACCAAATAAGTTCTGGTATGGAATACCAAAGATTGAGGGACACAAGTAATGAAATTGGGTCAAGTGAGAAAGATCATAATGAAAAGATGATGAAAATTTACGAACAGGTCAGAAGAAATTTGAAAACTGCTTACGATAAATATTCCAAATATTACAATTTGAGATCGGGAAAACTTTTCGAATTTGAAGTAGGGCAAAAAATATTACGGAAAAATCATCTGCTGTCAGATAAAGCTAAAGGCATAAATGCCAAATTAGCACCGAAATTCGTAGAAGCAATTGTTAAGAAAAGAGTAGGTGATTTTTGCTATCTATTGGAAGACTTAAACGGAAAAACCGTCGGATTATATCACGTTTCGCAGCTCAAAAAAATTTAAAAATAATAAATTGAAAGCTATGTAAACAAACAAAATTAAGGCAATTTAATAACAAAACACGCAAAGACGTTAATGATAAAAAGACATGAAGCTATGTATAAAAACAACAAAATTGAGCATAACAGCTTAATAAAAAAAAAAAATACGCGAAGACGGAAAACGAGAATATTAGAGAGCTATGTACGTAAACCAAATCATAAAAAAAAATGATGCTTAAACACGCTTAGACGGTAAATTTAAAACTCACCAATCCATTTACTTGTCGCAGAATAATCCATTTCAAAATGAGAGCGACTTCGTCAGGAAAATGGAGAAGAGTTCAGAAACCTGAAAAAAAAAGAAAGTTAGTATAGTCATAATTATAAAAATACTTACCTGAATGATACGGTTGGAATTCCATTAACTGTTTATTTTGGGATTTATTTCATCGAAGGAAACCAGCTAAACTTTAACCTACGAGGGAAAAAAATATTAGAAATATATGGGATAAATAAAGGAATTACATTAGGGATAGGAGAAGAATGAAAACAATAGTAAACATGAAGTCATTGACCAGAGGTCAAAGACCTCAGATAGAGTAAATAGAACAAAGACAACAAACGAAGGAATTAATTCGGACAAGAACATTCGATATAGGAAAGAAATGACAGAAACAAGGAATAAATAGAATAAAATAAAATAAGTACTTACCATTTTGCAAATACAGCACCACTTTTGATTAAAAAAAAAAAAACACTACATTTTGGATACTTTTTTTCTAAATGGAGCTATCATAACAAAGTAGCTGCCATCAACTGATTCCGTCACTCAACTACAATAGTCAAACAATAGTATCCGAGAGTAAGGTGTGAGAGAGTATAATTTCCGAGGTTGGTAGAGATTTGGTTCATTTTCCATATGTTCCTAGGGAGTGTGATTTGGGATGCGCGTAGGCATTTTGGCTGCGTACACTTGAGAAAAATTGGGTCTCAGTGCACTGGCAGTATATGCTCTGACGGCATCAATTGGTCTATGTTTTCCAATACATACATTGGAGTTAATGCATAGGGTAAATTTGTCTTTTTCCGCGAAGGAAAGACATAGTATTTTTCCGATATTACTTTCGGAAATATGAATTGGGGTAAGGTTGTTCCAATTGATTAATTGGAGGTTTTTATTCGGTAATTACATTCCAATTCGTAAATTGGAGGTGATTTGGTCGATTTTATACTTTTGAGCACACTCGAGGATACTATGAAATTTCACATATACAATTCCCATAAATTACAGATATTTTAAATAAGGTGCTGTTTTGCAAGTTGTAAATAAATTAAAAATTTATCAGACATTTTGTAAATATATATTGTGGTTGTTTATATTTAATTTTTGGTTATAATTTGGGAAGTTTGGACAATAGTTTTTTTTTTTCAATTTCGGGCAATTTGGATAATTCTAAATAAGAAAGATAGTGTTATGTATAGACGAACAATGTTAATGTGAAAAAAATATATTTCATATATTTTTTTGGGGAGAGTAGGGAGTGATGAAACGAGTAGGTCGTTTCAGAGATATTTTATTAGAGTTACGCCTATTGGTATATCACCTGCACTGCTAGAATCAGACACTCAAAATAATCGATCAAGATCTTAGTAGTCCTCGGCGAAGATTCTAGATTAACGGATACCCAAAGAATAATGTCAGAACCGGAAGTAGTGATAGGATTAATGAGAGTTTCTCTAGAAGATTCGAAAGGTTTCGCAATCGAGAAGAATACCATAAGCGATCTTTCCATTCTGAGCCGCCGAGCGAAACAGTTCAAAAAAGTGAAAGTAGAGTGATTAGATTTTTTTTATTGAGGTATAATTGGAAAAAAAACAAAGAGATTTCCTTTTTACAGTTTTCTGTTTCCAGAAATTTTCGGAGTGATTCGAATAAAGTAGGATAAGAAAATCGTGAGTTGTGCGATTATTCGAATCGATTTACAGTAAGTTTATTGTTAAATATAAAAAAATGCTTTTGTTCATTGTGTTCATTTAATTAGGACAATTGTACAATCGTGTACAAATAGTTAGCAGTGATAATAATAAGTTGCAGCAGTGTGTATTTGCACCCAGAAAACGGAGGTAATTTTTATAAAAACAAAATTGGTTTGGTGGATTTTTTTTTTAATAAAAGGCAATTTGTACAGCCTTGGTGGCTCCGTGTGTAGGTTGTATTTTGCGTTTTGGCGATCAGCCATCGCCTGCGAAGTGGTGCTCGGTAAATCCCCCGGAGTGGTCTATCGCCTCGTGGTTGCGGACCACTATAGACCATTCTGGAGCGCGTTGGTCATCGAGAGGGAAGCTCGGCCCCGTGTGTGTTGCCCGCCATACGCGACCCTACTCCGGCACGGTTGTACTCAGGACGGGAAAGTCTACCAACGCCAGCGTGATTTACCGAAACTCACGTCGGTGCGAGGTTTGGTGTCTGAGCGGTGAGATCACCACGCTGCTCCACCTTTTGGATGCCCCACCGTTGCTGCAAGTCCATACCGGTATAGAATTTCAAAATCCGTGAGTACCCTGAAAAACCAATACGTGATAGCACGGACCACCACCACCGTTACACAGAACACCAAACAAATTAGTAGGGACACCACATTGTACCAGTAGAAATACTAGAGTTTAGGTAACAACACATAACAGAGTGACGTCACAATCGGAGAATTGTTGAGTATTAGGAGTTAGGTTTTTGACGAAAATAAGAAACAAAACATTGGAGAAAATTTCTGGAAACGTTTTGGTAGTTTTTCCATTAAACAGTTTAAAATTGGTAAAATTAATTTTTCTTTTGGTAAGAAAGAAAAGATCGGTTTAGAGTTGGAGGAAAGAAATTTTTCGAATCGTTTAGTGAATATTTTTCTGAAGTGTGGGAAAAGCAAATTGAAGGAGGATACTGTGGTGAGGCCTACGGTACGCGCTAGTCCGGGCATCCATTCATCCGAATCCCGACAGAAGACCTCGGTCCTCTGGCGCAAAAGTCGGCGATTTTGCAGGCCCACACGGGACCCCCCTAACAATCTTGAAAAATTCAATTAGGCCGCCGCAAAAAAATAGCTGAATGGCGTGATTTGGAGAATACACTACACTATGAAAAACATAAATTCGAAAAGGTTGCCGCCACAAAATGGTCGACTATCTATTTTTTTGCAATCCTCTCAATATTGGTATCAAATGAAATGATTTGACTGATAGAATACAGTACAGGTCAGACTCGATTATATGTGATTCGATTATATACAATGTTGGACTCGATTATAAAAAAAAAATCTTTTTTCTATGTTTCAAATATGACTTATTTCATGAATAAATGTAACCTTTCAACGTTAATGTGAAGTTTAAGTGGCTATTACATGTACAGTGGGTTAAAAGTAGTGATTCTTGAAGATTTTGCTTGATTTTTCACCAGAAATTGTTTATATCGATATTGCAGCCAAATTAAGAAAGATAGAAGTTGTGCGTCAAAGAACAAATTGTGGAGCGCTTAAAGAACTTAATTTTAATTGATAGAAACAATCTAGTTTAATTAGATCTTGGGAGACTTCAACTCTCACGGAACTGCCTGGGGGGAACAGTACGACGACAATCGTTCATTGTTGATATATGACCTTTGTAACAGTTTCAATATGACCGTTTTGAACACTGGGGAAACAACACGGGTATCTAAACCTCCTGCTAACCCAAGCGCTATTGACCTCTCGCTTTGCTCGAATTCACTATCGTTAGATTGCAAGTGGAATGTAATCCAGGATCCCAACGGTAGTGATCACTTGCCAATCAAAATTTCCATCACCATTGGGTCGAATTCTTCTGAATCTATAAACATGGCATATGACCTCACAAGACAGATTGACTGGAAAAAATATGCGGACGCGATTACTCTAGCCATCAATTCCAGAGATGGTTTACCTCCATTGGAGGAGTATAACTTCCTTTCTCGTTTGATCCATGACAGCGCGGTTCGCGCTCAAACGAAACCCATCCCAGGTTCCAC
Organism: Toxorhynchites rutilus septentrionalis; assembly: GCF_029784135.1. NCBI lineage: Eukaryota > Metazoa > Arthropoda > Insecta > Diptera > Culicidae > Toxorhynchites > Toxorhynchites rutilus. Next base: position 252,271,180 of record NC_073746.1, on the reverse strand, counting down.
CATTCGCCGAAGGCCTCCCAATCCATGGTGGGATAGCCAATGTTCAAAGCTTTATGTAGAAAAATCGAACGCATTTAAAGCTTTTCGGAAACGTGGAACCCCTGAAAATTTTCAAACGTATTTAACCCTTGAGAATCAGTTCAAAAATTTGACCAAAGGGAAAAAACGTGCGTATTGGCGAAATTTCGTAGGAGGTTTGTCACGAGAAACGTCAATGAAAAAATTATGGAAAGTGGCTCGAAACATGAGAAATCGCTCTTCAACAAATGAAAGCGAAGAATATTCACATCGACGGATTTTTAATTTTGCACGGAAGGTTTGTCCTGATTCCGCTCCTGTGCAAAAAATTGTTCGAGATATACCACAAGATAGGTGCGATCTTGATTCCGAGTTTTCGATGGTAGAATTCTCTCTTGCTCTCCTTTCATGTAACAATTCTGCTCCGGGATCGGATAGAATTAAGTTCAACTTGCTGAAAAACCTCCCTGATGTGGCGAAACATCGCTTGTTGAATTTATTCAATCGGTTTCTGGAGCATAATATTGTTCCAGATGATTGGAGACAAGTACGAGTTATAGCTATTCAAAAACCCGGAAAACCCGCGTCCGACTTCAATTCGTACCGCCCAATAGCAATGCTGTCTTGTATACGGAAATTGTTGGAGAAAATGATCTTGTTTCGCCTTGATCGATGGGTTGAAACGAATGGCCTACTCTCAGATACACAATATGGGTTCCGCAGGGGCAAGGGGACGAATGATTGTCTTGCGTTGCTTTCTTCAGAAATTCAAATGGCTTACGCCGGAAAAAAACAAATGGCTTCAGTATTCTTGGACATAAAGGGGGCCTTTGATTCTGTTTCAATAGAGGTTTTGTCAGACAAATTACACTCTCGGGGTCTGCCGCCTCTATTGAATAATATGTTATATAACTTGCTTTGTGAGAAGCATTTGAACTTTTCTCACGGAGATTCGGCAGTAAGTCGGGTCTCTTACATGGGCCTCCCCCAGGGCTCATGTTTAAGCCCCCTTTTGTACAACTTCTATGTAAGCGACATCGACAATTGCCTTACACAAAATTGCAGCCTAAGACAACTTGCAGATGATGGAGTGGTCTCTGTCGTAGGATCAACAGAATCCGACCTACAAGAACCCTTACAAGATACTTTGAACAATTTTTCAACCTGGGCCATTGGGCTAGGGATCGAATTCTCCACGGAGAAAACAGAGATGGTGGTTTTTTCTAGGAAGCATAGACCAGCAAAACCAAAGCTTCAACTTTTGGGTAAACCGATCACTCATGCTATGTCATTCAAGTATCTTGGGGTTTGGTTCGACTCCAAATGTACTTGGGGGGCCCATATTAGGTATCTGAGTAAAAAATGTCAACAAAGAATAAACTTTCTTCGTACAATTACCGGCACCTGGTGGGGAGCCCATCCCGAAGATCTTATAATGTTGTATCGAACAACTATTCTCTCAGTGATGGAGTATGGCAGTTTCTGTTTTCAATCAGCTGCCAAAACACACTTAATTAAACTCGAGCGAATTCAGTATCTTTGTCTCCGTATTGCGTTGGGATGTATGCCCTCAACGCATACCATGAGCCTCGAGGTTTTGGCAGGCGTACTCCCACTAAAAGATCGCTTCAATTTATTATCTCTTCGGTTCCTCATCCGGTGTAAGGTTATAAACCCATTGGTGATCGGAAATTTTGAGCAGCTGATCGAGCTAAATTTTCATTCAGGATTCATGAGCTCATATCATGAATTCATCTCCATGCAGGTTGATCCTTCTTCGTATATTCCCAACCGTGTTTGTTTTCCTGACTACATCAATTCCTCTGTACATTTTGATCTGTCCATGAAGCAAGATATCCATGAATATTCAGATTATCAACGATCGAGGATCGCTCCAACGATCTTCGATGCAAAGTATGGGGGTATCAGTTGTGATAATATGTACTTTACTGATGGGTCCACTATAAACGAGTTCACAGGATTTGGAGTGTTCAACAAAATTTTCAGCACCTCCCATAGTCTTCAGTTTCCTTGCTCAGTGTATATTGCTGAATTGGCAACGATACACTGGGCGCTGGACAGCGTCGCCTCACGACCTGTTGAACACTATTACATTGTAACGGATAGTCTTAGCTCTGTCGAAGCTATCCGTTCAGTGAGGCCGGAAAAGCACTCGCCGTACTTTCTTGAGAGAATACGAGAAATTTTGAGTGCTTTATCCAGACGCTGTTATGTCATTACCTTTGTGTGGGTCCCTTCTCATTGCTCAATTCCGGGTAATGAGAGGGCTGACTCATTAGCAAAGGTAGGTGCGATTGAAGGCGATATTTATCAGCGTCAAATCGCCTTCAATGAATTTTACTCTTTAGTCCTTAAAAATACCATCGCTAACTGGCAACGCAAATGGAACGAAGATGAATTGGGCCGGTGGTTTCACTCGATTATCCCTAAGGTTAGCCTCAAACCATGGTTCAAAAGTCTGGACTTGAGTCGGGACTTTATTCGCACCTTCTCCCGACTCATGTCCAATCACTGTTCGTTAGACGCGCTACTCTTTATTTCAATCTGGCCGGCAGCAATATCTGCGTTTGTGGCCGAGGATACCACGACATCGAACACGTTGTTTGGTCGTGTGAGGTGTATCTTGTTGCCAGATCGAATTTAGAGAACTCCCTTCGGGCTAGAGGAAGGCAGCCCAATGTGCCGGTGAGAGATGTGTTGGCTCGGTTAGACCTTGATTACATGTCCCAAATATATGTTTTCCTTAAATCTATCGATGTTCGTGTGTGATTATCCTTATATCCTTATACCCTCCATTTCTTCCTTTGTGAGTAATTGGTCCGCTTGCTATAAACAGGAGAATGAAATGTAAATTCACAATAGATGTACGAATAGATTTAAGAATTGAGTGTGTGTGATTATCAACATTGTAATAATTTCCTTATACCCCATCCTTTTCCTGAGAAAAATATGTCACCCTTCTAATCTCGAGTCCACCGCGAGTAATTGGTTTCCCACATTACTAACCATAGATTTAAGAAAATTGTTCATATATATAGTTTTAAAAATATATTTAAGATTTCGGCTCCTTTAAACTTATGTAACTGAGCCTGTAAAAATAAACGAATTTATAAAAAAAAAAAAAAAAAAAAATCTAGTTTAATATCAATTTTTAGGATAAAATTAATTATAACACATTGAAATTATTAACATTTAAGTGTTTCACTTCCAAAATGTTATTAAAATTCACTAATATAGTTGTTCGACTACTATATCCTGTACTAAATTTTCTCATCTTTCAAATGAAAGCATCAGAATCGTCCTCCGTAGCGTACTTTTTAATGTAGAGGCAGTATGAAACAACAGAGTCCGAAACAAAAAAAAAGTTCTGTAACTCTGTCATTGTTGAAATTCGAACATACGCGTAGGAGGATTTTTTTCATCAAATATGATCGTCTATCACCTCCTGAGAGAATCTGGATAAATTATTTTTTTTTCATGTGAGAAAGGTGTTTTCTGACTTAAAGGGGATGAATCAAAAATCAAATTCATCTTTTATTTTCAAAAAAACGAAAAATACATGCAAAAAAACAAATAAAGAAAAAAAATTGTTTTGACTCGATTTATCCGGAGAATTCGATTATCCGGAGTGAAAAAAAAATCAATACTCCGGATAATCGAGTCCGACCTGTAATATGTAAAAAAAACCTCAGCTTCCAAGAAAAAAAATATAGCGCCATGGGTCCCGAAACCATGTAAACTATAAAAAACAGATACAATCAATAATCACGAAAACAAAATTCATATTCTTCGCAAATGTTATATTCTTCCAAAGAAGTGTAGCTCATTGGCTTTAATTTGATATGTCGATCATCTGAGTCGGTCTAGTAGTTCAAAAGTTATGAATTTTTGAGAATAGGATTAAGAGGAAAAAATTGATATTCCGATCTATCGGTTCACTTTGAAAATACATTACTTAAAAAATAAAAAGAACATACTTCTGATTTTGAGATATTTTATGTAAAAAACCCTCAGCTTTCTAGAAAAAAATATAAACATCTCGCTTTTGGTCCCGAAACCATGAAAACCATAAACAACAAATACAATCAATAATAACGGAAACAAAATTTGAATTTTCTGCAGTTGAAGTATTGGATTAAATTTGATATATAGATCATTAGAATCGGTCCAGTAGTTCAAAAGTTATGAATTTGAAAAAAAAGTCATTTTAGGAAAAAAGTGAAAAAAAAATATTTTTCGGACCACCCTAAAACGGAATGGTTACCCTAACGAAAAAATGAAGAAATATGGGTCTAATTGTTTGCGATAAAGAACAAGTATATTACTTTTCACGAAAATCTGAGAACCATTATATCGGTTTGGCATGGAATGGCTGTATGGGTACCTGCATGAAATTTCATCTCAGTCATGATGATCATGTATGCAAGACCCAGCTAGCAAAGCAAGATTAACGTTCGCTTTGTGCACAACGTCTTCGAACAACTTGTATGTAGCAAAGTCAAAATATTCTGCAACAAAAAAATACACGCAAAACTGGTGCTAAATTTATGTGTTTTAATCGAGCGGCCGTCGGGTGCGGACGTGTATTTCTTGTGCTTCGCGTATTTCGTTTGCGAGTTCTTGTGTTTTCATTGTGTTGAGCAGGAGGCAGCATACTGAAAAATATGTGCGCGTTAGTGCTGTGTTGATTATTTTATTTTGAATGGGTAAAAAATAGTGCATGTGATTTCGAAACCATTAGATTTTTCAATTCTTCGAAAATGTTTTTGAGATGGTTTGGTGAAGTGAAGTTTTCTGGAAAGCCATTTTTATATCGCGTTTGTGGTAGTAAAGAGATCGTTTTTGTTGCACTTTCAATTCGTCGCATGTTCGGTTCTGTATTATAGTGCTCTCTCTCTCTCAGACACGGACATATTTCATCATGACGAACGGTTTGTTTGCCTTCGTCTAATACATCGAGTGTGGAGTTATTATGTCGTAGTGAGTGTATCACAATTGAAGGAATCACCGACACGGATGGGCTGAACATGCAGCAATGCCAGCTAAGTTTTCTTTTACCATATACACATACAGCTTTTTTCATACTAAATTGTATACATTTCTAAAGAGTTGGAATGTTGATTTGTTTAAGTACACTTCTCACATCATAGTAAACATTCCTTGAACTTGCTTGTTTATAATTTGACAATCTATTGACGCTGCTCTCTCTTATGAACTCATAAACAGATCGGATGCTACAGAAGTTAACTTCTCCTTGCTCGCTGATGATGCGAGATAGTGATGGTGTTTTTCCACTCACCGATGTAGCAATCTCGGTGTCGGTGCTATTCCGGAAACGATTGTTAGAACGATCCCGGAAAGCAAAGTTCTAAGCAAATAATATGAATATAAAAATCTAAAAATCTAAAAACCCAAAAATCTAATAATCTAAAAAATCTAAAAATCTAGAAATCTAAAGAGCAAAAATCTAGAAATCTTGAAAAATCTAAAAATTGAAAATATAGAAATCTAAAAACCCAAAAAATTTGAAAACAAATTCTAAAAATCTAAAATTCCAAAAATCTAAAAATCTTAATATAAAAATCTAAATATTTAAAAATCTAAAAATGTAGAAATCTGAAAATTTAATAAACCTTTTCTTTTTCCACAGCTATCAACGTGACAGTAATCGGAAGGCTGAAGTTCATTTATAACATTTAGTATCATATTTTTCTAGTAATAGTAATGCAGTCAACTCTGCCTAACGCGATGTTCTGTATCTCGATATTTGCCCTAACTCGACGGATTTCATGGCACATTCGATTGATTTTACAAGCATTTTTCTCTCCATAACTCGATACCTCCCTAACTCGACGGTCCCTCGGATATCGAGTTAGAGAGGGTTGACTGTAGTACTAGTAATAGTAACAGTAATAGTAATAGTAATAGTAATAGTAATAGTAATAGTAATAGTAATAGTAATAGTAATAGTAATAGTAATAGTAATAGTAATAGTAATAGTAATAGTAATAGTAATAGTAATAGTAATAGTAATAGTAATAGTAATAGTAATAGTAATAGTAATAGTAATAGTAATAGTAATAGTAATAGTAATAGTAATAGTAATAGTAATAGTAATAGTAATAGTAATAGTAATAGTAATAGTAATAGTAATAGTAATAGTAATAGTAATAGTAATAGTAATAGTAATAGTAATAGTAATAGTAATAGTAATAGTAATAGTAATAGTAATAGTAATAGTAATAGTAATAGTAATAGTAATAGTAATAGTAATAGTAATAGTAATAGTAATAGTAATAGTAATAGTAATAGTAATAGTAATAGTAATAGTAATAGTAATAGTAATAGTAATAGTAATAGTAATAGTAATAGTAATAGTAATAGTAATAGTAATAGTAATAGTAATAGTAATAGTAATAGTAATAGTAATAGTAATAGTAATAGTAAGAATAACTTGCGCCAGTAACACCGGCTGAGTGTATCCTATGGCTCACCTTCCCTACTAACACATTCCTAAATTCCCGAGGCATTTATGAGAGGTCGTAGAGTTCTCTGCATCTCTCTTAAGTAAATGTCGAACTAACACTCCTCCCCTTTCCTCAGCAGTTGCAAGGACGTGGCCAGGACAATTCTTAACTGTTGGAGAAAGCATGCCTTCATCTAAGAGATAGTACCAATCATCAGCAACGGATGTGGGCTAGTTTTTGACTTAACAGTTCTGAATTCGTACCACCTACGATATTGTGCAACTTGCTCAATGCTAATGCTAATGCTAATGCAAAACTGGTGCTAAATTTATTCTCCACTTTCTCATGTTTGTCCTATACATAATACATCGTTTGTGAATAATTATCACCCTTTCCCTCCTGTGTGTGTGATATAATTTGTATACCATTTCCAATAACCAAATTATCTGTCGCTTCCAATCAGTCTACCTAAATGTTGCGCTCGCTCTTCCTTCCTCACAACTGCCACTTCCCTTTTTAGAAATTGTTGAGTGAACATCGTTTGCCGACGAGCGTCGAGCGAGTTTGTCTTTCTAAAAATTCATTGTACCCCTAATGAATTGCCGAAAGACTTAATCTTACGTTGATCCTACGATGACATCTTTTCGGTTTATTCTTGGCGGCTGTCTTCTGTCTCTCGGCGCTCGACGCCCGCCGGCAATCGATGTTGACTCAATGACCACCAAACGAAAAGAAATGCGTTTGTGTCTGTGTGTGTGGCGGCTGTCTTCAATGCCCAGCCCTTATCTCAAGCGATAACTTTTTTCGATGCTGGTGCTTCCTTGGTCGGCTTCTTAGCGGTACCATTCTTTTGCCCTTTTAACGAACCCGATGCCCCAATGCGTTTTTATCGCTGAAGTGGCAAATCAATGGATGTTTTTGCCTGGATTAATGTCTATCTGGAAATTGTTTTGAATCTCAGCCTTTGAGTGTTCACATTCATACCCCATATCGCTATTGTTTGCACATTTGTATCCTCCATAGAAACTGAGAAATTAATCTTATTAATCCATACCTCATTACTCTGCGAGATACCTCTCAACTCACTCAAGGCATAAAAGGAAACGTATGTGAAATAAAGCTGAGTGCGAAGTTACTATCGTAGTCATCAAGACGTTTCGTGTAGTGATCCGAAATAACTAAGTAAACTAAGTAACACATAGAAATTGAGAGAATATAATCAATCTATACTTCAGCATTTCGAGTATCAAAGCAACGCTTCGAAGTACGCTGCAAGCTAAAAGTTAATCTATTTCAGACCACATTAACGACCAACTACAGTAAAACCTCGGTTATGTGCGAGCGGATGATCCGCGATGCGGACTTTCCACGGAAGCGAGTTCCATAGTTATTCTATATGCCTTCCCGAAATTTGTGAGTGAGTGATAGACCCATGTTCTTTTTTTTTTTTTGGTAATGGTGTACACGAACTTACAGATGTATAGTTCAATGATTTATGTGTTAATAATACAGAGTTTTCATGATGAAATATTGTTTTCTCGTGTTTGAACCGCGTTCTAAGTATCTTGTTACATTATCCTCGATGACCTTGCCACTTAATCGCGCGGATTATCGGGGGTCTACTGTACTTTATTTCATTTACTGCCACGGAGAAGGATAAATTAGTTTATAGCAAATTGAACCACAGGCGATGGAAATCGTAGTGCAGTCTAATGATTTTTATTCCTTCCCTTTTTCATCGAACTGAATCTACTTCATGCCACACGTTATTGCCTGTGCAGAAATGGTTGTTCGCAACCATACTACTTGTCATTAACTTTTTTTGTTCTTTTTTTCCTTGCGATAAACTGTCGAGTGCAATCACTGTTGCGATCCTGTCTTGGATACTTAGGTCTCGTCCAATAGCCAACTCAAATTGAATGATCCATTATCGAGCAAACATGGGAGTATCCTGGCTGGAGTTGCCGATTAGAGTGGGTGGCAAAATTGAATTTATAGTTTAGCTCTCGCACTATTTTTATATTCAGTTTTTGCACTGTGAGACATTCCTGCGTAGATAAAATGATGTACCTTCACTATTATCCTCGTTATTAGTAAATGGTTAAAAAGGCTGAAACGGACTAAAGAAAAATAGTTGGTTTTAATTTAATTTTTCTAAATTCAACTGATATGAATGTACCAAACCAACGCGTCGTGAATTGATTCTGCACGCTCGTGATGAAAGTCTCAAACTTTCTGCTCGGGAGCTGACTGAATTGTCGATTTATTCGAAATTTACGGTGTGTGGGATATCATGAAACGATTTGAATAATCCCTGACCAGAAAACCCGAATGTTGCAGAAAAGCAAATTCAGCTTATCTTAGTGTCCCAATCATACACTGTATCAAAAAATTGTCCATACAGAACGGGCTCAATAGTTACAGCACAAAAATATGCCTAAAATCAAATCAAAACGACAGTAGATTTGTTCCTTTTTGCCATTAAAACAAACAAGAATAGTTAAATTTGATAAAATCGTAATACATGAAAAAAGGTTCAAACTTTATGCCAAAGAATTTTTTTAAATAATGCGTGTAAAAAATCGACCATCTATCAATCAGCACAAACAACACCTCTTGCATCGCTATGGAGTGCGTTCCAGTGTTTACAGTTGTAAAAACGGTAAAATATTCAAAATTTTGCATTTTCTCCAGTTATATTATGATTTCAACCTTCATTTTTGAAAAATGTTCGTTTCTCACAATAAAATCCTAGTTGTTGTACGCAATCTGAGAAACCTGAGAAATGAAGACAAAGGTTGTCCAAAAACGCTGAAGTTTCGAAACGACCACGATCGTCTGTTTAGTACGTGCTTCAGAGTTATCTCAAATGAACCTTGATTTTACATGTTTTAATTTTTTTCTTGCCACTTCGATTAACTCAATTTTTTGAAAATTATTAAATTTTAATATAGAAGCACTTGATTAGTTCCTAACTGTACATGTTCAAAACAAATTTCTCTAATAATAAGGATTAACACCACTAAATGATAAAATCTTTTGACCCATTGACTAATAAATAATATATATATCACCAGCCAATCTGATAAACTCTATAACTATCAACTATAATGTAATTATATGATAATAAAAATCTAGTTAACCCGCTGCACTATTTTTTCTCTCCTTCGAAGATATCTGTAAGTTGTTCGCTTATTCCCGTTAGACAAGAGCTGTTATTCGCGTTGACGGCATTGAGCTTCGTATTACGAATTGGGGGAGTGAGCATGACAACGTGGGTTTGCTGAAGGAATGAACACACTTTCAAAATAAAAATTATGAATGAAAATTATTTTTCCCAAATCAGATGAATACTTTATGTAAATGAAAATCACTTTTGCTTGCATGTGGTGAAGAAATGTCACACAAAAATCGTGTCTAAAGATAATTTTATATTATAATGGTAAGTTTTGGTGAGAATATCTGAGAACCGATAGAAAATAGTTTAAATTAGGGTCGGGACAATGTACTTCAAGTAATTAAATAACGCAAAGAAAAAAAATTCATACAAATTTTAGCAACTTAAAACTGCCTTCGGGCCGACTAATCTGATAGAGAATATTTGCTTTGCCTCACACAAACTAAAGTAGAACAGTGACAAGAGAAAAGGGGAAAGATATGATGGTCTTGTTGAAATTTATTCCTCTTATTGCACACGAGTGTTATCAAATTCTATGGACAAATCAACAAGATGGGAACTCAAATACAGCTAACGAAAATTACATAATTTGATAACAACTGAATTTAAACAAAGTAATAATGCTCATAATATTATGTAATAGTGACAGAATAGTTATTATTCAATGTTGTTAAGCTCTTTAACAAAACATCTTATCTTATATATAAAATTCTCGTGTCACTGTATATTTAATATCAATTTGGGTGAGCCTATGCAAGAGTTTTTTTCTGAATCTTTTTTTTTTGTATTTTTTGCATAAATTTGGTTTGAAAATCGTTTGGTTTATATAACCAAGCCCTCCTTCAGAAAAACCCAGACGTTCTTCAGCCGAAGGATCCGCCATCTCTCTCAATGGTGTGGACTCACCAAGGACTCTACGGAAAAAATGAAGATAGACCATAATGTGTGCTCTGTAATAGGAAACCACATTCACAAATTGTTTCTGATAATGATTTAATATTATGGATAAAGTTTTGGCGGAAATTCAAAGAAATTTATAGAAGAAATTTTAAGTTAGGACTGTCTTCTAAGTATTCAAATAACTTCGAGTAATGATTTCATTTCGTGTCTGCTGATCTGATAGAGAGTATATTAATAAATTGCGAAAATGAATACGGATAAATTATTTTGATGTTTATTTTGCGCCAAGGCAAGATTGCCACATTTTATAGCACGAATGAATTGAGGTCGATCGGATTCCAGAATGTAAAAGACGAATCGTTAGATCCGATCGAGAAGCAATCCGATTCCAAAATATGGGTGACTGTTCGATATTGTTACCACAAACATGGTTCATAGCCTACGTGGTAATCTTGATCTTTCATCACCATGCATGGCAGATGGAAAATGTACAAGGCGTTTACCAAAAAGCATGAACGGGACCCAGCACACTATCACATAACACACTATCAATACATTAGTATTTTTTTTATTGAACAGCGAAACTATTCATTAGAAATCATGTATATGGCAGAACAACGTTTGCCGGGTCAGCTAGTATCTTTATATAATGATATTTTTCCATAATAAAATAATAATTCAAAGACTGAATTTGAATCAATAATTAGCTTTCACTTGCCAAATCGATTAACTCCCATAAACACGAAAAAAAAGTAGTGATAATAACAATTACTCCAAGTATACTCCATCTTATACTTTTTATGTGTCGTCAGATCAAATATGCATTTGCAATAATACATTCTACATCGTATTTTTGAATTTGTGATTTGAAGAGAAATTGATTGTAGTCGTTTTCTCTTGTTTTCAATGCCAGCCTAGAGGGCACTATATTTTTTTATGTTTTTCCTTGGAAGCTGAGGATCCGTTACATAACATATCTCGATATCAGAGATTCTATTTTTTTGGTTTTTGAGATATGATTTTTCAATGTTAACCGATAGTTCAAAAAACAAATTTTCCCCCTTTTTCCACAACAAAAATTCATAACTTTTGAACTACTGAACCGATTCAGATGATCGACATATCAAATTGAAGCTTATGATTTAATTTTTTTCGAAAAAAAAATCACTTTTGTGAAGAATTATGATTTTCCTTTCTGTAATTATTGATTGAATTAGTTTTTCATAGTTTTCTCGGTTGAAGATAAAGGGCGCTATATTTATTTATGTTTGTTCTGGAAAGCTGAGGATTTTTTAAATAATACATCACGATGCAGAGATGCTATTTTTTTCGTTTTTTGAGTTATTATTTTGCAAATTCGAAGGGATAAGGACAGCAGATCTCTATATCAACAATCTGCGAGGAAATCTGGAGGGCCATGAAGAGAAGTTCGTATTTCAGTAGGACAATGACCCGAAGCATACTGTCAAAAAGACCTTTCTCGATTCTCGATGTCAAGGTTGACAAAACTAGTGCCACCAATAAAAATAATTCTTTTGAAGCACTGAAGCGCACCTGGTAAGAGCTGGATCCACAGCATCTGTAGAAATTGGCGGAGAGCATGTCAACGGTCATTTTAATATTCCATCTGTTGAATTAGTCCCTGATACCAAAACGATCCGAGCGTGGTTAATCCGTTTAACTATCAAAGAAAGCACATTTCTAAGGGGCACACATGAACGATATAGTTGAAGAACTGCTAATGGAACAAGAAAAAGTTCCAATTTAGCAGTTATCGAGACGGTTTGTGCGCGGAACGGCACCGACCAGCTGCCCTACACCTTTTCGAAGATTCCCACACCTTTGGCAGTTCGTTTTGAACCACACTGTATTACTAGAATCACACTACATTTTATTAGAAAAAATGTGTCATAGTGCTTGTATTCAGACTGGTTACTGCTGGCAGGATGTCCAGGCTGAAAAAACAAGTATGTCGACTACATGTGTCATTAGCACCACCTCTAGTTCCCTTACAGGAAATCATCATGAAACAGGACGCTCAATGTAACTCGATCTTTACGATGTTCCTCCTCAACTGAATTTCAGGCTCTTCGACTACACTCATTGGGCAAAGCCTTATCTATCATCGACTGGCAGCCACTTTTGACCGGAAACTCTGTGACTCGTTTTCTAACTTTCCCAAAGGCTAATGATGGTTTACCCTTTCTACCAAACTAGAACAGGCGAGGCCTGATTTTGAGTTCGGGTAGTGACCAAAAAACATAAATATGTACATAAAAGTAAATTTATATAAACTATAATTGTATTATGTACGTGTATTTTGTTTGTAGTGGTGTCCTATTCCAAAGGGTGGATTTTCAAGCGTGTGGCAAGCAGGAAAAAACCGGAAAATTGTAAAAAATATAAAATTTATTATTGACGGTTAAAAATCAACCTTTGACATTTAATTTTTCAATATTATTCCAGTTGAATGTTGGTCACGACCAGGGTTGCCATGATTAAATCTGTGTTTTTGATCTCGAAAAATCTTTCTATCTGATCTTTTTCTCAGAAAATTTATATTGAAATCGGTATTATTTTATAAGTCCAAATTTGGAGCATAATCTTAGCTTTAGTATCATTGATTGTTATTATGAATTCGACGATGTTGATATCCACGTAGAGCCAGAACTGTAGTAAAAATATAATGCTTTATTGAGGTGTAATGAAAGTTACCACAGTTGCTATGGCGTGCTTCTATACATTGAACTACAAAGGTAGCTTTGTTATAAAAATTACAATAACAAAACAATTCAGAAAAAGTTGACCTCTCAACGGCTAAAAAATGGCCATGAAGTTACTTTGAAGCCATATGCATAGAATACGGACAGGTTCAGATTTCATTTGGATTTATATTTATCCTGCTTTCAAGCAGTTCAGTAGCTTCTATTTCTTCAGCTTCAATATCGACGTACCGTTCTGAATCATATTTCGGACAAAATCATATTTCGGACACTTTGTTCTAATATCTTGAAATGCTTAATGCACTGATGATATAACTATAAAATTAATATCACAATTGCTTGTTTAGAGTAATTCCTTGGTTTCACTATCACTTCATTTGAGAACTACATTTGAATGATTACATAGTAGGAAAAAATCCATCCAAAATCCAAAATCCACTCATTATTGTTTGTGGTTGACGTTTGTTTTACGTGAGCACGTAGAAAATACCCCTTCATCAATATTTAAATTTCTCTCGTGTTTCATCAGTTCTCATCATCGTTATCAGGTTACTGTGATTGCTTGGTAAGTGTTTCGCAGTTGAGTATGAAATATAATCAAGTAATATAATGTAATTTTCGTTCAAAAAATCACAAAATAAAGTTTCCGAAATTTGATTTTTCTATAAATGGTGTCCGAAGTTTTATTCTTATTCGCTTGTTTTTAAAAGCATATTATTCGATGATTTTTTTATGTATTCAGTCAAATAGGTACCAAAGTAGAAAGCTTAAAAGTATATTGAACTAATTTATTAAAAATATCAACCAAATAATACCTGTGCATAAAGTTGTGATCTGTTTTCTGCATCATATGTCTTAAGCGTCCGAAATATTATTCAGAACGGTAATTGAATCCTTCAAATAAAAACTTTCAAATCAAAATGAGTTTTCATGACAAAATGAACGCACTTTTGAAATTCACATTCATTGTGCTTCAGTAGGGAAAAGATGAACAGGATTATTTATTTATTGTTAAGCTAGCCGATAACAAAACCTTCTGCATCTTTTCGCCTTAGATTGAACATGAGAAAGCAGTACTTCACGCTACATATGAATGCCAAAATGGTTTTCATTAAGACTGATTATAATGAATAAAATTGGTAAGGTGGGCAAAATATTATTGACATCAAGCCATGTGATTTCCGGATTCACTTACGTATTGGATTTCTTCGTACTTGTGTGACAGAACCGATATGTCGCCCTATGCTCAACTCGATCTGGAGTACCACAGAGCAGCGTTTTTGGGCCGATGTTGTTCAACATGTTTTTAACGACTCGTACTTTCTGCTTTCTATACAGTCATCAATACTTGATGAAAACGGAAGTATTGGAACATGTATCGTCCATATACGATCTTGAAGTCATAATGGGCTTCAAACTCAGATTCGGTAAGCACGTTCCCGCTATGATTTACCACACTGCTCTTGTTATATCTATCGAGCGGGTTCAGAAAAAAAAATTGCGATTAGGCTACTTCCTTGGAACGATGCAACATTCCTCCGTATCCGGACAGATGCCAGCTCATAGGACTGGAAACACTATCAGCTAGACTAGTCACGATGCAGCGATTACTTATATTCGACATTCTCAGAGGATTTATGGACTGTGCTGAATTGCTCGCACAGATCCCGTTCTACATACCTCCTAGACGATTTTGGAACGATTCTTGGTTTAAAAATGTCTCAAAAATCTGTATAAATACAGATAATTCTGTAGATATGGTAACCCTGGTCACGACTTCGTTTTAGATGATCCATACGTGAAGCCCAATTTTGAGTTACTTTTTCGAGCAAATCGATATGAGCCTCAAACGTGTGATGTAGTCTTCTCGTGCTTGAGTCGTTACTGGTTTATCGGCATCGACAAGATATTTGACATACCCCCTCATTAAATAGTTCAGTTCAACTGGTACAAAACGAGAGATGAATCGCTGACCAAATTCATTACGCAATAAGTCCATCGTTTCGCGTGCTGTGTGGCACCGTCTTGTTGAAACCACATGTCAACCAGATCCAACTTGTGTATTTTTAGCAATAAAAAGTTTTTTCTATATTATATTTTTTGAGGCTCAGTTACATTAGTTTTAAGGAAATTATTAACTACTAGCTGACCCGGCAAACATCGTCCCACTTACAATTGATATTTTGATTTCAATCATTTGAATCACTTAAGTTCCCACAGAAATTATTTTTATGTACGTGACTCGTGGTATATAATTTTTATTGACATATAAACTTGACGCAGACTAAACCGCATCAAACTGTTTAAATCCGTTGCTTCGTTCTTAAGTTAAATCGTGAGGAACGGACACCAAATCATTTTTACTTATATAGATACACAAAATTTGCTAAAAAATGACTATCCAATTTTCCATCTTTCCGAATGGTTTTCATATCTTTTTAGGCATATAAACCTGACGCAGACTGAGACTGACTGTTAAAACCGTTGCTCCGTTCTTGAGTTAAATCGTGAGAAACGGTTACTAAATCTTTTTTATTTATATAGATACTAGCGCGCCCCCTTCGTGATGACCGGCACGGTAAACGGGCAGGTTTACCTTAAGGAGTGCCTACAGAAGCGCTTACTACCACTATTGAAGCAGCACGAGGGCCCGACCATCTTCTGGCCGGATCTCGCTTCGTGCCACTATTCAAAGGACGTGTTGGAGTGGTACGAAGCCAACGGGGTCACCTTCGTGCCAAAGGAAATGAGCCCGCCCAACGCACCGGAGCTTCGCCCAATAGAGAAATATTGGGCGATTATGAAGCAGGCCCTCCGGAAGAACCCAAAAGTTGTCAAATCGGAGGCGAACTTCAAGAGAATGGATTTCTGTTGGAAAAAAAACTACAACCTGACGTTGTACAGAACTTTATGGACGGGGTAAAGAGGAAGGTGCGAGCATACGGGCTTGGGCTCGAAGTATGAATAAGAAGAAAATGCCAATAGTTGTTTAATAGTTTCTATTTTACTGTCTAAAATTTTCAAAAGGATCGGTCTACTGGGCGAATTTCTACAGCGTTTTTCCGTGATGCAATTTGATGTGACACACCCTTTATATATATATATATATATATATATATATATATATATATATATATATATATATATATATATATATATATGTATATATATATATATATATATATATATATATATATATATATAAATATAAATATATATATATATATATATATATATATATATATATATATATATATATATATATATTTATATATATATATATATATATATATATATATATATATATATATATATATATTTGTAACTATAATAAAGTAGGTAATTAAAAGATCATTTTTCTAATATACTATCGTTGATTAACTTTTTTAGAAAAACAAAAAAATGACTTTTGTTATTTTTTTGTTTTGTTTGTCGAAAAAAACAATTGCGTAAATTTGTTTACCATGTTTTCTTCATCGATACACCACCTCGGTTGTACGTTACTTCCAGCGTAGGGGGTCTCAACGAAACATTGCCGAGAAGTATGGAGTAAGCCGTGGTACGGTCATTCGGAAGCATCAGATGCTCGGCAGCTTAGCCGATCGACCGGAAAGAGGACCAAAACTGATGCAACAAGGGATACGCTAATCATCCGGGATGTAAAGAAAAACCTACGAACCACCTTTTAGGCGATTAAAGAAAGGTTGGATTTGGACTTTTCCAATCGACCATTCGGCAACGCTTGGTGGAACGGGACCTGAAGCTATTTCGCCAAAAAGCGACCGATGATCCGCAATCCCAACAACAAAAAAGACAACGTCAGTTTGCGAGGGGGTTCTGGAGTTCTGGAAGCTCGTTTATAGTCGGACGAGTCCAAGTTCGAGCTGTTTAACAAGAAAAAGCAACTCCGAATGTATCGGAAGAGCGACGAGGCCCTCCAGGGTCGTTTGTAGTTACAACCGACTATGAAGCACGGTGGTGGAGATATCATGGTGTGGGGCTGTTTCTCGTGGACTGGGTGGGAAACATAGCGCAGGTCGACGGTATTATGACTGCCGATGGTTACATCGACATTTTAGGTGAGAACCTGGAAGAATCTAGCTGAAAATGGGGCTGGTGGATAACTACACCTTCCAGCAAGATAATGACCTGAAGAATACTGCTAAGAAAACAGAAACATTCTTCGGATCGGCCCGGATCAAACCAATACACCATTGGTTCTACTTCAAAATCCCGTCTTGAATCCTATTGAGAATTTATGGACGATTTTTGACAATAAGGTGGACAAAACTGACGTTACGAACAAGCAAAACTATTTTGCTGTGTTGAAGAAGCCTTGGGACGAGCTAGACTCCCAACACCTCCGGAACGTCGTGGAGAATATGCCAAAGCATTATCAGTTGGTTATCGAGACCAAATGGGATCACATTGACTATTAATAATTTGTTTTTTTTAATAGAGCAGTGGAATTTTTTGTCATACCCTAAAAGCGCCCATTTAGAAACCACAGTAATTTTCTGTTTTTCTAAAAAATAAATCAACGATACTGAAATGACAAATGGTCTAATAATTACCTATTTTTACGTAGTATTGACTGGAATACCGAAAAGTTTGAAAAAATATTTTAATATTGGAACACTTTGATTACGAATGGGGTGGATTTCTCTTTGCGCACATCACTGTAGTCGAACCCTGACATCATGCGATTACCACATTTTTCTCGCAAACAAAACTCCTTAGTGATAAAAAATTGATGTCAAGGGGAAATTGTGAAAATCTATTACTAGAGTTTTACATCAATAAGGGCCAAGACTGACAAGACAAGGTGAGATAGGCATTATCAAACTACCTTTAGAATGGCAAAAAATTACAACAAAACGATCAATCCGAAGCATATCCAATAAAGTTTTGAATTTCTCACAAAAATTATGGATTTCTTTTCCCCCAACCTAATATAATCACATAACGTATTATTACAGTAGTTGATTATTTTCTCTTCAGTTCTTATACCGAATATGGGCTATATCAAATAAGCATTGTCCTATACACCAGTTTGTCTACTTACGCACGAAAATGTTGCTCATGAGCGTCGCCGGCAAACAGAACACTATCACCAACACATCGGCCAACGCCAGGTTCACGATGAAGAAGTTAGTCACGGTTCGCATCCGTGGTGCCCGAAAGACCACGGCTATTACAAAACTGTTGCCAACCAGCCCAACGATAAACACCACGAAATAGGCCACACAATACACGGCCGTCATGGTAGACGAATGACGGTAGAACAGTTCGAACTCCCCATATGGACCGGTGTCGTTTAGTGGTGTTTCCTGTACCTGGAAATAAACGTAATGAAAGAAAGTTACAAACAGAATTTGATATTGTCTTTGACTCGAGATATATTCTCCATTCAGTAAGCATCCATCAAAACGGAAGTAGAATTATCCTACAACGAGTTCAAAAGTTCACATTGTATAGTTCGCTATCAAGTTCAGGATGAAGAATACAACGATCAGTCTGACAAGGACAGAAAGGAAAACATCTTCAAATGTTATACTCCGTATTTTATCTACCATGAATTCTGCACTATATCCTTTCGCTGTGCATCATCCCTCTGGAACTATTGAAGAATGACATTGCAGCAACACGCATACAGAAAAACAACTCCAAAACTTGGTGGCGTCTCCAGATGTAGATGCTTCCTCATTTTTCCCCGTCACTGCAATTTTTAATTCTTGAATTGAATTACGACAAACTTTGTTTCAAATTTTTGCTTTATTCATGGAGTGGAAACATTTGAAACCGAGATAACTGACAATCGGAAAAGTGCTTCGGAAAGTTTCTAGTCTTTGCTCGCGAGCACAGAAATTAAATGCACGGATGAGAAGGCGGCATCAAGTTAGACGAAAACAAACCCATTTCGAACTATGCTGTGTTTTTCCTCAATAGCACATTATCAAAATTATTCGGAAAAGTCAAAAGCTCTATCTATCACATTGAAATAGCCTCCGGTGCAAGAAAAAAACGTATACCAACCAAAACCTTAGAATTATCATCCATTGCTCACCCGTCATCGAAATTAGAGAAATAATCAATCGCTTCTGAATAGTTGTTTTCGAGATTTTCACGGCCACAGTGAAGTGGTACAATCGAAATTGTGAAGTATTTGCACGACTTCATAATACCAGTTTTTTTTCTATTTCGGTTGGAAAGTATTGTTCCTTATGATACGAACAAATAAGAGAGCGCGTGCAAAACAAGATGTGCATCGTACACGACTCCTGGTGCGAACAGAGACGTTTAATGAATGCAGTGCACTCCTGGAGAGCTGGGTGTGTGGCATTTCGGTTGCACCGCTCATCCAAAATTGTATGGCCTTATGCAACGGCATGTTTTATGCATTCACATCTCCCGAGCGAAAGGATTTAGCGCTGGTATTATTGCTGATGTATGGGCGAATATTATGCAAAGCATCCTTCCCCGGTGGCTGTCTTTTGTACATTTACGGCTGGAAACAACGCAAACGAACCCGTGTATACATCTCATTTAGGAAACGAACCATTAGGCGAAACAAGAGGGGGTGTAGCCTTCGAGTGGGAGGTGCTCTGCAATGAACCAAAAAAGCTGCTACCAAACAATCAGCTATAGAGCGGAATAAACTGGAAAGCTCAACACGCAACTTGACGGAGAACAACCTGAACGATGCTAAGAGTAGTAAATTCGGCATTCATAACGCATAATTGTACTGATTTGATTAAAACTTAGATCTGGAAGTACCTTCCCAAATCATTCGGGTGTTTATTGTGTGAAAAGCACACGTTTTCATGGTGAACTGAGAAAAGAATACACAATATACGTAAAGTTGTGTTTATGAAATTAAAAATAAACTCTAGGGACTTGCAAACACGGTTCTCGTCATGTTAGTTTGTTTTTAGAAATTAACTCAAATCAGTGGAGTGATTCCACCCCAAATCGGCCAAAAAACAGCAAATTTGACCCGACCACCCACGATTTTTTTTAACGTGGTACTTATGATGAAAGCTACCCAAAATTACTATTTTAATTATAATAAGACCAATTTAAATCACGACTGATTTTTGAAAAGGGCTTATCAAAACCATTGATCTTTCTTTCAAAAAATAGTAACTCAAATTCCAGATGTCTGATTAAAATATGATATTTAAAAAAGTTATTGGAAAGTCAAATGGTCATTTAGAAAAAATAACACTGTTGAAAAATCTTGCTCAAAAATGAAATTTAATATTGAAAACTTTTATATTGTTAGGGCCGTGTCGAACTTGACCAAGGAGACCAAAATGAAGATATCTATATCTACAAAAATGGATTTCTGTCTGTCTGTCTGATTCTTATGGACTCGGAAACTACTGAACCGATCGACATGGAAATTCGTATGTAGGGGTTTTTGGGGCCGGGGAAGGTTCTTATGATAGTTCGAGACCCCTTCCCCCTCTCTAAGGGAGGGGGAGGGGTGTCTGCCATACAAATGAAACACAAACTTCCGCATAACTCGATAACTAATCAAGCAAATGGAGCCAAATTTGGGGTGTGAGTGTTACGAGTACGGGTACGAGAAATGTTTCTATGATGGTATGACACACCTTCCTCCTCTGGAAAGGAGAGAGGGTCCCATAAAAATAATTCACATATTTCAACCAAACATATTCCAATCAAACATGACAACTGAAAATTTTCGCACTCTGAAGGAAAATGGGAAAAATCGAAAAATTTGAATTCACATGTGTTCTACAATTACATATTGACAAGCGTTGTTAGTTCATTTGATGTTTGCGGTAGCGAAATTGATCTTCGTTCGAAAGTGAAAATGGAGTTTAAAGTGATAAAACGCACTCCTATATCGTCTTCTATCTTTATAAATAAAAATGAATCGCCGAATGTGTGGATAAGAGCAAAACTCGAGAAAAGAATTGTCCGATTTAGGGCTGTCTTCATTCTATCATTTTTTCTGTATCAAACATTTATTCCATGTAACGGAAAAACATGTTACTTTTTTTATCCCATTTATTTATTTAAGGCTCATTAACATTTTAGCAGTAAAGGAGCCGAATTTTAATCGTGTACATGTCACATGGTTATCATATCTATAATAAGCACATTACACAGTTGCCATTCGCCAGTATTCCTTCTATACCATTACATATGGTACATTCACACAATAGCCATTTAGGCGTAAGAGTATTCTTTCTGTTCTTCCATTATCCAGTTAGACCACCGGACAGCGGAGACAGATCATTGTTGAGTTATTTATAGAACAGCAGCCCGATGTGTCTTGCAGAGATGAATCGATCTTATTTCGACCGTGGATCGATCTCCATCGCTGGTGATTGTTGCGTGGACGTAGCTATTCTGTAACAACACAAAGATGGTCAATGAGGGCCCTGAGTTTTGAACTCACGATCGATCGCTTACTAAGCGAACGCGCAACCAATGTGGCTACGGAGACCCCCTAAACATGTTACTTGTAGTGGATGAAAAATCTTGCACGAGAATTGTGTAATATTTTAATAATTTGATATTATAATGTCGAGTTTTGGTAGAAGTACTCAAATTTTATAGTAAAAAATAATTTTAATGGGTAGATTAGAAGATCAATCAATGAACGGGTCAGCTAGTAAATTATAAATTATATAAATTTATGAAATATCATTACTTAATGAAATCGTTACCATTTAAGAAAAGTAATATGAATAATAGAATCTACATACGATTCAACACAAAAAACTATACATAACATTTTATCCTAGGACTTACAGTTCTCAAGATATAACAAATTTTGTTTAATTTTTCAAATAAAAATATACAAAAAAAATATCGAAGAGGGTTGTTTTGAGATATAAAAGATTTAAATATTTAATTCAATTTTTGAATTTTTTGACAGTGTAATTGAAATGTAAATTTACCAACTGATTTTCGAACAACTTGGTCAAACATCATATTTTTATCAGACATCTGGATTTTCTCTTACGATTTTTTGAAAGAAAGATCAATTATTTTGAATACGCCCTTTTCAAAAAACAATCGTAATTTAAATTGGTTATATTTCAATTAAAATTGTTATTTTGGTTAGTTTCCATCATAAGTACCAAATTTAAAAAGCTTCGGAGAGAATCGGGTCAGCGGCCGGACGATTTGGCGTGATATTGCTCTATTATGAAAAAAAAAAATGAATGGCAGTTTTTCTAGTTCTGTTCTCTGTTTTTAAACAAATTTTACACATCTATTCAGAAATTTATTGATTTTATTTTGGATTGAATAAAACTTTTTTTGGAAAAAATCTTTTTTTTTATTTGTTTTATATACATATATCTATTGTTTTTTGAATATAAAAGAAAAAAATCGAGAGGTTGTATCCGAGACACGACCGCTTAGGACGTAGGACTATGCAATCATTTTTTTTGAAATTTGTTGGTTTATCATTTTGGATATTATTTGCGAATACGTCGAAAGTTCGTAAATAACTCTTTAGTAAAAACTTCTGGGTACCCTTAAAAGGTTTAATGGCTTGCGTGGTTTTGTAGAATCATTTCTAGAAGCAATGATTCTTTCGTGCTTCTGCGAGAACAATACACTAATTGTAATTGGTCATATGTCGCAACTTGTTCCTTTATATAAATGCAAGCACCGCACTGAGTATTTAACGAGAGGCATCTTCCGTGCATTTCCATTCAACAAGCATCAAACACGCGTCTAACAGATGTACACAGTTGCAGCGATAAACTTCAAGTGAAATATTCGCTAGCGTTTACAGCTCGAGATGAAACATAAAACACAAAACGAGCAGAATGAGCGACCTTTGTTGTTTCGGAAACAGAAAGATTCTGAGAATTTTCCTCAGAGGAGATGCAATACTTATGCGCTAGCGACAGCTTACTTACTTCGCAAATATTCGCTTTTTGCTATCCCCCTTCGTTGTTTCTATTCTTCTTCTTTTACTCTATTTACGGAGACTTTCCAACGATTCATTCGTCTACGACTGTTTCTATTCTAGCGGCTGCATAAGTTGCTCGTTATTGACAGCTCTGTTCGGGAAAGTACACAAATGGATAGAACAAATGTATGGGGAAATGGGAATGCTTCCAATTTTCATCAATTTGAACCATATACAGACTATAGGATTGTAATGTATAGCATATCAAACAAATCTTAGAAAATTTCCGATTCGATTGGTATGCAAATCGTTAAAATCAATTCGCAGCAAAAATGGTTATCAACATTAACTTTATTTCATAAAAACGTGACCGGTTTTCCGATTTGACACCCTTAATGTAAGACGTAGTCCTACGTAAAAAAAATATTTTTGATTCATCCTTAAAGTCAGAAAGCACCTTTCTCGTATTGAAAAAAAAAATACATATATCCGGAATCTTCCAGAATGTGATAGAGGATCATATTTGATGGGCCTGATTCTCGAATACACTTCACGGTGGAAACGAAATGAGATATATTTTTATATATTTTTCAGACTGTATATAATTCAGTCAAATATTGTATATAGTCGAGTCTGACCTGTACTTGTTTGTCCTTGGTTAATCGTGGAATGTAACTTAATTAACATTCAAATAAATATTCCTTTTTTATTTCCTATTATGGCGCAAGAATTGTGTTTCAATGTTAAAAAATGAAATCAATATCGTCCACGTAATTTCGTTATGACACACAAACGACATTATGTACGTATTTTGGAGAGATATCTTTAAATATTTCTATTCTTGTGAACATAATATTATGAAAAAGAATGTTATGAACTTATAACAAAAATCAACACAAAATTGCAACTCTCTTCGTTCATTTTCAAAATACACTTGAAAAAGAAATTAGAATGTGCAACATCGCCATTTGAACGTAATTTATAAACAATGTAGCTTCGTGATAACTTGAGACACGATGATATGTACATTATTTCAAAGCGAAAAGTACAACTATTGCCGCGAATAAAAGAAGGTAAATCTAAACTTTATCGGTGTAAGAAGGTTGAGAGGTAAGAGGAAAAAATCCTCATTACTTCATTGATAAACCTTGTGAAGTGTGATTTTTTAGAGAATCGTTTTTAATTCCACAATAAAACGCTCATAAATTGAGAAAAGTGTATGAATTTTTCATTGGTTTCTACCATTTACTTTTTGGTGATAATTCCATACAAATGCTGGCTCAGAAGTTCTTCGTAGCCAAAATGCTTTGTGTTCTCTTGCTAGCGAACGATTTTCAGTGATTCAGCCTTTCTCAATCCACGTTCTGCTGCTCACTACAAGAAACACCGGACTAATTGTGCTATTAATAGCACAACAGTAGAATCCCCATATCAATGCTTCAAATGAACAGTGAAACAAAAGGAATATATCGCCAACAAGGCGGTATTTTGTAATTTACAGTATGTAACGACAAGACTAATTAATCCAGCTGAAAAATTTAAAAAAAAACAGAGGCAAATAAGCGAAAGGAATATGACAAATGCTAATCGCCACTACGGTTGAGAGGATTATGCAGAAAATCATATTTTGCGCCACTTTTCGAGTATTTCAGCTGTTATCTCAGTAAAGATCCGTGTGTGTAATATTGTCTTCCAAGGCTTCAATTGTTGCTGGTTAATCACTATGAACCACCAGCAATGATGGATGAGACAAAAAAAGTTTTGTAAACAACCCTATGATTCCACCCGCCCATAAATGGTATCAAGAATTGTAATTTTCTGGATACATTAACAGCTCTTATATCTATACAACCAGAAATGAGCTTCGTCGCTGCATACAATATTCAAGTTATCAATATAATTTTTTCGCAGAGCACAAATTTTGATAATAATAATCAATGATTTGAAAAAAGGCTGCCTCGACAATGAAAGGTAATAGAAACTAAGCATTTTTTTTTCTTAATCATATGTCACGAATCATCCTTTATCTGTCAAGAATAAAAGTTTTAAAAACGAACCTTCATGAAAATTACCCTGTGTATGAAGTAGTCAAACAAATGTTACTTTTACCACTTTCGTTTAGAGGGAGCATACATTGTTTAGTGAAAGGACTAATGTGTTTTGATCTGAATGAAAAAAAAGAAGAATAGGGAGTTTGACGACGCCAGTGGTTATGTGATTAGCGTGAATGCCTCACAACCTGACCGGGCTGGGTTTAATTCCAGCTGACGTCGTTGGGATTTTCTGAGGCGAAAAATCTCTGGCTACGCCCTCTTTCGCAAGGGAAGTACGTCTTCTGTTGCCCCGGTTCATGAGTTGTTGAGTCTGATAGGTAAGGCGGAGTCGCCTCCCTGATGTCGGTGATTGGCACTGAAGAGGCGGAAGTAGGCCGACAAAAAAAAGCGAAGATAAAAAATAACTCTTTAGCAAAATGTTTTGGTTACCTCAAAATTTGTAGAAGCAGATGGTGTATTGATGATCTCGCGAGAACAATGCACAAGCTGACCATATGTTACAATTTATGTTGATGTCTATGTCGAAGTACGCCTCGCACTGAGTATACATCGCGACGGTCTTTTTCGTAGTTAACACACACTCTGTAACAGGTGAATTTATTTTATTCCACCAGTAGCATTATTCCAAATATTTTAACCACTTCAATCTACCTTTGGAGACGCATACAAACAATAACAATGTGATGCATACATACAGAAGCACTCCCCACCAGACGGCATAAAATTGGATCGATAGCATGAGAACAAATGTCGGTCTGGTCGGGTGGCGCACTTTTCTCCGATTGCAAGTCAACAACGGAAACTCTTTTGGAACAATAGGTCTGAAACGAAATTATAAATAAACACCTCCTGATTGGTAAACGGTGAAAAAAACACGTTCCGACAGGAGCAAAGCATAATCCCAAACGTTGTTTTGACGTAGGACTACGTCTTACATTAAGGGTGCCAAATCAGAAAACAGGTCACGTTTTTATGAAATAAAGTTAACGTTAATAACTATTTTTGCTGCGAACGGGTTTTAACGATTTGCATACCAATCGAATCGGAATGTTTCTAAGATTTGTTTGATATGCTATACATTACAATCCCATAGTCTGTATATGGTTCAAATTGATGAAAATTGGAAGCATTCTCATTTCCCCATACATTTGTTCTGTCCATTTGTGTGCTTTCCCGAACAGAGCAGTCGATAACGGGCAACTTATGCAGCTGCTAGAATAGGAACAAAGAAGGGGGATAGCGAAACGAGAATATTTGAGATGTGAACTCCACTCTTGCATATTAAGTAAGCTATCGCTGGCGTATAAGTATTGCATCTCCTCTGAAGAAAATTCTCAGAATATTTCTGTGCCTGAAAAAACACTGCTCGTTTCGTGTGTTATATTTCCCCTCGAGCTGTGAACGCTAGCAAATATTTCACTTGAAGTGCATCTGGCATTGCAAGAGAAGAGTGCAAATGATTATAGATCGCTTCTAGCCACCAGTGTTTAGCTTTATGTGTGTTGCTTGTTTTCGTTGCGCGAAACTTAGAACTTGTTCGTCTCTTGTAGGGGGTCTCGTAGCCTAATTGGTTGCGTGTCCACTACTAAGCGAACGATCATGAGCTAATAACTCAGGGCCCCTCAACTGACCATCTTTGTGTATTATTCTAAATACTATGTCCACGCTACAATCATCATGTGTCGGTAATCCCAGTCCCTTACCGCTCACATTTTCGGTCTGCTGCATCGGTAATTGGCACTATTAATAACGCAACAATGGAAGCCCCATATCAACAGTCCCGCTGTGAACAGCCCAACTGTGAACATTCGAACAATAGCAATATTCTTACGCCGGAAAAAGGCGACATGTGTTGTGCATCGATAGAATAGGAATTCTCTTGCGCCTCAACGGCTACTGTGTTATAAATAAAACAAATGTTAATCGATAGATAGCGATACTCTTACGCCTCAAAATGGTAACAGTGTAATATACAACAAAAGATATCTTAAGATAAAAAATTTACACGAATGAATTCAGCTCTGTTACAGTTGCATTGCTAAATGAGCCCAATAAAATAAACTGTTGGGATAAAAAAAAATCTCCTGTACATGTGAATAGCACACCTCCGATACTTTCAGTTGTCATTCGTATTTGTTCTCGTGAGAATCGGCTCTGTTCTAATGCAACAAGCTCCTAGCTTTGTTGACGGTTTTGACCGAGAGTCGAGAAACGATTTTTCATGAACGGTCATTCTCGCGATGTTTTATTTTTATCCATTTTTATGCCATAAAACCTATTCAGGGTTCCCGGATTTTTTTACTTTATGAAATTTCGACGTATTCGCAAATAATATTCAAAAAGATAAACCAACAAATTTAAAAAAAAAAGATTGCGTAGTCCTACGTCCAAAGCGGTCGTGTCTCGGATACAACCCCTCGAATTTTTTCGTTCAGGTTATGACTACTCTCCTGTTGCTGATATTAGGTTTGAACTTTGTGCTCCATTTCTTGTTTTTTCTTTCTTTTGGTTGATTATGTCAACTACTTCACGGTTAGAAAATGATTGATAACTTCGCTGAATAGCAGTGTGCGATGTCGTTCATTCACCCTTTGTATCAGACAAAATCGTTTTGTATGTTCACCACTCTGTCTTTCTGCTTGCTAGTTGGTGCGAGACTGTGATTTGACAGAGACGGATGGAGCATAAATGTTCCTCTCTCATCACATTTATCTGTAGAACAAACGCTGCATTTGCATTTGATTTGCAGCGGTATATAAATAATGTATCTCAATAATAAATTATTAGCTCGTAATTGACACCAACAATTGTATGTGAAAATGGGAATGCTTCCATTTCCGCTATTTTAAGTTTAAGTTAAGTATAGCATACCCAACAAATCATAGAAAACAATCGATTCGATTGGTGTGCAACTCATACAAATTTGTTATTAAACAAAAAAATATTGTTATTAAAGTTGAAAATATTTCATAAAAACGTGACCTGTCTTTTCTGATTTGGCCTCCTTAATGATAGACTTGATCCTACATCGAAAATTCAATTCTCGATCATCGAAGATAGAGGCATCCAAATCAAAAATGAAATTTAAAAATTGACAACTTTATTATATATATATATATATATATATATATATATATATATATATATATATATATATATATATATATATATATATATATATATATATATATATATATATATATATATATATATATATATATATATATATAAGA
Source organism: Toxorhynchites rutilus septentrionalis (assembly GCF_029784135.1). Taxonomy (NCBI): domain Eukaryota; kingdom Metazoa; phylum Arthropoda; class Insecta; order Diptera; family Culicidae; genus Toxorhynchites; species Toxorhynchites rutilus. The sequence goes on along the minus strand of NC_073746.1, from coordinate 252,242,679 downwards.
ATGATAGCAGTTTCGTGTAACACGTTTGTAACGCGTTTGTCTGTAGCGCTGCCCCACATAATTGGAAATTTGGCACCCTTCCTGTTGAACGATTGATCTGAAATTTGGAACACACCTTTATCTCTGCAGTCATTATAAAACTGCGTATTTGATGATCTTGAAAATCCAAGATGGCGGCCGCAACAAAATGGCGAATTACATTTGTTCTGTCCATTTGTGTGCTTTCCCGAACAGAGCAGTCGATAACGGGCAACTTATGCAGCTGCTAGAATAGGAACAAAGAAGGGGGATAGCGAAACGAGAATATTTGAGATGTGAACTCCATTCTTGCATATTAAGTAAGCTATCGCTGGCGTATAAGTATTGCATCTCCTCTGAAGAAAATTCTCAGAATATTTCTGTGCCTGAAAAAACACTGCTCGTTTCGTGTGTTATATTTCCCCTCGAGCTGTGAACGCTAGCAAATATTTCACTTGAAGTGCATCTGGCATTGCAAGAGAAGAGTGCAAATGATTATAGATCGCTTCTAGCCACCAGTGTTTAGCTTTATGTGTGTTGCTTGTTTTCGTTGCGCGAAACTTAGAACTTGTTCGTCTCTTGTAGGGGGTCTCGTAGCCTAATTGGTTGCGTGTCCACTACTAAGCGAACGATCATGAGCTAATAACTCAGGGCCCCTCAACTGACCATCTTTGTGTATTATTCTAAATACTATGTCCACGCTACAATCATCATGTGTCGGTAATCCCAGTCCCTTACCGCTCACATTTTCGGTCTGCTGCATCGGTAATTGGCACTATTAATAACGCAACAATGGAAGCCCCATATCAACAGTCCCGCTGTGAACAGCCCAACTGTGAACATTCGAACAATAGCAATATTCTTACGCCGGAAAAAGGCGACATGTGTTGTGCATCGATAGAATAGGAATTCTCTTGCGCCTCAACGGCTACTGTGTTATAAATAAAACAAATGTTAATCGATAGATAGCGATACTCTTACGCCTCAAAATGGTAACAGTGTAATATACAACAAAAGATATCTTAAGATAAAAAATTTACACGAATGAATTCAGCTCTGTTACAGTTGCATTGCTAAATGAGCCCAATAAAATAAACTGTTGGGATAAAAAAAATCTCCTGTACATGTGAATAGCACACCTTCGATACTTTCAGTTGTCATTCGTATTTGTTCTCGTGAGAATCGGCTCTGTTCTAATGCAACAAGCTCCTAGCTTTGTTGACGGTTTTGACCGAGAGTCGAGAAACGATTTTTCATGAACGGTCATTCTCGCGATGTTTTATTTTTATCCATTTTTATGCCATAAAACCTATTCAGGGTTCCCGGATTTTTTTACTTTATGAAATTTCGACGTATTCGCAAATAATATTCAAAAAGATAAACCAACAAATTTAAAAAAAAAAGATTGCGTAGTCCTACGTCCAAAGCGGTCGTGTCTCGGATACAACCCCTCGAATTTTTTCGTTCAGGTTATGACTACTCTCCTGTTGCTGATATTAGGTTTGAACTTTGTGCTCCATTTCTTGTTTTTTCTTTCTTTTGGTTGATTATGTCAACTACTTCACGGTTAGAAAATGATTGATAACTTCGCTGAATAGCAGTGTGCGATGTCGTTCATTCACCCTTTGTATCAGACAAAATCGTTTTGTATGTTCACCACTCTGTCTTTCTGCTTGCTAGTTGGTGCGAGACTGTGATTTGACAGAGACGGATGGAGCATAAATGTTCCTCTCTCATCACATTTATCTGTAGAACAAACGCTGCATTTGCATTTGATTTGCAGCGGTATATAAATAATGTATCTCAATAATAAATTATTAGCTCGTAATTGACACCAACAATTGTATGTGAAAATGGGAATGCTTCCATTTCCGCTATTTTAAGTTTAAGTTAAGTATAGCATACCCAACAAATCATAGAAAACAATCGATTCGATTGGTGTGCAACTCATACAAATTTGTTATTAAACAAAAAAATATTGTTATTAAAGTTGAAAATATTTCATAAAAACGTGACCTGTCTTTTCTGATTTGGCCTCCTTAATGATAGACTTGATCCTACATCGAAAATTCAATTCTCGATCATCGAAGATAGAGGCATCCAAATCAAAAATGAAATTTAAAAATTGACAACTTTATTATATATATATATATATATATATATATATATATATATATATATATATATATATATATATATATATATATATATATATAAGAATGATAGCAGTTTCGTGTAACACGTTTGTAACGCGTTTGTCTGTAGCGCTGCCCCACATAATTGGAAATTTGGCACCCTTCCTGTTGAACGATTGATCTGAAATTTGGAACACACCTTTATCTCTGCAGTCATTATAAAACTGCGTATTTGATGATCTTGAAAATCCAAGATGGCGGCCGCAACAAAATGGCGAATTACATTTGTTCTGTCCATTTGTGTGCTTTCCCGAACAGAGCAGTCGATAACGGGCAACTTATGCAGCTGCTAGAATAGGAACAAAGAAGGGGGATAGCGAAACGAGAATATTTGAGATGTGAACTCCATTCTTGCATATTAAGTAAGCTATCGCTGGCGTATAAGTATTGCATCTCCTCTGAAGAAAATTCTCAGAATATTTCTGTGCCTGAAAAAACACTGCTCGTTTCGTGTGTTATATTTCCCCTCGAGCTGTGAACGCTAGCAAATATTTCACTTGAAGTGCATCTGGCATTGCAAGAGAAGAGTGCAAATGATTATAGATCGCTTCTAGCCACCAGTGTTTAGCTTTATGTGTGTTGCTTGTTTTCGTTGCGCGAAACTTAGAACTTGTTCGTCTCTTGTAGGGGGTCTCGTAGCCTAATTGGTTGCGTGTCCACTACTAAGCGAACGATCATGAGCTAATAACTCAGGGCCCCTCAACTGACCATCTTTGTGTATTATTCTAAATACTATGTCCACGCTACAATCATCATGTGTCGGTAATCCCAGTCCCTTACCGCTCACATTTTCGGTCTGCTGCATCGGTAATTGGCACTATTAATAACGCAACAATGGAAGCCCCATATCAACAGTCCCGCTGTGAACAGCCCAACTATGAACATTCGAACAATAGCAATATTCTTACGCCGGAAAAAGGCGACATGTGTTGTGCATCGATAGAATAGGAATTCTCTTGCGCCTCAACGGCTACTGTGTTATAAATAAAACAAATGTTAATCGATAGATAGCGATACTCTTACGCCTCAAAATGGTAACAGTGTAATATACAACAAAAGATATCTTAAGATAAAAAATTTACACGAATGAATTCAGCTCTGTTACAGTTGCATTGCTAAATGAGCCCAATAAAATAAACTGTTGGGATAAAAAAAAATCTCCTGTACATGTGAATAGCACACCTTCGATACTTTCAGTTGTCATTCGTATTTGTTCTCGTGAGAATCGGCTCTGTTCTAATGCAACAAGCTCCTAGCTTTGTTGACGGTTTTGACCGAGAGTCGAGAAACGATTTTTCATGAACGGTCATTCTCGCGATGTTTTATTTTTATCCATTTTTATGCCATAAAACCTATTCAGGGTTCCCGGATTTTTTTACTTTATGAAATTTCGACGTATTCGCAAATAATATTCAAAAAGATAAACCAACAAATTTAAAAAAAAAGATTGCGTAGTCCTACGTCCAAAGCGGTCGTGTCTCGGATACAACCCCTCGAATTTTTTCGTTCAGGTTATGACTACTCTCCTGTTGCTGATATTAGGTTTGAACTTTGTGCTCCATTTCTTGTTTTTTCTTTCTTTTGGTTGATTATGTCAACTACTTCACGGTTAGAAAATGATTGATAACTTCGCTGAATAGCAGTGTGCGATGTCGTTCATTCACCCTTTGTATCAGACAAAATCGTTTTGTATGTTCACCACTCTGTCTTTCTGCTTGCTAGTTGGTGCGAGACTGTGATTTGACAGAGACGGATGGAGCATAAATGTTCCTCTCTCATCACATTTATCTGTAGAACAAACGCTGCATTTGCATTTGATTTGCAGCGGTATATAAATAATGTATCTCAATAATAAATTATTAGCTCGTAATTGACACCAACAATTGTATGTGAAAATGGGAATGCTTCCATTTCCGCTATTTTAAGTTTAAGTTAAGTATAGCATACCCAACAAATCATAGAAAACAATCGATTCGATTGGTGTGCAACTCATACAAATTTGTTATTAAACAAAAAAAGATTGTTATTAAAGTTGAAAATATTTCATAAAAACGTGACCTGTCTTTTCTGATTTGGCCTCCTTAATGATAGACTTGATCCTACATCGAAAATTCAATTCTCGATCATCGAAGATAGAGGCATCCAAATCAAAAATGAAATTTAAAAATTGACAACTTTATTATATATATATATATATATATATATATATATATATATATATATATATATATATATATATATATATATATATATATATATATATATATATATATATATATATATATATATATATATATATATATATATGAATGATAGCAGTTTCGTGTAACACGTTTGTAACGCGTTTGTCTGTAGCGCTGCCCCACATAATTGGAAATTTGGCACCCTTCCTGTTGAACGATTGATCTGAAATTTGGAACACACCTTTATCTCTGCAGTCATTATAAAACTGCGTATTTGATGATCTTGAAAATCCAAGATGGCGGCCGCAACAAAATGGCGAATTACATTTGTTCTGTCCATTTGTGTGCTTTCCCGAACAGAGCAGTCGATAACGGGCAACTTATGCAGCTGCTAGAATAGGAACAAAGAAGGGGGATAGCGAAACGAGAATATTTGAGATGTGAACTCCATTCTTGCATATTAAGTAAGCTATCGCTGGCGTATAAGTATTGCATCTCCTCTGAAGAAAATTCTCAGAATATTTCTGTGCCTGAAAAAACACTGCTCGTTTCGTGTGTTATATTTCCCCTCGAGCTGTGAACGCTAGCAAATATTTCACTTGAAGTGCATCTGGCATTGCAAGAGAAGAGTGCAAATGATTATAGATCGCTTCTAGCCACCAGTGTTTAGCTTTATGTGTGTTGCTTGTTTTCGTTGCGCGAAACTTAGAACTTGTTCGTCTCTTGTAGGGGGTCTCGTAGCCTAATTGGTTGCGTGTCCACTACTAAGCGAACGATCATGAGCTAATAACTCAGGGCCCCTCAACTGACCATCTTTGTGTATTATTCTAAATACTATGTCCACGCTACAATCATCATGTGTCGGTAATCCCAGTCCCTTACCGCTCACATTTTCGGTCTGCTGCATCGGTAATTGGCACTATTAATAACGCAACAATGGAAGCCCCATATCAACAGTCCCGCTGTGAACAGCCCAACTGTGAACATTCGAACAATAGCAATATTCTTACGCCGGAAAAAGGCGACATGTGTTGTGCATCGATAGAATAGGAATTCTCTTGCGCCTCAACGGCTACTGTGTTATAAATAAAACAAATGTTAATCGATAGATAGCGATACTCTTACGCCTCAAAATGGTAACAGTGTAATATACAACAAAAGATATCTTAAGATAAAAAATTTACACGAATGAATTCAGCTCTGTTACAGTTGCATTGCTAAATGAGCCCAATAAAATAAACTGTTGGGATAAAAAAAAATCTCCTGTACATGTGAATAGCACACCTTCGATACTTTCAGTTGTCATTCGTATTTGTTCTCGTGAGAATCGGCTCTGTTCTAATGCAACAAGCTCCTAGCTTTGTTGACGGTTTTGACCGAGAGTCGAGAAACGATTTTTCATGAACGGTCATTCTCGCGATGTTTTATTTTTATCCATTTTTATGCCATAAAACCTATTCAGGGTTCCCGGATTTTTTTACTTTATGAAATTTCGACGTATTCGCAAATAATATTCAAAAAGATAAACCAACAAATTTAAAAAAAAAGATTGCGTAGTCCTACGTCCAAAGCGGTCGTGTCTCGGATACAACCCCTCGAATTTTTTCGTTCAGGTTATGACTACTCTCCTGTTGCTGATATTAGGTTTGAACTTTGTGCTCCATTTCTTGTTTTTTCTTTCTTTTGGTTGATTATGTCAACTACTTCACGGTTATAAAATGATTGATAACTTCGCTGAATAGCAGTGTGCGATGTCGTTCATTCACCCTTTGTATCAGACAAAATCGTTTTGTATGTTCACCACTCTGTCTTTCTGCTTGCTAGTTGGTGCGAGACTGTGATTTGACAGAGACGGATGGAGCATAAATGTTCCTCTCTCATCACATTTATCTGTAGAACAAACGCTGCATTTGCATTTGATTTGCAGCGGTATATAAATAATGTATCTCAATAATAAATTATTAGCTCGTAATTGACACCAACAATTGTATGTGAAAATGGGAATGCTTCCATTTCCGCTATTTTAAGTTTAAGTTAAGTATAGCATACCCAACAAATCATAGAAAACAATCGATTCGATTGGTGTGCAACTCATACAAATTTGTTATTAAACAAAAAAAGATTGTTATTAAAGTTGAAAATATTTCATAAAAACGTGACCTGTCTTTTCTGATTTGGCCTCCTTAATGATAGACTTGATCCTACATCGAAAATTCAATTCTCGATCATCGAAGATAGAGGCATCCAAATCAAAAATGAAATTTAAAAATTGACAACTTTATTATATATATATATATATATATATATATATATATATATATATATATATATATATATATATATATATATATATATATATATATATATATATATGAATGATAGCAGTTTCGTGTAACACGTTTGTAACGCGTTTGTCTGTAGCGCTGCCCCACATAATTGGAAATTTGGCACCCTTCCTGTTGAACGATTGATCTGAAATTTGGAACACACCTTTATCTCTGCAGTCATTATAAAACTGCGTATTTGATGATCTTGAAAATCCAAGATGGCGGCCGCAACAAAATGGCGAATTACAATTTGTTTTTCAAAACCCCATCAATATGTGTATCAAATTAACAGGCTTGACTAGTAGAACACAGTTGTTTATAAAAAATAATTCCAAAATGACGATATATATTTTTTTCAAAACCCCATCAATATGAAAACTTGTAGCCGCTACCACAAAATGGCGCTATACATATTTGTTTCAAACCCCCATCAATATGGGTTTCAAATGAAAGGGCTTGACAAGTGGAAAATAGTAGATTACATGAATCCAAATCCAGGATGGCTGCAGTTACAAAGTAGCCAATTACTTTTAAAACAGTTTAATTCAGCTCGACCTGATCCTGTGTATTTTTGTAAATATTATCAAATGAATGGAACACACTACATTATGAACAACACAAATCCAAAAAAGTCACCGCCACTAAATAGTCGACTAAATGTTTTTTTTTTGCAATCCCGTCATTATCAGTATCAAGGGGGAACAATCACCATGTGGCGGTAATCCCTTACCGCTCACATTACGGTCGCTAATTGGTACTACTAATAACACAACCATGGAAGCCTCATATCAACAGTCTGGCTGTGTATGGTCCTACTGTGAACATTCGAACAATACGAATAGTCTAAGGTGGCATGTGTATCGATAAGAAAGGAATACTATGACACCTAAATAGCTACTGTGTACTATACAACAAAAAATTATCATGAGATAAAAATGTACACGAATAAATTTGGCTCTGTTACTGCTGAATTGCTAAATGAGCCTAATAATCGTTATCGGTATCAATACATCATGAAAACATTCAGAAAAAATTAGGTATGAAATATTTCTTTTCAAATTGTTGAATGGTTTTACTGTAGAGAAACATACTAATGATACAGATAATGTGCTGAAAACTATAAAATAAAATAAGTAAAAAAAACTTTTTAACCTTAACGGCTTCATTGTGATTAAACATAATAACAATTCAGAAAATGTACTAAAATCTAAAAAATAATTAGGCAAGTGGCAGTTGGCAGTTGTCACACTCCTTTCTGTATTAACCTAGGGCATTAATGAGACTAAAATAATATCATGGGACACGTCGGATTCCCATTATACCCAGTTAATGACTCCATCATGTGTCCCACGATTTTTTTTCTTGTTCGTCCTATAGCAATGAAAAAGTCTATAGACGAATAAAAGTCCATTATACGTTCAAACTTTCTCAGGGAGCTTTTACTGTGACTGATCATCTTTCTTCCAGTCTGACGAATCACGCAGAGGTTTTTTTATTTTTTTATTTAATTTGACTCAAGGGAGTGAGGAGTCATAACCTAGCAGTGCATTTTCAAACCTCAGTCCTAAATTTTAACTTAAGTCTAAATTCGAAGGTTCCGTAAGGATTACGCGATGAGGGTTGTTTTTAGAGACAATCAAATTGTAAATTAATCATTTTTATTTGTAAAAGACGTTTCTCTGGTCTGCAGAACAATGGAAGAACAGAAATAATACTGTTACGCCTAAATTACTCCTACTAAAGGGTGTGTCACATCAAATTGCATCACGGAAAAAACGCTGTAGAAATTCGCCCAGTAGACCGATCCTTTTGAAAATTTTAGACAGTGAAATAAAAACTATTAAACATCTTTTGGCATTTTCCATTTTTCATACTTCGAGCCCAAGCCCGTATGCTCGTACCTTCCTCTTTACCCCGTCCATAAGGTTCTGTACAACGTCAGGTTGTAGTTTTTTTTGAACAGAAATCCATTTTCTCTTCAAGTCCGCCTCCGATTTGACAACTTTTGGGTTCTTCCGGAGGGCCTGCTTCATAATCGCCCAATTTTTCTCTATTGGGCGAAGCTCCGGCGCGTTGGGCGGGTTCATTTCCTTTGGCACGAAGGTGACCCCGTTGGCTTCGTACCACTCCAACACGTCTTTTGAATAGTGGCACGAAGCGAGATCCGGCCAGAAGATGGTCGGGCCCTCGTGCTGCTTCAATAGTGGTAGTAAGCGCTTCTGTAGGCACTCCTTAAGGTAAACCTGCCCGTTTACCGTGCCGGTCATCACGAAGGGGGCGCTCCGCTTTCCGCAAGAGCAGATCGCTTGCCACACCATGTACTTTTTGGCAAACTTGGATAGTTTCTGTATGCGAATCTCCTCCGGAACGCTGAATTTGTCCTCTGCGGAGAAGAACAACAGGCCCGGCAGCTGACGAAAGTCCGCTTTGACGTAGGTTTCGTCGTCCATTCCCAGGCAATGCGGCTTCGTCAGCATTTCGGTGTACAGCTTCCGGGTTCGCGTCTTCCCCACCATGTTTTGTCTTTCGTCGCGGTTAGGAGCCTTCTGAACCTTGTATGTACGCAGGCCCTCCCGCTGCTTGGTCCGCTGGACGAATGAACTTGACAAATTCAGCTTATTGGCGACATCCCGGACCGAACTTCTCGGATCACGTCTAAACTGCTTAACTACGCGCTTGTGATCTTTTTCACTGACGGAGCATCCATTTTTGCCGTTCTTCACCTTCCGGTCGATGGTTAGGTTCTCGAAGTATCGTTTTAGTACTCTGCTGACCGTGGATTGGACGATTCCCAGCATCTTACCGATGTCCCGATGTGACAACTCCGGATTCTCGAAATGAGTGCACAGGATTAATTCACGACGCTCTTTTTCGTTCGACGACATTTTTCCAAATTTACGAAAAATTTACAGTGAAGCATGGCCAACGTGATCTATACACTCTTATCTGATTTTAAAGCGAAAGCTGAAGATATAATTCCTAAAAATTAAATTTCTACAGCGTTTTTTCCGTGATGCAATTTGATATGACACACCCTTTATGTAATATACCATAACCTAATAGAACAAAAAATACTCTTACGCCTAAATGGCTAATACTGTGTAATTTAAAATTTAAAGAAACCATAAACATGTAACATGTATACGACTAGAACCCGGCTCTGTTACAGCTAAAATGCTAATAAGCCTTAATAAATAAACAAATGGGATAAAAATAATTCATCGACTTCAAAGCATGTACCGCATTAAATATATAATACAGAGGTGAATGAAACTAATTTTTAAAGCCTCTTTAATAAAATTTTATAAAAATACTGCAGGGCGGACTCGATTATATACAGTCTTTGATTTCTTTTCACTGTATATAATTGAGTCAAAAAATATATATTTTTTAATTTGTTTGTTTATGCACATTATTTCTTTTTCTTTTAATATAAAAGAAGAATTTAGTTTTTGATTCATTCCCATAAAGTCATAAAACACATTTCTCACATGAAAAAAAAAATCTACTCAAAATCTCTCAGGAGGTGATAGGTGATGAAATTTGATGAAAAAAATGCTTCTAAGAATATGGTCGAATTTCAACAATGACGGAGTTATCGAACATGTTTGTTGTTCCGGGAACTGACAGAATTGAACTGGCTCAAAAAGTTCACTACGTAGGACGATTCTGTTGCTACCATTTGAAAGATGAGAATATATTTGAGAAACATCAAAAGTAGTGGATTTAAATAACATTTTGGAAGTGAAAAACTTTTGAAATAGTAGTTTTGAAGATTTTATTATGAATTTTATTCCAAAAATTCATAATAAACTTGATTGTTTCTATTAACAAAATTAAAAATCTCAAACTGTTCTACAATTTTTTCTTTGACACCCAACCTTTATTTAACCATATTTAACCATATTTAAAATATAAAAAAAATAATATTTTATTCAAAATTCAAATAGCCGTTGTCCGAAAAGCTAATCAAGACAGAAGAATATATCAAATGAAACTTTTTGCTAGATTAATCAGGGGAATAATTTTCATTTATTTCACTTCACGTCAAAAAATGAAAATAAAATTGACGGTAATTTATATAACAAATAAATCACCTTTTGCTAAATTATGCTGCATTTACCAAAGTCAAAAAGATCACAATCAATAAAAATCTTCTAAATTGACCCAGAAACTACCAGAAACCGGATTGTTGGTTTATTCTATTCCAAATATAGATCAAAATAATGATTAACAGCACTACCCTAGGCATTTCACTTTACATTCCACGAAACATTCCACGTTACATAATAATTTCTAGATAGTTGTGTGAGAACAATGTTATCCAAGGTAGTGAGTCACCTACAAGCAACATTATTATTCGAGTATTAAAATCCTAACTCCAAACAAGCAAGCATAATAGTCTCAATTAGTATGTAACTCGAAACGTAACATATGATACAATCGAAATAATTTTACAACATTGTCTATAGAGAGGTAGTTTTTTCCGTTTAGATATATTGTTTAGAATTTCAGATGCAACACGCCTCATACACCCATGAAAACTATTCGTGATACACTTTCCAGTCAACAAACCAAAACAATATTTTAGCAATAGCTATGTTCCACTATGTTCTACTCCTTACTTGGTGGTTATCCCAGTCGCTGGTGTATGCGGCTGTGTTGGAATTCTCCCTGCGGAACTCGCCAAAATCCAATGTTGATCCCGGAGGCATTTTCTGAAGCTTCAAGGCCAGACCCATAGTGAAAACTTCATTGCCCATATCCATAGTGAATCCGGGTGCTTTCCCGACGCCACACAGGTTCCTTACACAATCACGCTACGGAAACTTTTCCAATGACCTATATTTCAGGTCTACCAAATTCCTGGAGATAATCCATTCACATATTGGAGAATAAATATTGGACGAGGTATCTTCCTCGGAAACGCAATGCCCGATCCAAATCTTGACTTCCAACATTCACTTCTTCAGCTCTGCACCATTTCCAATTGATTCAGTCACTTTGAAACACTTAAACTGTTCGCCAAAACACACATACAAAACTGCAAATGAATCTATCTTTTTTTTTCGAGTGACCCACTCTGCACTCAGCTCGCAAACAAACGGATATGTTCTCCTTAAAAACTACCAATGTTTCCGATATTCGCTATAACTTTTTATTCGGCAAAGAATATTTTCTGCTATTGAATACTTTTAGCATTCTGTATATTGTATTCACTATAAATTCAAAAGCTGTGATATTGTGCTAACACGTTGCTTCACATTCATATGTATTAGTTATCTACGATACTGATATTGTTGCTGCTAAATATTTGCTCGTTCCCGTGGATCAAACTTACAAACTACAATTTTACTACTTTTACCAAAAAATCTTTGTTTCAATTTTTGTTTTGTGTTTTGTTGAATATTTTTTTCAGGTTTTTGCTGCTTATGAAAAATAATACTAAAAAGAAGATAGTCGACCAGCCAATTTCACTTGGAGGTGAATGCTTTATTGTTACTGCTGTTGTGCTTCATTCCGATAACGTTACCAAACTAAAATAAAACCTGATTCTGTGTGGAAAATTAAACCGTCTGCAAGAATCTTTCCCGCTCTCGGCACACTTCCTGCGAGCTCCCGCTCTCGACACGGAATGCATTTTCTACCTTTCTACACCCACCCCTTCGGGACAACGCAGGATAACGTCTCTCACGGAAAATTTCTCTATTCCTCCTTCTCCGAAAAAGTGGGCCTCGGGATTTTCACTTCCCAATATTGTGTGCATCCAAATTTGAGTGATCGTTCAGGATGGATAAATAACGGTCGTGGTCCCTTTCCTCTTCCGTTGTTTACCAGTTCTCTCATTCTCTCACGCAATTCATCTCCGAACTCTCTGTTGGGCCGATGTCCTCCTAGTCGGAGTCCAGCAGAAGGGTTAGAGTTCAAAAACCTACAACTGCGTGCGCAGGTTTCGAATTTCGAACGAAGCATGGCAAATGCATTCTCTCGCCCGCCATGTGGCGATTTCACCCGTTCGAGGTGAAACTCCAGGAAAAGGGGTTCTGGATAGAACGTGCCGAGCCGAGCGAGGCTTTCATCCATAATCTATTAATCACAATCGTCTGCTGTGCAATGTGGGTCAACTGAGGTAAATTCGCCTCAGCAGTCGACCTTGACGGCTGGTAGTCACATTCGAAGCTAAAGGGGGTTAAACGAGATTCGCACATTCTATTTGGCCTAACCAAAGAACGCTCATTGTACTCAGTTAATTTTATAAAACTCATTCGACACTGGTAAATTAAAAAATGATTTGCATACGAATTGAATCGGATATTCTCTAAGATTTGTTTGATGTGTTTTACATTACGACTCTCTAATCCGTAAATGGTTTAAATTAGGTTCAGTTCTACAAATTGGCTTAATTAACTAAAACAGTTTAAAACCTCTATAATCCAAGACAATAAGACAGCAACAAATACAAATAGAGCGTCCGTTCTGCGGACAATGTGGAGAGAGGAAATACTGCAATTTATGCTTCCAGCTTATTGAGTAAGGAAGGGTGGCCCTGACCCGACATCCTCACTACAATAGATCAAACTAATGGTCGCAGTGGTACAATGCTCCTACAGAAGAAGACCCGACATCCTAAATTGCAATGTAATTCATCACATAAAATTCTTGCTTTTTGGCAACTTCAGTAATGAAATGTGTGGTATAACTCTTTAACTATGTTTTCTACCGATCGGCGTGGCTCATGAGTGTTAAAGAAGGGGGAAGCAAAGGGCAAATCGGACATCTCTTTTTTCGACTCCCGGGCAAAAAAGATACACCCAATAAAATGGAGCTAAGATCGAGGAGAATTATTAGAATGCGATCACCCGAGGAGGGTCCCCGAACTGGAGCTGGTTCTGGAACGGGCGAGCGACCAGCGGCTGGAGGACGATGTGCAAAAGCTGGCCACTAGCCGGGTCAACCCGAAGAGCTACCGCCACATGAAAACAGCAGCCATCGACATCACCCAAGACACGCTGCGCCTACGAGACGTGTTGCGACTGCCAGACGACAGTAGTCCACACTTCTGGGTACCACTAGGTGACGGATCATGTGGACACACGAAATGAACAAATTCGTGATCCGCGCCTATTACATCTGCACTGCTTTGGAGACGGACGCCCTCGAACACTGACACTATTCGAGGAAGCGTATCCAGAGTTCGTCGGGAGGCTTGATCAGAACGCGATGAACGCGAGACGTAGAGCGATCATAAGCAACAACATGCTCTACCAAATGGAAATCGACGAAATCAAGCAGCAGATACAGAGGGAAATAAGCTCCAGAACAAACAGAGCAAGCGATGTGTCGAGACGAAGTTCAGTACGGCTGAGCAATTCATTCGCGAGTGGGGCACGCGAATCTGTAGCACAAGTGGAGGGCACAGTACAACAACCCCCTCAGTCGGAAGGCCCACAACCAGGTTAACAGCTACTACGCGATCTGGTCTTCCACTACGACGAGGCGATCTTGCAGTTCCGCGACACAGACCCTTTATCGTGCCCTAGGATCCTGAAGTTGCAGCATTTCCGCAGGCTGACAAGTGCAGTAGAGCTAATGAACGAGCACGTTGTTCCGCTGCACATGATTGATGCTGAGGACATGGAGGAGCTGCAACTGAAAGTTTACTGTGTATAAGGCCAAGAGGCGGACTGCTCCAATACTCCGTGAAAGGCGTGAGCCTCCATATCGAAGAAGATTGGAGCAACGGATCCTAAACAAGCGCGCCGCAATTGGAAGGAGGCAGCAGATCGGCGAAATTATGTCGCCAAATTGCTGTGATCGTGCGGCCTACTGAACTTCGCCAGCTGGGAGCTCACCAGCTGACGGAAAAACTCGACATACTGGTACAGCAATTGAGCGTTTTTATAAAACGGCTGAAACGTTACTCTGACTCTGCAAAGCGACAGGAACAAAATCGGATGTTCAGGGATAACGAGAAAGCGTTCTACGACCACATTAGCAACGAGAAGCCCGACTATCGCGAAGGTTTGCCAGATATTAGCGATGTTACGAACTTCTGGGCTGGTATTTGGGAGCCCCAGTACAACATCGCGACGGACAAATGTGGTTAAGACGGGAGGAGGAGAGTTGAGGTGAAATTGGAGAGATGCCAGCTATCATCGTCGGAGAGAACGATATCCGCGAAGCCTCGCGCTACCTGAGAAACTGGGCACCACCGGGCCCTGATGGTGTTCAGAACTTCTGGCACAAGAAGCTGACCGTTGCACACAGGGATGCCAACCTTCCGGATTTTTCAGGATTTCTCAGACTTTTTAGCACGCTCCCTGATATCCTGACGAACACTCAATTTATCCTGATTTTTCTGAAATGATCCTGATTTTTCCTGATTTTTGTACTCTTTACATTATTCGTAATAAATATACTGGTTTCCATGCCAAAGTTTTCTGTCATGTTAATTCTCCGGTTCGCACTTGTATATATCTTACATGAGGTCTCGAACAGAACATTTTTAAATATATATACATATAGATAGAGAGATGAGGGAAATCAAGAAATTGTAAATCATTTCGAATTACAATTTCAGTTCACGATTTTGTCAAACACTTCGAAAAAAAGATTTTTCCATCACATAGAACTCATATTTAATACGGAATGGTTGATTTTCATTAGAAGCTTAATTCCAGAAGTGCACTATGGCCATATAAAATATCATTCTTCTCCCAATTTTTAATTTTTTTTTATGCCGTAACAACACTCCTTTAAGTGGATTGTATATTGTGTCCAACTTTAAGCTCAATCAGTTCCGTACTTTTTGAGTTTTTGACGCGTACACAAACGAACAGAACATTTATATATATATATATATATATATATATATATATATATATATATATATATATATATATATATATATATATATATATATATATATATATATATAAGTTATAGTTGCTGGGTTTTTTTAAAAAACTAACACTTGACTGCGCCAGGTCCTAACTAGAACTAACTAGATTTTATTTTCCAAAAGCTTTTATTAATCACAAAACACTTCGTCAGCATTCCATGCCGTTGTTGTTGTCCGTCCGTTGTTTATGTTTATCCGATGATGCGAACCGATGCTGTCGAGATGTTTATGTTCCCATTTCCAGTCTCCGGGATCGCTGAATCTGCACCTCGCGCGCTTATCTGTTGGCGGCAATTATGCCGTTCGAATTTGATACCGCCATGGGTGGCGGCAATGCAGCTGCTGTTGATAATCTATTGTAGGGTTCTCTGACACACCTGTCCGTAACTACTCCCCCCCTTGGAAACGCAACGTCCCGATGCGTTTTATTCAATAGTTCCATATTGAGTTGTGGCTCCTGATTATTATTTGAGGATTTTTGTGTAAATATCCTGATTCTGAGATTATTGTTTTTCAATATACAAATTGCAATTATTATAACGAGCATAAAACTGCATGTGGAAATCCCCACTGTTGCTATAGTATGTTGGTTATGGTTTTGTGTTATATCTTCTAGAAAATGTCTATTTTCATTTTGCAGGTCATCTATCGTTTTCGTTTTTTCGAATTTTTGTACGGAAATTTGCAATCCTTGGAGAGGTAAAACGAATGGCTGATTTTTCTCCGTAAATTCTAGGCTTGAGAACTTAGTGTCGTTTATTTGAATGGAACAGTTATGATACTCGATAAGGGCCGTTCCTGTCAGGTTTCTTCCAGTAATTCCGCAGGTGGATGTCACATGTGAATAAGTTTCTTGTTTGATTAGTACATGATTATCTGTTATGGATTTAATCACATTGTCCGTGCTGCATGATTCAAAAGTGCAGTTACCTGGTAATCATGTAGAAGTTTCGAAAAGCAATTATCTTTGCTGAAGTCCAAAACGCTATTTTTAGTACAGATTTTGTTTCCTTCGACTTGTTCGCATTCCTTCGTGATGAAATATGTCTTTCCTGTGCTGATGATGGCAATCTTCGATGGTAACTTAAGTGTCTTGTGATCTCTTGGTATTGTTTCTAAAATTAAAGAAAAATTACTGCTCACCTTGGCGATATGCTGTCGTCTTGGTGGCTGATAGAGCGTAGCTCGGATGCTTCGTTGTTGTCCAGCAAATTTTCGGTAAGCCGCCGAAAATAGCTCCAACGAAATCACTGCTCACTTTGGCGATATGCTGTCGTCGCGGTGGCTGATAGAGCGTGGCTCGGGTGCCTCGTTGTTGTTCCACAAATTTTCGGTAATCCGCCGAAAATAGCTGCAACGCTGGAAACACAACTTTTAACACCAACTACCGACACGCGCCAGTTATAGTTGCTGGGCAACGTTCGGGTTTTTTAAAAAACTAACACTTGACTGCGCCAGGTCCTAACTAGAACTAACTAGATTTTATTTTCCAAAAGCTTTTATTAATCACAAAACACTTCGTCAGCATTCCATGCCGTTGTTGTTGTCCGTCCGTTGTTTATGTTTATCCGATGATGCGAACCGATGCTGTCGAGATGTTTATGTTCCCATTTCCAGTCTCCGGGATCGCTGAATCTGCACCTCGCGCGCTTATCTGTTGGCGGCAATTATGCCGTTCGAATTTGATACCGCCATGGGTGGCGGCAATGCAGCTGCTGTTGATAATCTATTGTAGGGTTCTCTGACACACCTGTCCGTAACTTATATATAGAGATAATGTGTATGTAGATGTATCCCTAGAATTATTAATGTAGAAATACGTTTCAGAGTGTAAAATTACACTTAAATTTTTTGAATCCACAGTTAATATGAAAAGATTTTATATGTGATTTGTTCGTCTGATTCAATATAGAATAAACTTTAATGATGGGACTATGGTAAATGTATCTAAAACCGTACTAAATATCATAAAAATTAGGAAAAAATCAACAAGTCTTCCACTGTTGAAATGCTTTCCTCATTTGTTGAGTAAAGATTTATTCCAAAGAAATGATGAATTCAGTGAAAATTTATATTGATATTAATATTGATTTCTCTGCAATTGACTGTAGTGAAGCTCTAGGTTTTTCGTAAAAAATATAAACGATCAAAAAATCAGGTGAAACACTAGCATTTCCGCTTATGAGAGGATTTATACCATGCTTATTAATTCTTTTACATATCCGGTCTTCGCCCGAAGGTAGATATACTCTGTTTCTGGTGGGATTTGGATTGGATTCTGTATTATGAGCTACTACCAAGCAACCTGTTCCTCACATGTATGGCTCGCAGCAGTTTTCGACGAGGACGCAAACATGTTCTGGGAGGATACAATATTTAAGCTGTGTGAAAGATGGCGAAAGATTGTGAAACAGAACTATGGATATATAATTAAATTATAATGCTTTGATTGAAAATGATGTTTTTGTTTTCCCAAAAATCGACATTAACTTTTCGGACAACCCAATATAAGCTATCCTGATTTATCCTGATTTTTATTTTCATTCTTCCTGATTTTTTCAAATTATAGTTGGCAACCCTGGTCGCACATCCAAAGATAGCTGAGTGCTTCAACAAGCTGCTACGTGACCCACACAACCTCCCTGAATTCGCCACCCGTGGCGTCACCTTCCTCCTCCCGAAAGACAGCAACACATTGTACTCATCAAAGTACAGACTGATAACGTGCCTATCGAGTCTGCACAAAATACTGAGCAGCATCATTACCGCCAAAGTTTCTGCTCACTGCGAACAACATCAAATCATCGCAGATGAGCAGAAAGGATGCAGGAAAAATACGCATGGCTGCAAAGACCAGGCCATCATCGACGCAGCCATAGTCGGCCAGGCGGTATATAACCAGCGGAACCTACACATCGACTATAAGAAGGCTTATGACTCCATACAAAATTGATCCAGTTGTAGTTAGGTTCCTGCAGATAAAGAGGGGGATATTCCAAGGCGATTCTTTCAGCCCGCTCTGGTTTTGTCTGGCACTAAATACGCCTCAGTAGGACGCTCAATAGAAACGGTCATGGCCATAAAATAAGGTATGGCGACGGCGCCCACGAAGAAGTGACCCATACCTTTTACATGACCGATCTAAAGGTCTACGCTGATTCTCGTCACCGTCTAGGTGTAGCTATCCGGGTTGTCGAAGATATAAGCAGGGACATCTGTATGGAGTTCGGAATCGACAAGTGCCTGTGTCCATCTGCTGAAAGGACAACTCACCGAATCCGGAGGCTACGAGGTCTATGACGGCGAGTTTATACAAAACATGGTTCTTGGCGAATCTTACAAATACCTTGGATTCCAACAGCTCACCGGGATTCACCACTCCGACATCAAGACGGAGCTGCGAGACAAGTTCTTGAGTCGAGTGAACTGTGTCCTGAGGACTTTCCTCAACGCGGGGAACAAGGTACGTACCATCAACACATTCGCGGTTCCCTTGCTGGCCTTCAGTTTTGGTGTAGTCAAGTGGAGCAAAACTGACTTAGAGGGCCTTGAGAGGAGGATGAGGAGAGCATTCAAAGAGGCCGGAATGCACAATCCTTAATCGGCACTGGAGAGAGTATCACTACCACGCAAAGAAGGGGGAATTGGAATAGTCGACATATCTGCACTGTGTGTTGCCCAGGTACGACAACTGCGTGAGTGCTTCAGAGAACGCGCCAACCAAATCGCGCTATGCCGGGCTGTCTGCACTGCTGACAGAGGATACAGCGCTCTGCACTTGGCGCAAGCGGAGTACTAATTCAACTGCAATCTGCAGACAGTGGAGGAGAAGATTGCAGCTTGGAAGAAGGCATTGCATGGAAGCGCTGAAGGTGTTGAATACGGAAAAGGAATTGACTGGCATCCAAAAGTCGGTCATCCTTAGCATCTGCGCGATTGTCCGACAATTCCTCGGTCAGGACTAAAAAGCACGAGCATGCAGATACGTGCATTCCGCAGAGCCTAGTCCCCGTTTGGCATTCAGAAGCCCGGGGGCAGGTGAATATTCGACCAGTATTGCCACACGTACAGATTTATCTGGAGTGGTACAGATTTTTTCGTTATTTTTGGTACCGGTTCGGTACGGTACAGAGTACAGATTTTCGTCAAAAAGTACAGATTGGTACAGATTTTTCCATTTGTGAAATTTCTTACACTTGAACAAAGCAACATTGAGGAACATGGCAACTTTAACGCCGCAGTATTGCTTGGTGCTGCTGATCATAAAAGCATTTACAATGCAATGATTCATCAGTTTCCTTACAAGAATCGTCTGAAAGGATTCGCGTCGGACGGCGCAACGTATGTTTTGCCCCAGATCAACAGATTGAATCGTTTGTTTCAGGCTGAAAAACCTGAATTCACGATGCTAGATGAAGAGCTGAAAGATTTTTATTTGATCATTCTCACTAATATCTACGAGGAATCTTACGTTGTTTCAATGTCCAATGCTATTAAATATGAAGATCATTTTGTAAAGCGACATGAATTTTAGGTTGGAATAGCAGCAGAAGAAATTATCAGAACAATGGACAGCGAAAGGCAGATCATTTCAAAGGATATTTGTCGCAGTTTTTCCGTGGAGCTGATCAAACAAATGAGAAAAAGATTCGATTTTGATGATTCGACGCTCAAGTTTACGGCATGGTTAAATCCCAGAAACTTTTCCTATTTGACTAGCATTAACGAGCGTTTCGAGGATTGACTAGCATTAACAAGTGTTTCCAGGATTCTACAATGGGAATGTACAAGATGTGGAGAATCAATTCTGTAGCCTAAAGATAAAATTACCCCGTAAGGTAAACTGACCAGACGTTCCCGCGTTACGCGGGACAGTTCCGCATTTCAACAAAATGTCCCGCGTAGGATTACGTCCCTCGAAACGTCCCGCATTTGGCTAAAGGAACAAAAATGTCCCGCGATATCAACATATTTCAGTATTACAATTTGATCATGTTGATTTTCTTAAATGGATGAACCTCAAAAAAAGAATTTTTATTTGGCAGACTGTTCAAGAGCGCTTCCAATGCCTTCAACGATTAATACGTTGAACTGGTTTCATCGCACCGACAGTGGACTTTTTGTATAGAAAGTGTCAACAGGAAACGACAGCAACAAAATCGGAAAATTGATTTTTATGAAGATTTGATTTTTATAAACATTTATAATGATTTTTATAAAAGTCCCCTATTGATCCGCAGGGACCAACGTGAGTCAAACGAAAAGTTCATCTTTGGTTCTCTAGCTCGGTCAGGGCTTAACGTGTTAAATAATCCGGAAGAACTAGTGTATGCTGGACAGGAAGAGGCAGGGTTGTTTGATGAAGTATCGCAAATGAAACAAATGTTGGCCGGAACCTCAATCATGGCTGATGAAAAGATGTATGTCGACATATTCGTTTACCTTTCCGTGGCTGTGGTAGTCAGCTATCTCTCCATTTTGACCATTCACTTCAAAGTTTTCTATAGGCCGCAGCTGGGGTATGTTGGGAAGGTTGGCGGTCTACGCGACAATGTTTATCTCCAGCCGATCCATTATCCATTCTCCAGTGATCTTTTGGCATAATGGGCTGATCCCCGTTTCGGCATAAAGACCATATCACCTTCGCAAGTTTCGCAAGCACTTCGTACTCGCTCCCCGTTCACCATATGACTCGAAAAAAGAGCAGCTTGGACATTCCCTTCTCGTCTGTCAGAGAAGGACCTTCTTCGGGAACTTGATGTGGATGATATATTCGACGTCATCGCTTACCTGGGGAACGTAAAGTACTCGGTCTCCGGCCATTCGTTGAATTCTAGCATCAAGCACGTCTCGTCTTCCATTATGAGTACGAAAAGAAGTTTTTCACCTCTTTCGCCGGAAAGAAGTTTTTCACCAGCACCTGAAGCTACTCCTTCTGTCTGGGTGATTGCCTGCTGCTCAGAAACTGCCGGTCTCGTCTGACGCTTCCACATAAAAATGTCCGACCGTTTGGCCGGTTGTTTCGATCTCCCGGTTTAAGGAGCGACAGGGAGAGGATGTTGTAAATACCAGATCGGCCATGTCTGGCGGACACAAAGTGTCTCAGGATGCCCAACTCATTTGCTGTGGGGTCAAGCTGATAGTATGACAAAATCATGAAGTTGCTTGACAGTGCTGCTGCTGCTTATCAACAGCCTGGAATAATTTTTGTTGTAGGCTTAATAAACGTAATATTTAAGAAAATTTTGTTCCATTAAATTATTTTTTTTAGGTTTTTTTTTCATCGCCATCCGAAAATAGTCCCTTTTTTAATGCATACGTTAACACTAAATTGGATGAAAAATGGATTGAAATTTTCGCGCATTTCATTCGGTAATTTGAAGAAAATTGTTGAATTTGAATCGTGCTTGCCAGGCTTTAATGCTCTAACTGAGCCAGTGATTTTCAGGCGTAAACAAAATCTAAACCACCGAAAAATCACAACTGAATGACGATACTTAGAAAAAAATAATACAGATCAGGTTTGATTACAAGGACACATGTTAAGTGTTTCACGAATAAATGGATTCGTTAAACTATGGTTTATTTTAACATAACGTATATACATAACGTTTTGTTTTTTGTGTCCCGCGTTAGAACTTTGAACATCTGGTCACTTTACCGTAAGGAAATCACAATTTCGGAAAATGAGCATGTGCAGGGTTGGTGGACAAAAAATGGATACCTAAAAAAAATTTACGGTTCGCTCGCCTTTTCGGCGCTTCGATGCCTTGTGTGTAACGTTCTCACTATGCCTCACTCCTCGACAACTATCAAGCGATTTTTTTTCTGAATATAATCAGAACCAAAATAAGCTTTGAAATCGGCTCAGCAACGATACGATGAACGCTATTTTGAGATCAAAGGATTTGGTCAAGCATCGTGGTGGCAGCTCGAAAATTTGAAAAAAAATATAATATGCAATTTAGATTAAAAAAAATATGTATAAGCATCATCAAACACACGAATAACTTGCAAATGTAAATGTAGTATTCGTAGTAAATAAATAAGTATTTTTTTGATGCTAATAATTTTTTTTTCTCTACAAAAAATATTTTCGCTGGTACAGATTTTTGGTACAGACTTTAAAATAAACGTACAGATGAGAAAGATTTTTTAACCCTCCGGTACAGATTTAAATGTGGCAACACTGCATATGATGCTTCTGGTGGTCAAGCGGCTTCAGTTCTTGCGTCAATTTGATCTTGTAAGAATGTATGCCAAGATCTTTTCGTAAAATTCGCCACAACGACGTTACAGAGATGCCCAACGCTTGAGAACGACGTGTGAGAGACTGATTTGGGTCTTCCTCAATTGATGCGCTAGCGGCAGCAATATTCTCGACACTACGGGCACTTCTTTGTCTCACTGACATGGGAACATTTCGCACTGTGCATGTGTATTCAAAATTTCCCTCTAGACGCTCAATTGTTGATCTGGCAGGACGGTTATGACGACCATAAATTGACTTCGAATTTCGGTAGTGAATTTTAATAATCTCGACTCGTTGTTGAATCGTATATCTTTCCATTATGAAATGGCAAACCTTACTGAAGAGAAATGTCAAGAGAGCGGGAAAAAATATGGCGTCATTTGCTGCCCCTATCGGTCTACTTTTGTAGCGTCCCTATTGAAATACCCGTTATATTCCCATCCTAGAAACCTGGAAACGCTTCTATCATAACGTTAAGACTTGTCAAATTGGGAAAGTTTCTGGGATTTAACCATGCCGTAACCTTGAGCGTCGTTACATCAAAATCGTATTTTTTTTTCATTTGCTTGATCAGCTCCACAAAAAAACTGCGACAAATATCTTTAAAATCCTCTGCCTTTCGCTTTCCATTATTCTGATACTTCCTTCTGCTGCCACATTCCAACCTAAAAATGTTGGCCGCTTTTCAATTGATTCAAATTTAATAGCATTGGGCATTGGAACAACGTAAGATGCATCGCAAATATTAGGGAGCACGATCAAATAAAAATCTCTCAGTTCTTCATGTAGCATTGTGAATTCAGGTTTTTCAGCCTGGAACAAACGATTCAATATGAGGCAAAACATAATCCATAATAAGGGTATAGGATTTTAAGCGGCTTGAGTTCCAAAATTTCCTGTATTACCTCGAATTCGTTAGTTCTTTTTGGACTATTGGATATATAGGTATATATGGCCATCAATAAATGCTCAAGATAGTCAGGGACTTTGGCGTCGTGCACAAATTACGTAACAAATTACGTAATTACGGGTGGGGGGAGCGGTGTCGAGGTTGCATTGCTTTCTGTGCATTAGAGATAGGAAATTGCTTTACGTAGGGGGGGAGAGGGCCCAAAATCCGGATTTTTAGCGTTACGTAATTGGTGCACGACGCCTTTCTCGCATGCATAATTAGTACGCAAAGCCTGTGAATGACATGACGACGACTATTAGATATGGGCAATCGATTTTTATCGAATTCTAAACCCCCATCATCAAGGTTGCACCGTCCGATGCGAATTCTTTCAGACGCTCCTTGTATATGCTACCGACCAATGGCGCAACAAAAACGGCAGTTCAATTTGCGAACAGATATAATCTAGTATTTAAGTTAAATATTTGTTTAGTTTATTGTTGGCTGGTTCAACATTGTTCATTGTTGTTAACGTTTTGTTCCATAAATTGTTTATTGTATTTACTAACCATAATTATAAGTGTTTGTACTAACCATGAGTTGTAATCTGCGACGATTGTCAGTCCCCTTGAGTTTATCGGCGGGTAAAACGATAAAGGGTGGATGATGTTCCGGAAGTGGGAGAGAGAGGAAGGATTGAGAGAGGTGAGTAGATGGGACAATGGAGAATGATCAAGGTTTCGTGGAAATCAAGGATTTTTCATTTATACCACAAAACCAGTAATCCGCCTTAAGGCGGGGTTGGGCATCTGGTCGAAAAAAATCATTTTTTTCGAACTGCTCGTAGTAGTTATTTGTTGATGGAAAGCATAAAAAAACTTTGGTTTGGCTGCATTCAGCCCCGTTTTGACGGTATCACTGAAGCGCCCTTCGATTGTTGTGGCGTCTTGTCAATTTTGGCTAAAAAATCACCAGACCTTTGTGAGCCTAGATAAACAGAAGGAGACTTTTCTGCAGGCACTCTTCCCTATACATTTGGGAGTCCATTGTCTTGCGTGTGTGACGATAACCTTGATTTTTACAGCTGCAAATCCCTTACCAATTGTTACGGTTAGAAAAAACCGCAACAAAATATAACCATAAACCATATGGTAATACGAACCGAAGAATGAGTGTACCTCCCATAATTATACACCCTACTAGTACATGCCCAAATTCCATCATCACCTACCTACCTGTAAGGCATTGCATGATGCCACGCGAATTCAACAAAAAGAACCTTTATAGAAAAAAACTAACAATGTATAACAATGATTCCTTACAACCGATGAGGAATCTTTAGTCCTAAAGGACGATAAAAAGGAAGAAGATCAATAGGAGGAGAGAGAGAAAGGGGATAGAAGAGAGAGAGAGGTAAAAGAGGGATTCGAGCCGTAAAGGAAGATTCGAATGGCTCGAATCGGGCTTAGCTCACGGACCGTCGAAGAATATAGGCCGATCGAAGAAAATTCAAAATTAAAGTTGTTTTTTTTGAGTGAAGTGCGAGAAAAATTAAGGGAGAAATAAGTTGCTGAGTCCTAGAAACCGCACGAGCCGGGCAACATTCACCCTCCTCGCAGGAATCAGACGACGAAGGAAGGTACCTCGGAGAAAACGCCGGTGGTCAGCGAGCCCCCAACGTTATCGCAGTGCGGTGAGGTCCGGTCGAGGCTAGCCCCCGCTCATCGTCACTTAGACCGATGAGACCGATCCCCGTGTGCGGGCACCGTGAGTAGAAAAAAACAACACCAAAACCCTCTCTCTCTCCCACAAAACCAATATACTTACCTGGAGTCAACCTGTTCCTGCTCGGCAGCAACGATCCTTTAACCTACTAACCTGAAAAGAAAAGAAAAAACAGGAAGTGGGTTATATCTATGGTATAACCGCAAGGGTGACGTAGGACTATCGTTGATTTAGAGATCATTTGTTTGAAGTTGAATCTGAATTCATTCTGAATGAATGAATATTTGGAGAACTTCGAAAACGAGAGCGTTACGTTGGAGCCACAAGGTTTTATGCATCCAATATTGGATACGGAAATATCCTACTGATGGGGAAGAATAATCTTCAGAAGCTATCCTGTTAATTGCGATTGATTGAAAAATCACAAAACCAAATGTATTTGGTCACAGTGTTTCATGGATAGAAAACATTAAAATAAACTCTTTCACATGAATGTAATTTTAAATTCCCAGAGGAACTGGCAGATTATTTTCAGTAACGATTAGATATTTCCACATTTTCCTCGATACTGGAAGCCCACCAGTGGTTAATGCTAACTCGATAACCATCTGTTAATAGCACTTGATTGAAACATATTTGGTCACAGTGTTACATGGATAGAAAACATTCAATTAAACTCTTTCACATGAATATATTTTGAAAATTCCCAGAGGAACTGGCAGATTATTTTCAGTAACGATTAGTTATTTCCACATTTTCCTCGATACTGGAAGCCCACCAGTGGTTAATGCCAACTCGATAACCACCTGTTAATAGCACATGATTGAAATATATTTGGTCACAGTGTTACATGGATAGAAAACATTCAATTAAACTCTTTCACATGAATATATTTTGAAAATTCCCAGAGGAACTGGCAGATTATTTTCCAGCAATGATTAGATCTTTCCGGAACTTTCCCGATGCTGAATGGCATCCTAACGGAAAGAGTTCTGCGCGTGTATGTGTCGATCCTTCGCCGTCCACCTCCTCCAGCACGTTAGGCAACGATGTTGTCTTGTCGATGTCCTCACGAAAAATGAATGTGTCTCACCACCAGAATATCGCTTAAGTATGCTTTTTGTGTGTGATTGAATCGAGAGAAGGTGTGGTTTACGATGGCAATTTGGAAGGCAAACTAGAGGGGAATGAACTCTCTGAGCTCGGAACTTTCGGCGACTGAGCAATAATCGATTGCGGGCGCATACAATATTGGATACGGAAATATCCTACTGATGGAGAAGAATAATCTTCTGAAGCTATCCTGTTAATTGCGATTGATTGAAAAACCACAAAACCAAATGTATTTGGTCACAGTGTTACATGGATAGAAAACATTCAATTAAACTCTTTCACATGAATATATTTTGAAAATTCCCAAAGGAACTGGCAGATTATTTTCAGTAACGATTAGATATTTCCACATTTTCCTCGATACTGGAAGCCCACCAGTGGTTAATGCCAACTCGATAACCACCTGTTAATAGCACATGATTGAAATATATTTGGTCACAGTGTTACATGGATAGAAAACATTCAATTAAACTCTTTCACATGAATATATTTTGAAAATTCCCAAAGGAACTGGCAGATTATTTTCAGTAACGATTAGATATTTCCACATTTTCCTCGATACTGGAAGCCCACCAGTGGTTAATGCCAACTCGATAACCACCTGTTAATAGCACTTGATTGAAACATATTTGGTCACAGTGTAACATGGATAGAAAACATTCAATTAAACTCTTTCACATGAATATATTTTGAAAATTCCCAGAGGAACTGGCAGATTATTTTCCAGCAATGATTAGATCTTTCCGGAACTTTCCCGATGCTGAATGGCATCCTAACGGAAAGAGTTCTGCGCGTGTATGTGTCGATCCTTCGCCGTCCACCTCCTCCAGCACGTTAGGCAACGATGTTGTCTTGTCGATGTCCTCACGAAAAATGAATGTGTCTCACCACCAGAATATCGCTTAAGTATGCTTTTTGTGTGTGATTGAATCGAGAGAAGGTGTGGTTTACGATGGCAATTTGGAAGGCAAACTAGAGGGGAATGAACTCTCTGAGCTCGGAACTTTCGGCGACTGAGCAATAATCGATTGCGGGCGCATACAATATTGGATACGGAAATATCCTACTGATGGGGAAGAATAATCTTCTGAAGCTATCCTGTTAATTGCGATTGATTGAAAAACCACAAAACCAAATGTATTTGGTCACAGTGTTACATGGATAGAAAACATTCAATTAAACTCTTTCACATGAATATATTTTGAAAATTCCCAAAGGAACTGGCAGATTATTTTCAGTAACGATTAGTTATTTCCACATTTTCCTCGATACTGGAAGCCCACCAGTGGTTAATGCCAACTCGATAACCACCTGTTAATAGCACTTGATTGAAACATATTTGGTCACAGTGTAACATGGATAGAAAACATTCAATTAAACTCTTTCACATGAATATATTTTGAAAATTCCCAAAGGAACTGGCAGATTATTTTCAGTAACGATTAGATATTTCCACATTTTCCTCGATACTGGAAGCCCACCAGTGGTTAATGCCAACTCGATAACCACCTGTTAATAGCACTTGATTGAAACATATTTGGTCACAGTGTAACATGGATAGAAAACATTCAATTAAACTCTTTCACATGAATATATTTTGAAAATTCCCAGAGGAACTGGCAGATTATTTTCCAGCAATGATTAGATCTTTCCGGAACTTTCCCGATGCTGAATGGCATCCTAACGGAAAGAGTTCTGCGCGTGTATGTGTCGATCCTTCGCCGTCCACCTCCTCCAGCACGTTAGGCAACGATGTTGTCTTGTCGATGTCCTCACGAAAAATGAATATGTCTCACCACCAGAATATCGCTTAAGTATGCTTTTTGTGTGTGATTGAATCGAGAGAAGGTGTGGTTTACGATGGCAATTTGGAAGGCAAACTAGAGGGGAATGAACTCTCTGAGCTCGGAACTTTCGGCGACTGAGCAATAATCGATTGCGGGCGCATACAATATTGGATACGGAAATATCCTACTGATGGGGAAGAATAATCTTCTGAAGCTATCCTGTTAATTGCGATTGATTGAAAAACCACAAAACCAAATGTATTTGGTCACAGTGTTACATGGATAGAAAACATTCAATTAAACTCTTTCACATGAATATATTTTGAAAATTCCCAAAGGAACTGGCAGATTATTTTCAGTAACGATTAGATATTTCCACATTTTCCTCGATACTGGAAGCCCACCAGTGGTTAATGCCAACTCGATAACCACCTGTTAATAGCACTTGATTGAAACATATTTGGTCACAGTGTTACATGGATAGAAAACATTCAATTAAACTCTTTCACATGAATATATTTTGAAAATTCCCAAAGGAACTGGCAGATTATTTTCAGTAACGATTAGATATTTCCACATTTTCCTCGATACTGGAAGCCCACCAGTGGTTAATGCCAACTCGATAACCACCTGTTAATAGCCGCGCGTGTATGTGTGTGTAGCGATGTCTTCCCAGGGAACCGTTTGTGGCATCACTCTCCTCCTGATAGATTCCCTTCTGGCCTAGGGTGCACAAACAGGCTCTTGGTGACACCGTTCATCCGCGCTTTCATGATAAATAAAGAGCTTCACCGCAACAGCGACAACATGCTCCAATCGCTGTTCAATTAGAACTGAGTGGATTTCCGAGCGCCGCTCGCTTATATACCGATTGGTGATTTCAATAGCCTGTTTTGAAAGCAATTTTAAGACTATTGAAACAAGTTTTTGGATCAAATAGTAACAAGTATATAACGCGTAGACATTTTATCTTTCGAATGAAGTGTTTATCATACCATTTCGTTCAGTTGTTTAGGAGCTATTAACGCTCAAAATCTCGGTCTCCGGCGTAACGCTTTCGTTTTCGAAACTTTGATTTTACACCCCGGTATAGAAATGAAAGACGTAGTCCTACGTCAAAAATATATAATAAATTTTAAAAATTAATACTTACCATTCCGTTCTTATTGAAACTCTCAATCAAATCCATCACCAACAGCTTCCGTTCTATTCGTGAGTCCACCTCGTTCAAAGGTAAGAGCCGACCCTAAGGTAATCAAACGATTCAGTACCGCTGAGCTAGCCAGAACTTACACAATTCAAGAAGTTCCTGGCAAATTCATCAGCGAAAACGAACCTGAATTTGCTAGGGACATCTCCCCTGGCAGTGGCCTTACACAATTTCAGCCCTGGGAGCTATCCAAAATCTTTTTTCCATCAGTATGCATTCTTCGTACTTCGTCGAAACCTCGTTGTACAACTTTCGAACGCGTCCTGTTTGGTTGCTTGCAAGCACAGATAGCCAATAAAGCGTAATACTGTGCGTCCTGTGATGCGGTGTTGAAGTTAGATGACGTGTAGATGGTTCGTTGTTTTGGTAAGGCAAATTCATTTCGTTTGAAATGGACTGAAGGACGTGGCGTGAAGGACACCCGTAAAAAGACACCGTAGAACAGCTTGCAACTTTAGTGTAAGCGGAGTTAGGACTAAATCCGGAATTTCCGACGACAGATTCGAACCGGTTGAATTCACCATGAGAGTTTGATATCATCAACAATGATCGATCAATTCAATGGTTGTGTTAGAGTAGATTGGCTTCAGATGTTGGTACGTGGTGGATTTGTAGGTAAAGAATACAAATAAAACACAAATGAAACACAAACATCTGCTTAACTCGAGAACTAATCAAGCAAAAGGAGCCAAATATGGGATGTAATGGTTTTTGGATACGAGAAATGTTTCTATGATGGTATGACACCCCTTCCTCCTCTGGAAAGGAAAGGGGGTCCCAAAAAAATAATGCACATATTTCAACCAAACAACAAAACCCCCATAAAGGGAGCTCTCATACAAATGAAACACACATTTCTGCATAACTCGAGAACTAATCAAGCAAATGGAGCCAAATTTGGGATGTGATGGTTTTTGGATACGAGAAATGTTTCTATGATGGTATGACACCCCTCTTCCTCCTTTGGAAAGGAGAGGGTGTTCCATAAAAATAATGCACATCGAGTCGTGGATTATCTTTAACTGATGTGTAACTGAAACTGATTCGACATGGGACTCGTTTGCTGCTTGGATTAAGTTGAACAACGACTTTGTTTGCAAAAAAACTTCATGCTCGAAAAAAAAGTTATATAGATAATAGCTTTGAGGGAACTCAATAACACAACCCTCGTCCAATCGGGAATCACGAGAGTATGAGATGAAAAATATACAATACCATCTATACAAAGGCTGTTCATAAGAACCACAGCCAATGAACGTGATCGAACTGTCTTCAAGATCCTCTCAGAAAATTGCATAGGAACAACTGAATATTCGATTTTCGAATTTACCGAAAGTTAATGTATTTCTACAGTCTGATAAAGGCTCAAAGAATTTTTTATTAGCCATTTATTTTTGAACAATGTTGTTCATTTGGAAAAACAGCTTAAACCAGGGCAAATTTTTTAGCGTTTGGCCCTTCCGATCGATCATCGAAACCGGCATTGCATATTGCTAGAAAACGCGGGAAAAACGAACCGAAGCGAAAATACTGTAATACCTACTTCTTCAACGGAAGTTTCTTCACTGACAACATACCGTTCGTTCACGTGCTCAATCATTCTCACTTCCTCCCCTACTTTTGCATCGCGAGAGATCATTCTCATGGCTCTCCCTAAATTTCGATCACATATTTGAGCGAATGAACTCATCTCCCGATTGCTCCTCGGTGCATTCGTGTGACGGGAAAATTGCACGATTTGGCTTATATTTAACGTGTCCTTCTCAGTTTCCCGACCTATGTATATACATGTTGCACTTTTGTCCTACTTATACACCCAAACATTTCGACGTCTGAGTGCTGGATGTCGTACGCTTCCAGGCCACGCTGGAGAAACCGCGAGGGAACCAGCACATAATAGCGCACCGAAAAACACCGTAGAACCCAGACAGAAAATAAAGCACCTATATTTATGTTTACATATTTTATAACACACACACTAGAATCTGAGGCCTTCTTCCACTGTGCGATAAGTATAGAAAAGAACTTTTTGTCAGCTGAGGGAAAGAGTTTTCCAGAGCATCCATCTCCGACCATTCCCTTTCACTCCCACTCCCACAATTTTCTTTGCATTCTATTGAAAACATCGCCGAGCGTATTCGTAAATACAAACTCACGTGCTAGCCATCTCCACCCACGTTGTCGAAGTGAGCGCGTTTGTTGAACACTTGTTTAATGTGAACAGGAAAGAAGAATGTATGAACATTCTTGGGCGCTTTTTTTCATGATCCCTCTTGACATTCCCGACTTTCTGATGAATTGCCCATGCTCGAGGGGTGCTTACATAATTTCCCTTTTCCAGTGTGAGAGATTTGCTCGTACCCCTTATACATGGGTTTCCTTTCCGTCGGCTGATATAGCACGTTCGAAGTTATGGGTCAACGGACAATTCAAAAGCCCCTCGATATTTGCTACCACTACCTGCATCAACATGAACAGTTGGGCATTCCGGAATGAAGTCAAATCAAATGTTTTCACCAGATGCAGATTAACAGGTAGGAGGAATGGTAGCAGCGTTAGGGCTAGGTCCCACCTTCAGGTGGATGGATACGTTTTATATACGATCAACAAAGCTTCTTTGTATATTTTTACAATGGAAACAGGATGGCTCGGGGCAAGGTACGGAAATGTGTCTTGATTTAGACACGAGAAATAATACCCAGTTGAACATTATGAAAGATTATACACGGAAAGAAAACAAAAATCGGATTACCTCACATATAGATGGCGCACTAAATATAACAGCTTCTTCAGAACGTCAGCGATCTTGGAGCTACGAATGATTCAATGCTCGTATTCAATAAACGCGTGTGCCTTGTGACTGCCAAAGCTTCATCAATGCTGGGATTCATTCACCGTCATGCTTAAAGCATGAGTCATTTAATATCTGGACGCAAAAAGAATCGAAACCATGCGATTGAAGAAAAAATCGAGAACGAATGAATGCAATTTATTGCACTTTAAAGACAAAATAGCGAAAAGTTCACAGAAGGGTTGTGTCGGAGACACGGCCACATAGTTGACGTTAGACTATCTGTTGAATGCTGATTTTGGATATGTTTGAAGAATTACACCGTTAAACTCTTTGTTAATTATTTGATGGCCCAGGAAAGTGCAGTTTTGTTTGGTTGTTGAGTATTTTTGTTCACTCCACTAGTGTTTACAACCGAGTAATGATGACAGAAGGATGACCTGTATGGATGAAATAAAGAAAAAAAACCCACCGATGTAACATAAGATAATTATCATTATCGAACACAATTATCAATTTTTCTCACCAGAAAATACATGTTACTTTATTGTAGAGAAAACATATTGGAAATGGAAAAGGAAATTTCCTTTTTTTATTTTTACTTTCTGAGAGTATTTATTCAACCCATTTCCAATTTCGCTTCAAACCCAACGGAACCTCGGATGCCTCAATACGAATTTTAATTGGACTAACAGCACCTAATACGATATGTAGAGCATATGGGAAATCTATTTTTCTAATATTTCTTCACTTATTCAATTTTTCTCGCCACATAAACTTTCCTTGGGTGCACAAATGAGCACAACAAAACAGACAGCTTAAACTGGACGATCCGTTCTCGAACGGGAACACACATTGTTTTCATTTACGGAAATTTAAATAAATCGTTTCATATTTCAAGTCATTTTAACACTACCACTACCATATACTACTATACACTTACACTTGTGTGTTTCACAATGCATGATCGGTCATTGATATAAAATTTCACGAAGCAACCACATTAAAGTTCCAAATTTATTTTTTTTTTTTTTTTGCTAGAATTTGATCGTATCATCGTGTTACTCACTTAACTTGCATATATTTGCAATGCCGATTTCCTCCAGGCACCTTGGTTTTAAAGTCTGTCGCTACATAAAATATATTTTTCATTCATTTTCACTGTAATGAATTGTTATGGAGTGCCCAACATGATTGATGCAAAACTCTCGTAAATCTATCAGAAAATGACTGGGCAATAATTGTGAATACCAGAGAAAGAATCTTCAATTTCGACCAATCAGAACGAGGTATTTCCCTTTGGATAACGGTTGAGACTACTCAATTGTTCGTTAGTTAGTTTCATGACATATATTATTTTATTCAATTAGAACCCAAAAGTTGTAGAGTGCCGAAGTCGATACACGCACAAATCTCATCAACACATCATGAAATGACTGAGCATTTTTCACGATACGAACGGTTTTCGTTTTTCGAATGTTTCCGAAAGACGTAATCCTACGTCAAAAATATATCAAACGACTGCCATACAAATGAAACACAAATTTCTGCATTATTCGAGAATTAATCAAGCAAACGAGACCAAATTTGGCATGTGAAGGTTTTAGGGTGCAATAAATGATTCTATGGTGGTTAGATACTTCTCCCTCTCTTAGGGTGGGCTGTCATACAAATGAAAAACAAACTTCTGCATTACTCGAAAACTAATCAAGCAAATGGAGCCAAATTTGGCATGTTAAGCTTTTAGGGGGCACGAAACGTTTCTATGGATAATAGACACTACTCCCCCCTCTCTAAAGGGGAGAAGAGGGAGGAGTCTGTGTCTAAAAATAATCTGATATTATAATGATGAGTTTTGGTAGAAGTACTAGGAATTTTTTAGTAAAAGATAAATTCAGCGGGGTCGATTAGAAGATCAATCAATGAACAGTTCTGCGATTAGACTCATGAACTTGCGCTTAGTAAGAAAACGTGAATGTTTGAAGGTATTGATAACAAAAAACAAATTTTGGGCGGGACGAAGTTTGCCGGATCAGCTAGTATATTATAAAATGGATGTTTTATAGAATGTCCTGAAGTCATGTAAGGAAATATCGTACGGGAATTATCACTACATGGTTCAACAAGATGGAGCGCCTTCTGCCTTCTCATACTGCGAATCTGGATCAGAACCGATGTCGGTAAACTTTGACCGACTTCTTGACCAACGATGAATGCCCCCCCAATTCACCACATCTATATATTGATTGCTTCGACAACTCGCAAGCAGATCGATCGAACCTATATTTGATCCGATACAGGTGTTTTTTTTACATCCGTTTTTAGTGTGTATTTTTTCATCTGGTGCGCTGCGAGCGAGTAAAGCTAATAAAAAGTGGTGCGCTATCGAGACAATCCGGCAGCAAGTCACATCATCACACACGCTACACAGCAGCGGGGCAAGTAGAAGTTTATTTTCCTCTTACCTCTTCCATCATTCTGTATAGCTTCTGTGCTCGATTTATACCATTGTTTATCATTGTGTTTATCATATCGGCAAGCGTTGGCATTAGGGGTGTTCATTTCTTACATCACCGTTGAACTTTTATTGGAACTTTTTTCATTTTCAAATTACACATAATAACAAAAATTGAAATAAATAAAATTTTCAACAATAACTAATATAGAAATGATTTCTTTAACTAATTTATATTTTCCAAATTATTATATTCTGTTCATATCGAACAGTTGTCTACTTCTTCGTTTTTATTAATATGGCAGAGGGCGGGGAGGATCCCCCACCCACGCCAAAGAATATATCAGATAATAAACCTCCTCCTGAAGAGCAGGAGGATGAAATAGAAGATGAGGAGGAAAATTCTGTATACGAAATAGAAAGCTCTGAAGATGAGGAAAAAGACGAAAAGCAGGATTTTCGTCTAAGAGAATACCCTGATGGCGCCAAAGGCCCATTTATCGTATACTTTAGACGAAAATCCAAACCTCTTAACGTCATTCGCATCTCAAAAGAGTTGACACAGAAATTTTCCGAAGTTACCGAGATTACTCGGATGGGGCCAGACAAATTACGAGTTGTCGTCTCCAGCAGAACCCAAGCGAATGAAATAACGCGCTGTGATCTCTTTGCGATCGAGTATCGCGTATACGTACCCTGTTGCAACGTTGAAATAGACGGTGTAATAAACGAAAAGGGTTTGACTCGAAAAGAGATACTCGATGGTGTCGGTCGCTTCAAGAACTCTTCACTTAAAAGTGTGAAGATTCTTGCATGCGATCGACTGAAATCTGTGTCACTTAAAAAAAATGTAAAAATGTAAAAATGTATGCAACTCGGTCACACGGCCGCCTATTGTTGCAACAAAAAACGTTGCGCAGATTGTGGAGAGAGCCATGATGAGAATCCTTGCCCGAAAGAGCGCAAGTGTCTTCATTGCGGCGGGACTCCTCATGATCTTATTCAATGCCCGGTGTACATACAACGAGGGGAAAAAATCAAGCGTTCCTTAAAAGAACGTTCCAAGCGGACTTATGCAGAAATGCTTGAGAGTCCCGTTCCAACGACTCAGGACAATCCTTACTCCATTCTGCAGAACGACGAGCCTGTTGCTGACGCTACCAATGCAGGAAGTTCCGGTACATCGCAGGGTGCCATCAGGAAAAGAAAAATTACTTCTTTTCTATCACTCCCCAGAAAGAAAACCGAAACTTCCCAAGTTGGAATGAAAACTCGAATCGAACGTGCTGAGAATAGACCGAAGCAAGTACCTCCTGGTTTAAGCGGTTCTTCTACGCACCAGGGGTCCTCAGCACTTCCCGGAGCAGCACCCAACACGTCTGCTCCTTTTTCGCGGTCGAGGCAACAGCCACAATCTGGCTTGCTTGCGCTTCCTGACCTGGTGGACAACATTTTAAATGCTTTAAATATAAATGACCCTCTTAAAAGCATAGTATTATGTTTGCTTCCGATTGTGAGAACATTTTTGAAAGAAAAATGTGGTTTTTTGGCAGCGTTCATTTCCCTCGATGCCTGATTCAGGGCAAGAGGTCAAGGATTTGACCACTGTAATACAGTGGAATTGCAGAAGCATCATTCCTAAACTAGATCAGTTTAAATTTTTAGTTCACAGCTCTAACTGTGATGTATTTTCTCTCTGTGAAACATGGCTTTCTTCAGCCGATGAGCTGAATTTCCACGATTTCAACATTATTCGCCTCGATCGAAATGACTCGTTTGGTGGCGTACTATTGGAGATTAAAAAATGTCACTCCTTCTATAGAGTCACTCTCCCATCGATGACAGGCATTGAAGTTGTTGCTTGCCAGACACAAATCAATGGCAAAGACCTCTGCATTGCTTCGATATATATCCCTCCCAGAACTACGGTAGGCCGCCATCAGTTCTTTGATACTATCGAGGCAATGCCGGAGCCGCGGTTAATCTTAGGTGATTTCAACTCCCATGGAACAGCATGGGGATCACTCTACGATGACAACCGTGCCACTTTGATTTATGATCTGTGCGACAACTTCAAATTGACAGTTTTGAATACTGGGGAAGTAACCAGAATAGCCAACCCTCCTGCACGGGCAAGCATGCTAGACATATCTCTATGCTCTTCTTCGTTATCCCTGGATTGCATGTGGAAGGTAATCCAAGATCCCCACGGTAGTGATCACCTACCAATAATTTTATCGATCGCTAATGAATCAAGCTTTCGTGAGTCAGTCAATATTTCGTATGACCTCACGAAGAATATTGACTGGAGAACATTTGCGGAAATAATATATGAAGCAATTGTTTCAATGCATGAACTTCCTCCACTCGAAGAGTATAACTTTATATCGAGTTTGATTTACGAAAGCGCACTTCAAGCTCAAAAACGTGTACGTGAAACGTGTACCGGCTACCACTTTCCGACGTTGTCCTCCATCACTTTGGTGGGACAAGGAGTGTTCAAAGGTCTACCTTGAAAAATCATCCGCTTTCAAAAAATTCAGGAAAACTGGATTAGTGGAATGGTTTCTAAAGTACCAAGCTCTAGAAGCCAAACTAAAAGGTTTGATTAAAGCAAAAAAGCGTGGATATTGGCGGAAGTTCGTCAATGGTTTGTCAAGGGAGACCGCTATGAGCACTCTTTGGAATACGGCTAGGAAAATGCGTGGCTGGAACCATACAAACGAAAGTGAGGAATACTCTGACCGTTGGATTTTTAACTTTGCAAGGAAGGTTTGCCCCGACACCGCTCCTGCACAATACGTCGTACGCGACATTCCACTTCAAAGCGATTATGAGAATTTTTCGATGGTGGAATTCTCAATTGCCCTTCTCTCATGTAACAATTCAGCTCCGGGGTCGGACAAGATTAAATTCAACTTGTTGAAGAATCTTCCCGACTTGGCAAAACAGCGTTTGCTGAACTTGTTCAACAAGTTTCTGGAGCTGAATATTGTCCCGCATGACTGGAGACAAGTGAGAGTGATAGCCAACAAGCCGGCTTGCGATCACAACTCGTATAGGTCGATTGCAATGTTATCCTGTATTCGTAAATTGTTAGAGAAAATGATTCTACTTCGTTTGGACAAGTGGGTCGAAACGAACAATTTGCTGTCAAATACGCAGTTTGGCTTCCGCCGAGGTAAAGGGACAAATGATTGTCTCGCGCTGCTATCTTCTGAAATCCAAATCGCATTTGCTCGCAAAGAACAAATGGCTTCCGTTTTTCTCGATATCAAAGGGGCATTTGATTCAGTTTCCATGGAAATTCTCTCAGAGATGCTTCATAACCGTAGACTTTCACCAATTCTCAATAATTTCCTGTACAATTTACTGTCAGAAAAGCACATGATTTTCTCTCATGGCAGCTCGAAATCTTCTCGTTACAGTTTTATGGGCCTACCACAAGGCTCCTGCCTAAGCCCCCTCTTGTACAGTTTTTACGTCAATGATATGGATGATTGTCTAACTAGAGACTGCACGCTGAGACAACTTGCAGACGATGGAGTTATTTCCATCACGGGTACTAATCCCGTCGTTCTGCAAAAGTCGTTGCAAGATACCCTGAACAATCTGTTCACGTGGGCCCTCAAGCTGAGTATCGAATTCTCTACGGAGAAAACTGAAATGGTCGTTTTTCTAGGAAGCACGAACCCGCCCAATTCCAGCTTCACCTATCCGGCAAAACGATCAAACACTCTATGTTTTTCAAATACCTGGGTGTATATTTTGATTCTAAGTGTACCTGGGGGAGACACATTGCGTATTTGAAACAGAAATGGCAGCAAAGAATCAATTTTCTCCAAACAATTACCGGAACATGGTGGGGTGCCCATCCAGGAGTCCTCATTCAGTTGTACAAAACAACGATATTATCAGTGTTAGAATATGGCAGTTTTTGCTTCCGATCAGCTGCCAGGATTCATATTCTCAAGCTGGAGAGAATACAATATCGTTGCTTGCGTATAGCCATGGGGTGTTTGCATTCGACACATACGATGAGTCTCGAAGTTTTGGCAGGAGTACCCCCGCTTACTCTTCGGTTCACAGAATTATCCTACAGATTTCTCATCCGTTGCAAGATCATGAATCCATTGGTGATTGATAACTTCGAAAATCTACTCCACCTGACTCCTCAGTCAAGTTTTATGTCTTTATACCATGAGTACCTTACCCACGACGTGTACCCTTCACCAGGCATCTCCAACCAAGTTTGCTCCCCATACTTCTGCAATTCCTCTGTCATTTTTTATCTGTCCATGCGACAAAAAATCCATGGAATCCCAGATCACCTACGCTCCGATTCTATTCCGCCGATATTTTCGGCAGAATATGGGAAAGTTAGATCTGATAAAATGTTCTTTACTGACGGTTCATTCATAAACGGGTCCACTGGCTTCGGCATCTTCAATGAAAATTCCAGTGCCTCTTTCAAACTCAAAGATCCTTGTTCCGTGTATGTCGCTGAACTGGGTGCGATATATTACGCATTAGGGATCATTGAAACATTGCCCATCGACCACTATTTTATTTTTTCAGACAGTCTCAGCTCAATAGAGGCAATCCGCTCAATGAAAGTTGATAAATGCTCATCTTATTTCCTAACAAGAATAAGACAACTATTGAGTGTTTTGGTCGAAAAATTATTCAAGATTACCTTAGCATGGGTTCCCTCTCATTGCTCGATTCCGGGGAATGAGAAAGCGGACTCGCTAGCTAAGGTGGGCGCTTTAGAAGGCACACTTTTTGAAAGGCAAATTGCTTATAATGAATTTTTCCACATTCCTCGTCAGTACACGCTCGTAAGTTGGCAGCGCATGTGGAGTGAAGATGAGTTCGGTCGTTGGTTACACACGATTATCCCTAAGTGCATCTCGACGAGTGCATGGTTCAAGGGATTGAATGTAGGTCGTGATTTCATTCGCGTGATATCTCGGCTTATGTCCAATCACTACAACCTAAACGCGCATCTCTATCGCATTGGGCTCGCAGCAAACAATCTTTGTGATTGTGGCGATGGCTACCACGACATCGAGCATGTTGTCTGGTCGTGTATCCGGTTCCATGCTGCTCGCTCTCAGCTCTCTAGAGCACTGAGAGCACAAGGCAGACAATCGGATATCCCCGTCCGGGATATCTTAGGTAGCCGTGATCCTGATCTTCTGCTTCATCTATACCTGTTCCTCAGAAACGCCGATGTCAACGTTTAATGATGTTTCCTTCGTTGTGTCCCCGTTTCATATCCCTCCTATCCAAACGATAAACTTTTACTTAGTCGCGGCAATACATACACACACTCTTTACAGATACACGGGCCAAAGGTTGTGCAGTCCGCTGATCATTCAACAAGAGCCAAAGGTTGTACCGCTTATGACAACTCTACACGAGCTGATGATTGCGCCGGCTAGTGACCATTCTATCCTGGATTCCTCGAGTCGAGAAAGACGCACCACGCTAGATATGGGGTACAGACTAGGGGGGCGTTGCTGATTAATGGTCAGCTGCATCCCAATAGGAGGTATCCCATGTCGGGCACACGAACAGAGCATCGAAGACTGCAACATACCAATTATGAGAACACTTGTAATACTAACCTCGAGCCAACCGCGAGTAATCGGTTACATATTACTAACATAGTTGTAAGCAAACATTGTCGAAATATTGAACTCCCGGCCCCGTTAGGCTGACGCCATCTGAGCCTTAATAAAAATATATATTTTGGATAAAAAAAATAAAAAATCTATATCTCTTGGATTTATTCGTAAGGTCATGAATGCTGTCGAAGGTAAACGAGTAAAAGGTGCCTACGTTGGCCCAGTTAAAAGCTGTGATCCTTCGAATCTGGGACGAAATGCCGATGGAAGTTGTGTGTGCCCCCTGTGACGGCACGAAGAATGTAAAATAATCAAAGTCTGAATTTGTATGAGAAAATATTAGACACGGTGTATATAGAAACGAATTAATTAATTGAACTGATGAAAATATTTGTTTGGTAATTTGAGAATTATAAGAATTCGATATACAACTTCTATGCTATCCATCACAACTAAGGATGTCAGTACCAAACATTGTTTAGCTCATCATTTGGATGAGAAACCGCAATGAAACTAGATGAATAAACAATGGTCAGTTGCATTCGTACTACACCGTGTAATAGAATGAAAAGTGAAACTATCATACCATGTGCACCATTCTGAAATGTGGGAGCATTCGTTTTGTTCATGCCCCCTAGCCCACATGAATCTATTCCATAAGATCAGGTCAATATAATAATGACATAACGCCCGTTGACTGATACGACCCTCAGTTCACATATATATTAGAGTTGCATTATCACTCATTGCCGTCTCCAATGCGTGTGGGATGACTCAGGGCGCTCTCCAAGAATTAAGCGCACAGGATGCTACCGTCATTGAATTGGATAAATTTGTTATCTAAATCCGCGGCAAACCGTGAAGGTGTCTTTTGCAACACTGATAAGTTGTCGTAGCGAGATATCAACCTTTAGACGTGTTTATAGCTGCAGTTTGATTAGTAATCCACGGGGACTAAAAAATGATAAAAATAAATATGTTGACCATGGCAATAGAAGACCGAGCATTCGAAACTTGGGAGAGATGATTTTGTGTGAATGTACAACAAAATTAACCCTATGAATGATTGTGTTTATATAGATGTACTAGCATAAATGTATTTCTGCATAGAAAACGAGAAATTACGTGTTCAATCAAGTATGAATAACTTCATTCAAATATTGCTCTACTTGATTCCACTGTTCACATATTTTTTTTACAAACATAATTTGTTCACGTTCAAGCACCAGGAATCGATACCCCGAATACGCTATTAAACACACAAACTAACTTTTTGGGATAGAAAACTAAATTGACGATTCATTGTTAATAATTATTTTTATGGAACTTTTTCGATATCAGATAATCACGAATGATTAACATTACGCAAATCGTGGATGGAGTTTCGAGTTCCAAATAACTATTGATATCTATGGAACGATCGCTATTAGTGGATCACCAATCGAAGGTGGTTTCAACGCTTCAAAAGTGGAGCTTCTAGTATCGAAGACAATTAACACATCAAAAAGAAGCAAACATTTGAAGATGCAGAATGCAGAGAATGCAGATGCCACTTCTCTATGAATATTCATGTCAAACGCAAAATGATCTATCAGAATCACTGGATCTTATCATATCGGTTGCGAGCATCGACGACCAAGTCAAACATCTATGGTTAGAAGCTCATAATGCTCATGATGGGAACAACTTGACGTTATACATTATAAACTTTTGGAGTCAGGTGAAACCATCACAAGAGCTCTCCACCACACACATCTAATGCGTTTGAGTCGAACAACATAGCAAAAACGGTCGCAATATAAGCAAAAATACGATAAAGTGATTTTACTGCACCACCACGCTCGGCCACATGTTGCTCAAGTCTTCAAAACGTTCCGGGAAACACTTCAATTGGATGTCCAACATTTTACAGATATAGCGACTAGGGGCGACTTGTTCCGACCAGGGGCGCAAGGACCGGCTGAGCAGTTCTTCCATTCATACGGAGAAACCAAACATTCGGTAGTTTCGAGGATCTCTTCATATCATATTAGCAGTACTTGAAACAAAGTGGACGTAAAGTGGAAAAATGGGAAAGGGCAGTGGCTATCGATGAACCATACTTCAAGAATGAGAAATGATTTAGTTTACAGTGAAATCTCTAATTTTGACCAAAAAAACCGCAGAATTAAATTTGCACACCTGCTATGAAATGCAAACTTTTATTTAAAAAAAACACGCTGGCTGCACTGCTAGTTACATAATTTAATCGGCATTTAATCATAATTTTTTTATCTAAACCAAGATTATGATGCTCAGTAATTGCAAGATACGTTGCAAATGGGTGATGATCGGAAGGAGCCGAGCTTGGCGAATAAGACGCATAGGGAAGAAGTTCCCAGTTGAGTGCTTCCAACTTGTGGCAATAAAGTTTTACTGTACGTAATGAAGCATGATCATTAAGAAAAATAACCATGCATTTTCTCTTTCCATATTAAACTCTAAAAACGAGTGCCTGTCAGAGTACCTGCCAAAAAGTGTGGAAAATCCTGAAAAACCAGGGAGATTGGCATCATTGGTTACCATACGTCAAATCCATGGATGCCAGGTGATTTTTCCAGAAGTCTTCAAATGCTACGAAAAAATGCCTTCAAATCACTTCACAATCATATTGAAGGAAACTAAAATTCACAACTCAATTTTGAACAATGTTTTATAGATTATTCAATGTTTATTCTACTTGATTTTGTTATATAGCGCGTTTCATTACCTTGAAGTTTTGAAATTTGTTTCAATAATTGTGAACAAAGAAACTGCGAATTAATTTTTACGAGTTTAAAAATGATAATTGACTTGATAAACCGTTGACTATTCCCCCAATTTCTCCACAAAAACGAAATTGTGGAATGTACCGTACAAACCCTATCCATACAACGAATTATTGAAACTGTATGTAATCGGAAAGCCTTCGATTTGTGAAGCAGTCGTCAAAAAACGAGTGAATGACACCGAAACAACTAAGTTACTAAGTACAAAAGTAAACAAATGACACTGAGACAAAAGCCTTACTTCTTTTGGCGATATTTTCGGCCGATAGTAGGAAATTTATGGCAATAATATCTCCCAAAATACACATACACTATCATACTGAAATGTCTTCACATAATTCATAATGTCTTCAAAATGTTATAAGGGGGTACTGTGCGGGCCTGCAAAATCGCCAACTTTTGTGCCAGAGGACCGAGGTCCTCTGTCGGGATACGGATGAGTTGTTGCCCGGACTAACGTATACCGTAGACCTCGCTACAGTATCCTCCTTCGATTTGCTTCTCCAACACTAAAAAAAGAAAATATCTCCACAAAATCCGAAAGTTCTCTCTATCCCAAATTTAAAAATCGATCTTTTCTTTCTAACCCAAAATTTAAATAAATCCAATCTAAAATTTAGATCTCAATTTATCTCAATTTAATTAAAGGAAAAAATATTAGCCAAATTTTCCAGAAATTTTCCTATGGTTTTGTTCTTATTTTCGTCAAATTTCTAACTCCTAATTCTCAACAGATCTTCGTTTGTGACGTCACTCTGTTTTGCGTTACCTCCACTGTAACTTCCCTACTAAATACAGTGTGGTGTCCCTACTAATTTGGTGTTATGTGTAACGGTGGTGATGGTCCGTACTATCACGACTAGATTTTTCAGGGTACTCACTCTTATGAATTTATATACCGGTATGGGTTTGCAGCAACGGTGGGCCATCCAAAAGGTGGAGCAGCGTGGTGGTTTCACCGCTCAGACACCAAACCTCGCACCGACGTGAGTTTCGGTAAACCTCGCTGGCGTTGGTGTACTTCCCCGTCCTGAGCTAACCGTGCTGGAGTACGTACGCGTGTAGCGTGCGACGCACACGGGGTCAAGCTTCCCTCTCGTTGACCAACGCGCTCCAGAGTGGTCCGCAACCACGAGGCGATAGACCACTCCGGGGGATTTACCGAGCACCAACTTCGCAGGCGATGGCTGATCGCCGAAACGCAAAATAAACCGGCCACCAAGGCTCCGTTTTCCCGGTGCAAAGTACACTACTGCACTAACTTATATATTCTAAATACTTGTACTATTGTTTGATTTGAATAATCGCACAACTCACGACTTTTTTTTCAATTATTCAAATCACTCCGAAAATATTGTTCGAATCTTCTAGAAAAATTCATTTTATTCCTGTGTCTATTTCCTGTTGC
The DNA here is from genome assembly GCF_029784135.1 of Toxorhynchites rutilus septentrionalis. Lineage (NCBI taxonomy): Eukaryota > Metazoa > Arthropoda > Insecta > Diptera > Culicidae > Toxorhynchites > Toxorhynchites rutilus. The sequence goes on along the minus strand of NC_073746.1, from coordinate 252,197,981 downwards.
CGACATTAGTTTTTAAGTATTCATTAATCTAATCTTGATCGAGTCTACTAAAATCTTCATCGATTATTTTGAGTGTCTGATTGTAGCAGTGCAGGTGATATACCAATAGACGTAACTCTAATAAAATCTTTCTGGAACGACCTACTCGTTTCAATGTCTTCACAGTAAGTTCAATGTCTTCAAAATGAAGACATGTCTTCAAACCTGGCATCTCTGGTCAAATCCGACTTAATTGTTGGATAGTTTTTAATGGTTCTGAGTACGTATCCAGATCCTCAAGACAAGCAAATGTTGTGTTTGTTGTTTACAGTCATTTGAAATAAAAATGGGATTGAAACATGGACACTTCCGTGTGAAACGTGAACTGATATTAAATGCTCGCCATGTGACGAGATTGTACTCATATTGGAGTGGAACTAATATATGAGTTATCACATGACACCAAGTCACCAAGAACTTTTTCCGATCGATCAATTAATTTTAATGAATTCGAGCATTGTTTTCGGGTTAAAAGTGACTTTCAAGTGCAGCCCATTTCAAGACATATACGAGGGCAGTCCGATAAGTACTCAAGTACTTAAGTAAGCCTACAAAAAAAACAAAATTTTTGGAAAAGTGGCGATTTATTTCTCAACATAGTCTCCTTTTAGCTCGATACACTATACCCAGTGATGCTCCAACTTCTTTGATCCATCTGAAAAAATACGTTTTCTCGAGGTCTGCAATGTAGGACTTCGTGGCGGCGATGACCTCCTCATTCGACTCAAATCTGCCCGGCGAGTGACTTTTTCAAGTTTGGAAACAAAAAAAGGTGGTACGGGACCACATCTGGAGAAAACGGTGGATGGGGCAGCAGTTCGTAGTGCGTAGTGCAGAATTTCCATTTTTTCCATTTTTCTAAAATCCGCGGACACGCCCGCTTCCACACACGGTCAAAACAAAACTAGTCCGATTCGGCTGAAATTCTGACAGTAGCCGTTTATGAGAATGTACTACACGATAAGTAATCTCTCTTGCGATACTGACACAATCGGGCGATGAGACTGAGTACTTATCGGACCGCCCTCGTATGTAGGAGGTATTTTTCAGCGGTGAGAACTACGTTCGTCGGTGAAAATCTACTTAACTTGACGTTTTACTACTTTATGAAACGTACGCGCCTATCACTCATTCTTCGGCCCTTGTAACTGCTACCAAATGTTTTTACTGATGAGTTTTATATTTTGACTTCTATAATGTTTGTTTCTCACCTTTTATTATTTCGTAGCCCTACATTAACGATGCTGTCGTATTTTAGACAGTATTATGTATGTACAGTATTAGTATTATGGAACCTAGGTTGAGTCTCAACAGAAGACATGAAACATTGCGCCAATCAAACTATTAAATATAGTATCGTCGGGTGAGGAACGAAACATAAATTTTGCATTCATTTGCCATTTAAAAAAAATTATTTTGCTTTCCCCAGGAATTAAAAGAATAAATTCCATACAAGTTAGAAAATGCCCTATCCAATCTAACGATATCAATGCCAAGGCATGAATAGCTGTGAAGCTGCCTATATTTGTTCTGTTTAGCAAACATTCGATGTTATTCTTGATACCGGTATTGATACTGCTGAACAAAAGAGCGAAAGAACGATTTGCAAAAAAACTCTTACAACCCGTTTGAAATTGAGTTTACGGATATAGTATCGATTTATGACCAGTTACAAAAACTCAATTCAAAAGCAATTGTCCTCAAAGTCCTACGTCAAGTTTCCGTCCATGCCTCTAGGCTCAGACCCTTCCACATTTTCTGGCATTTTTTCGGGTCTCAATCTCGATATTTTAATCTCTATCAGAATAGAAAACACGAAGCCGGGTTTTAAATGTTAAAATTTGAATGAAAACTTTCGCACCATATTATTTAATTACTTGAAACACATATTTCTGACTATTTAAATAAACTTCCGACATTTTTCGTGAAACTTTTTATTATAATATAAAGTTGTCTTCCAAAACAATTTCCTTGTGAGATTTTTTCACCACCTGCAGAAAAGAAGAGTTTTTCATTTAAATAGAATACTAATTTGATACAGAGAAATTAATTTTCGTTCATAATTTTAATCTTAAAAACGTGTTCATTCCGCCTGAAATCAATCATTATCCTTGTCACTCCGAAAACTAGTAAAGGAAGCGCAATGCCGCCAACGCGAAATTTGGACTCGATTATACACCAGACCAGGTTTTTGTAAACAAACAATGCTTCAATTTATATTCTAGTATATTGGTATTGGAGGCTGCCATAAACTGAATGATTTTCATATGTGTGTATGCAAGCGCTGAGCGTAAACAAAAGTAGTCGAATTGTTTTGTATTGTAGTTTTTGTGTCAAGTTTTTATAAGAGCGGTTACATTTTCCGCCATATCAATAGATCTGGAAAATGCGGAAGGGGAAAGCGTTCACGGTGAGAGAAGAAAACCAAATCGAGGCAGTTCACCAAGAAAATGTTGATATCAGAGAGATTGCTCGTCGGGTTGAACGATCCCATCAAGTCGTGCTCAATTATTTGGCGAATCCTCAAGGATACGGTAAGAAAAAGAGAGCTGCACGTAAATCGAAGCTCTCTGACCAGGATAAACGGGTAGTAATTAGAACAGCTTCGAATTCCTAAAAATCGCTTATGCATATAAAGGAATCTTTGAATTTAAATGTGTCCCGGGAGACAATCCATCAAGTTTTGTTAAAAAGTCCTTACATAAAGAGTGCTTAAAAGGTTAAAGATCCTAATCTTACTCCATCTCACATCGGAAGATGTCTGACTTTTGCCACAACTGTCATGAACTGGTAGTGGGGTGTGGTATGTTGTGACAAAGAATGGTATCAAAAGAATACATTTTGCTATATACCATAACGAAAAGTTCTTCAATTTATAGGTTATCTTCAGGGTCGAAAAGAGTTCAATTTGAATGATCCTGATGGTTTTAACGGGTACTGGCGTGATTTATGGAAGAAGGAACAGTATTTTTCAACCAGGAATTTTGGTGGAGACTCGTGCATGATTTTAGCGGGATTCTGTGCAACCTTGAAGCTCAAGATACCTTTTACATAATTCAAAATGAATAGCAAGGATTACATACATGTTCTGGAATCCTCTCTGCTACCGTTTTTGAGTATATATCGTCACAAAAAAATCACATTCCAGCGAAACGATGTTATTATTCATACCAGCAAGGAAACTAAGGAAAAATTAAAGACCAAAAACTAATTTTTTTGGCAGGCCGGCTCGCTCTTCAAACTTTATCCTGTTGAAAATCCTAGGGGGAATCCTTGTACGCAGAATCAACACTGAGGGAAAGCGGCACACCATGATTGAAGAGCTCAAGGCCACAAGACCACAATAAAATATCGAGAAATCCATTCTGCAGAATTTGGTAAATGGTATTCCAACACTAATTTTCCAGGTTATTAACCGAAATAACAAAGTTACCGATTATTGACATGTAAATCTGCGGATTGTTTTGAATTTTTCATTGATAAGACTTATGAATTCTGAAATGGTCTTATAAAAACTGGATAGTTGAAACTATCATATTAAGGCCAATAAATAAACAAACGACTCTTTAGAACGAAATTGACGTTAAATATACTTTATACCAAGCATTCAACAATGTATGAGAATATCTTTTTGAAATTCTAACTGTTTGTATTACAACGAAATATATATTCAGGATGCTCTTAGGGAAGGGAATGGAAGTTGGACAGAGAGTATACAGTTTAAAAAAAATATTTATAATTCAAATATGACTTACTAAAAAAATGTAATATTTCAACGTTAAGGAGAAATTTAATTGGCTACAATGGAGTAAAAATCGACATTTTGGAAGATTTTGATTAAATTCTCACCAGGAATTGTTTATAACGATATTGCAGCAAAATTGAGAAAGATATAAGTTGGGTTTCAAAGAACATATTACAGAACGGTTTGAGAGCATTAATTTGGTTAATAGAAACAATCAAGTTTATTATGAATGTTTGGGTTTAAATAACAATAAAACCTTCAAATTCCGGTACAATAAAGAAGTTCAATAACTGTGTCATTGTTGAAATTCGACTACATGCGACTATTCGACTATCACCTCCTGAGGAGAAATTCTGGACAACTTTATTTTTTTCATGTGAGAAAACACCGACTTTGTGGGATGAAAAAAAAATAGATTCTTCGAGCGGAGGCGATCGGTCGTAGTGGTATCATCCATGCCTCTCACGCTAAAGGTCACGAGTTCAATTCTCACTCCCGACATTATTCCAAAAATGGAAGTAAAAGTAAAAATTCGAAAAACGAAAAATATATGTATAAACAATTTTTTTTGACTCGATTATATACAGGATTCGGTTATACACAATACACAAAATTCGAAACTGTATATAATCGAATCCTTTGTGTAATGTTAAAAAAATGTCGAATTTCTCTGTATCAGAGTATTTATAGCTAATATTCGTATTTATACTCATTCCACATAAAAGTTTTCAAATCGATTTGATTATTTGCGCGAAACATTACTTTCTATATTCGATGTATTACCAAAATGATAAATCCGTAGGAATGCGAAGAATTGAAAAAGTCATAGATTTACACGAACAAAAATCTGGCATCACTGATCATGTTTGCTATAATTTTATCGACAGTGCGGTTCGGGTATGTCGGTCATACAAACACACCCAGTACTGAATAACCGAACTTCGGCTGATATAAAAGCAATCCGAGCGTTGGCCGAACGGTGTATTCCAGTGTAAACCGTGGTGCGTTCTTGTTCGTTCCGGTGAATAATTTGCATTTAGTTTATTTTCCCTGCATCCAGAGATCTTCTCAACCTCCCTCATCACACAATGGCAGCATGGGTTGGAAAGAAATACAAGATGGAGAAATCGGAAGGATTCGATGAGTACATGAAGGCTCTCGGTAAGTGTAGACGAAGGATTCGGTAACAGTTGAAGTATATGTGCTTCGGTGGGTGTGTAGATAAGTGAATTTTAGTTACATTGTCATCTCGATCATGCCATTTTGATAGCCCCAGTTAAGTGATTAAGTGGCAAGCAATAAGACCGAAGCAATCACAAGTGTAACAACAACACCCGATAACCTCGGCGAAGCCATGCAATTAATATAGCGACGACTTGTCGCCACCGGATATGAACATTATAGCCCCGCTTTCGATGGCAACCACCACACCACATTCTGCCGTCTGCTTATCGTACGATGTGTTGAGGTTGCGTTTGCGCCAAACACCGGCCGGTCTGGTTTTTTCTTTCCTCTTTCACTTTTCGCACATCTTTTCCCCACCGTATTTTACCGGTTTGGTTGTGTTAATCCAAACAAACGTTCTGCTTACCGGTGTGGTGAAGAGAACAAGATGTTGAAATGGGTTTAGCTTTGCCAAGTTGTGCAATAGTGTTTGCTTCGTAATTAGATTCCATTCCAGTGCGAGTTTGGTTTTCTAACTAGAAAATCGAATTCGGAAACCGGGAACGGTCACTGAACTCGGTGGAATTGCTTACTTCCTTTTGCGCTATTACGCGGACGCATACCATGGTATGAAACAGAACGGAGAAAGTAGATTCTTTTCGGTGTTTGTAACTCGAGACGATTAATAATGCCATCTATTGAGTAATAAAGGATGTTTTTCACTACACCTTACTGCTTGCATTGTGACATGCGAACCTTTCCGCTCAAAATACGATAAAATCATTAAATTTATTACCATGTTTTCATAGTGGGCACCTTACAGATCAATATTATTGACAAAATTCGCCACCAATATCCTGACAGCCAGGCCTTCGATATCCGATCTAACCTTAATCAATATTATGCCACCTTACACTGTCAATATCGCCATCAACCCGGGACTACGAAAGTTTCCGCGTTGACTAGTGGCAACATTCAAGATTGGAACCCAAACTATTCTCTATCAGATAAGATGGTTCAAACCCGATTTTGAATAGATGAAACTTGAATGAAATTTTTCAACTTGGCGTTATTTAATTAAATGAACACGTAGCCATGACTCTAACCTATTAATCTAATTCAAACTAGGATTGAATCGATTTTTTTTTCAATCAATTCTTTGCCCTCGAAAAATCCGGAAAAATCATCTTTTTCTTCCGATTTTTCGAACATAGAAAAAAAATTTGTGAATTTGTTTTGCAGTGTACATAATCTCACCAAAGACCATCCAAAAAAATTTATAAAAACATTATGTTCAGCATTTAGACTGCTTCATTAACAGCCCTATTCTGTATTCCGACGGATTGTCATTTCGTTCAAAACCATTATTTCGTTCGAGTTATAATTTCGCTTTCCCTGTTTCGAACGTTTTGCCCATTTAATGTTCGAAGAGAAACAGATCGAACGAAATGCAAAAGCAACTCGAATGAAATACAGATTGTAATGTTATCAAGTCGTTCGAAATATTTCGAATCGATCGAAATACAGAATAGGGGGGTAAGTCTGCTGACAAAGTCTGTCTGATTCTTCTACGATTTACTTCCATACAAATGTTGGCAGCAGCAGCAGCTAAGTGCTGCCGTGGCCGAGTGGTTAGCGTCACACATGATCATGCCGGGTGTTCGGGTTCGATTCCCGTTCTGATCGGGGGATTTTTCGTTAGAGAAATTCTTTCCGACATGCACTGAGGTCACGCGTCCTCTAGAGCTTGCCACTCTAGAATACATTCAACGCGTGTTATTCGGCATAGAAATCTCAATTAAGTACTACTAATTTTTATTAGCAAGTAATACCTACATTGAGAATGCAAAAGTTCCACTGGGAACGAAGTTATTTTTTTCATTCATACCGTACAGAGTGCTCGAAAAATCGAACAGCAACTTTGATAATTTCTCAAGGCTTTGGGAGTAACCATCTGGTAATGTTTTTGCATCAAATGATAGCTTAGTTTATTAGCTACCACGTACCATAAATTTCATTCAATATTGTATAACTCTATTGGGCAATACATTCGTTTTAAAACAACTAAGTGTGAAAAGTACATAATCTAACATAACCTAACAAATAACAATATCTGATAAAATACGAAAATATGTAAACTTTTCTGCAGTATTACTTTGATAAAATAATATAATAAATATGATATAATATGATGTAGAAAAAAAACCATTCGTTCGAACCTTCTACAGAAAAAAAAATGCAAATTATATAGATTTTCGTTTTTTTTGTCATTTCCCGGAAAATGGAAAATTGGAAAAAAATTAATCTTCAAAATTGGAGTTTCTTTACTGGCGTTAAAGTGAAAATTACACCAATGACTTTCGTTAAAAAGTAACTTTTAAGGTTCGGTACGATATGTTTTAATCAGATGAGTTCATGACGGCGCAAGATCCTGGAGAATGCTTTTTTCTGCACTTTGACGTTTTTTGTGATGATGAACGCCTCAAAATGCTTTTGATGCTTGAATAGAATTATGCAATTGTGAGATTATTGTTATTCGAGGTAAGAAATATCGAATTAATAGAACTGAACGAACTTCATTTTTTCATCAATTTTTCAGCGTTTCTAGCGTTTCAAATCACAAGAGCCCAACTGACATTTTGGCAGTTACTGAAATTTCAGTATTTTTGACTTCTAAACATAAATAAACTCAATTATAATTCAATTTTACTCCTCGTCAAACGTTAGCTTTATATTATTTGTTTCCTTTTTTCATTAAAAAAAAACTAAAAACCACGAATTACAACATTTATTTCAATTCTGGTTCAATTAAAAAGGTAATTAAACAAAACCCGAATCACGAAAACGTTTGCTCCTTTTATATGAGAAACATCGCACAGTATGCAGAAAAAAGACATCATGTGGAAAAAGGGTGCAAGAAATTCATTTTTCAAGCAAAATACACTTGAAATTTTAAATAAATTTAATTAAAATTTTCAATAAATTTTATTATAAAATTATACCCAGGTGGTAACTAGTTCTGATATCTAACAGCATACCTGAGCGCGAATAATTCAAAAACTATTCTTTTTAGACCCGCCGGGCAGTGGCAATTATATTGTCACCAACACTTAACGCTAGCCAGGCAGTAGCAACTATATTGCCATCAATTTTTTCAATGTTTTCAATTGTTTTGCATGTAAAAAAATTTTGGGTATTTTAGCATGTAAACACGTCGTTGTATTGTAGTTTGCGTAGATTGCATGATTAGTTCTCACGGCCCGTTAATGGGTTAAAGGCAAAAATCAAGACGGGTCTATGGTACTAGGTGAGGCCGTTTCGTCACTAAGTTGGTTAGGGGAGCGGTATATGAAAACAGTACAGAAGAAAGCAGAAGGGGAATTATTTGCTTGAAGCGTGAAAGAGACAGACTGATCACGAGCGAGCTTGGGCACAAGCGTATTGTGTTTTGTTTACAAACAAAACACAGTAGATTTCCAAGATGGCTGAAGAGTGATTTTAGCAATTTGGCCCACCTTAGGATATACTTCTACGCGCCTTGGCAAAAATATGACAATGACCAATGACATTTTGGCAGATATTGAAATTTCAGTATTAATGACTTCTAAATCTATCTCGGCATAGAAATCTCAACTAAGTACTAATTAAAATGACGCAAGTAGTGCTATGTGAGACGACGAAATTCCTCTAGGAACGTTTGTGCCATATAAGAAGAAATCTATCTAAAGTTAAATATAATTCGATTTGATTTCTCGATAAATGTTAGGTTTTTTTTTATTCTCAACACTAGAATTATATTATTTGCACTTTTTGGTTTCATTAAAACAACTAAAAAATACGAATTGCACAAATTACAACACTTATTTTAATTCTGGTTCGGCCAAAAAGGTAAATAAACAAAGCCCGAGTCACGAAAACGTTGGCTTCTTTTGTTAGAAGATCACCTGACAGCATGCGGAAAAAAGACAGCATGGGGAAAATTTTTCCAAGCAAAATGCACTTGAAACATAAATTTGATCCGCACCACCTAGATAAGACCAAGGAAAGTGAAGTGGAAGGTAAAACGTAATGTCAGAATTGCCGTTCGGACGTATCCCGTAGGTTTGAATTTATTTACATAGATGGCATCCGAACAACACTAAACATTGACTACAGTTTCGCCGGCACGGTTGATTGCCGTTATGAACCTGCACAAAAAACAAAGTTGCAAATTATGCGCCAGTGGCGGTACCACGATCAAAGCATTCCCTGAATAAATCATATCACATTAGCCGAGCCAGCTGGCGGAAGCATAAGCATAAAGGTTAGTAGGTTACTATTTTCAACTACAACTGTTTATTTATTATACTGTTTCAAATACCTTCGACGAAATCAAAAGTAACCATACCAACGTAAGTAATAACATAAACGAATCCAAACTTTTCGTCTTGCCATTCCTCATACGTCTTTTCTAAATAGTGTAAATTACGAGCCACCTGTTAACTCCACCATCTTGGATAAGACATTGTTCCGTTTCATTCACTCTCTCAACATCACATTGTCAGCCTACTGATGAGGTTTTGATTTATATTGCGAAAAGTACCGTATTTTGCTTACTGAAAGTTTCCATTTCAGTTTTCCAACCCAAATAACTTATTCTTTATTTTCTAGGATTTCATAAGTTTGTAAAAGTCAATTGAAATATAAAAAAAAAGAATAACAAATATAAAATGTCTGCAAATTTACAAACGCGCTTGCAAATCTGGAAACTTTATTTCGAAGTGCGTGAGAGGAAACGTCAACAAAACGCGTTTATATGAAATGTTAAGATATTGATGCTCGAAAATCAGAAAATCATGATTTTTTCATCAATATCGGCTTTGTTCAGCTGTCATGTTCTCAAATGTCATCGTATTGACATAATATTGACCGTGTCAGGACCGCTTAACTATATTGACACCAACCGTTTAATTTTTTTTCTCTTCAACAATAAATTATCACTTCAAACATTATATTTAGAGGCGAATGAACTGAAAAGTTTAAAGCCTCTTTAATCCAACATCATCATCATCATTCAAACATTATGTGGTAACTAGTTCATGTTTTTTTTGTTGAAACTAACATCAAAGATTCAAATATAAAAAAATCATGTTTACCGCTAGATGGGCAGTGGCAGCTATATTGCCACCAACAATTTACGCAAAAATACAATGATAAAACCGTTTTCGGATCTCCAAGCTTAATTTCATTTTAGGCCGAGATTTTGTTCATGAAAATACATTATTACTAGGGTACACCAGTACTGGTAAATTTACCTTCCGAAATACAGCAAAAATGTGTTTCTTTTTTAAATATGAACGCAATAATTCGTAAAAAAAATACCAAAAACCAGATCCACCACATGCGTCTGTTGATTCAACTCTAGCGCCATTTCGAGCAGAAATAAATTATTTATGGTAAATAGCTCTTGAGTTGTGTGCATACCGTCAACAAATTGCGCTAAGCGTGATAGAGGCAGCTTCAGAAAAAAAGTTGTTTTGTATAAATATTAAACTACCACTCGAGTCGTGTGTAAACATGCACTTCGCAGTTGCAGTTGAACTCGATTTCAGCATTCAGAAATAACGGACTTATGTTCATTTTTCTTGCACCAACCCAACATTGGCTAACCATATAGATTGCGTTAGACTATAATTCAATCAGGTTCATCACTCAATTCTGATTCCTGAGTAAGCTTCAACAATTTACAAACTTTTTGTATTTGTGGATTCGTCCTAAACTAAAGTTTATAAAACGATTTAAAAATGACAAACTATTTTTATTTGAATAGCTGTTTCTATATGCTCTGGGACATGTAATTGTCTTCATTTTCTCAATTCAACTACAACTGAATGAAAAAAAAAATCTCTTATTCTAACAAACATAACATAAATAACTCAATCGTTGAGATTAGCTGAGATTTGACGGTCTTGAATCTGCCCGCAGAACCTATGAGCACGGAGTCCCGCCGAGTAGAGCGTATTGGGTCTGGGAGATGATTCAAAAGGTTAATTTGATTACCAGCAGAACGGCAACAAGTACGGTCCATTCATCTGCTTGTATGCAACGCAAAACGCCGCCCGATAATTGAATCAAGAAACCATTATAATCCACATAACACAAACTCGGGAGCGCGAGGACGTTTCCCATCGTTCTTTGCGAAACAGGCCGACAGAGTTCGTGGCACCGACCAAACGGAATTTGATTAATTCATCACAATTGATCGTTTGTGTCAAAAGTCTGGGAAGGGCTTGTCAGCAACAGCTCGATTATTAAATGTGCTGCTGCTGCTGCTGCTCTCGTGTGTGTCATTGATGACCGTCTCGAGCAGCAACGCAGACAGTGGACGTTTAATGCGGATATCCGCTTCTTTCGTCTTTCATTTGCATCGGTGCAGCAACGTTGGATAACACGTGAACTGGCATGTACACTGATCTAACTGCCAAGGGCGGTGCCACATGTCTTGGGGTATTAGATCTATCATTTATTCAATCTTTATCAGTAAGGAGAGTTAAAATTTATTCGATAACTTGAATAAACAAGTTATGGGTTCACGCTGCTTTATCTTCACTGCATAGGCCGGTAATTACTAGCCCTGATAACATCACACGCAATTTAAGCTTTTAAATTTTTACGGTACGATACACTGCACTGAAGGTCCCGAGCGCAGTTTTTTGATTCTTATCGACCTTATTTTGAAGGTTTTAAGCCATGTAATCCAATACAAAATGTAAACAGGGTTGATGATTCACCAAATTGTTATCCCAGATTATGAGCGGCAGTAGTAGCAAAATTATTTGTGCTGTCTTTCATATCGCCCCCTCAGCAAATAATTCAATATTTGCTTTTTCCTGCGGGTATCAATAACATATTCACAAACAAATCACTGCTCTTGTTGTCGGTTGCTGTTGTTACATTCGACATTTGTTGGACTATTAGAGATAACATTTGTTTGTTGGTTGACGTATTTTAATCTTTTGGTCTTTCTTCGAGAGATACTACAGCGTTCAAGAACGATATTTATATTATTTTGAGCAGAGACGAACCAGCCTACGGCTGAAAGTCTTTTTAAATAAAGACAAAAAAAAAGTTATTTTGAGAAGTTGTTTATATCAGACAAAAATAACAGATTAGATAATGTATGCAACTTAAATCCAACCAACGATTGCGCAATCACCATGACTAATTTATGTTCAGTAACTGCATTTTGTTTATAGCGAGATTCGATTATCTGGTAACCACTGGCTGATAGGAGCTATAAACTCTTATCAGCAACCCACCTCAGAGTTCCTCTGGCGTGATAAGCGCTCATAAATCGCTCGAATCAAAACCTATTAATAATAAGTCTTTCTCGCCTCTTATCTTCTCTCACTCTCCCTCAGGTGTCGGCATGGTGCTCCGCAAGCTCGGTAACAGCATTTCGCCGACGGTCGAGTTGATCAAGGACGGAGACGAATACACCTTGAACACACTGTCCACCTTCAAGAACACCACCATCAAGTTCAAGCTCGGCGAAGAGTTCGAGGAGGAGACGGTCGATGGTCGCAAGGTCAAGTCCGTTGTCACCATGGACGGTGACAACAAGCTGATCCATGAGCAGAAGGGCGAGAAACCCACCACCATAATCCGCGAGTTTACCGATAGCGATTTGACTGCCACCATGACCGCTGGAAGTACCAAATGTGTCCGCTACTACAAAGTCGCCTAAGCATCTGAGCAACCAATTACAGACACACACACACATAAACACATCACTCGAAGTGACTATTTTCGACACAACATCATTTATCTGGCGATCCTAGTCATCACATTTTTTTTGCTTGATCCTTTCATGGGGATCCAGATCAACGACAAAGTCACAACACACAAATCAAGCGAAGGCACGCTTTCTTGACAAATCACGTTTATTCCATTTTTTAAAGGTGAAAACAAAAAAAAATACACACTTTGTTCCACGCCGGTTTCATTCAACCTCATTCTATTAGTGATTAGTTCAAACGACGTTGCCAAGTATCTATTTTTGGATATTACAGTTAGTATGATTGAGCCTGAAGCATTTTATATAAATAGAAAGAACATTCTGGATTGATTTCAAACTATTTTGTTTTATTTGGTTCTGCGAGCCTTATACAGGTGATAAATTTGAATACAAATCGAATAATCGATTACGCGAGCTCCGTTCTTCCTTTCCGACATGAGCTGAGATTAGTACTAAATCAAATAAATCGACTTCAGACAAATAAAATAGATGATTACGTTTATGCTCTTTGTGAAAGGAAATCCACAAGTGTCTGATTACCGTATTATATTTTTTTAGAATCAACTGATTGTAACATAACTCTTGTTTTCAAATCATCTATTTCTACTGAAAATGATGACATGTTTGGTTAAGATAGATGTCCATATTTTCAAGTCATCCAATAAATTGTTGGGCCCTATTATAGAAATCGAGTCGATAAGAATTTGCCTCGTTAGCTCTATTATACTATTATACACTGCGTTTCACAACTATAGACCACTCATTTTTTCTGAGCTTCCAGAGATATGTAAAAAGTCGGTTGACTTGAAGTATATAGTGTAGAATACAACTATCTTCATTTATAAGACTGACCATTCCAATTTTATTGTTGTGTTCAGGCGCGAAACATTCAAAAAACTAAAATTCCAGTGTTTCATAACTATAGAACCGGTTGGAGAAACTCTCCTCACTCCTTTTCTCAAAAAGGCCTGGTTCTATAGTTATGGATTACCATCAACACGAATGAACAGTTAGAAGTGTAACGAAGTAGTTCAGAGTCATTTCTTCTTCTTCTTTGTTTTTAAGAGGCTTTAAACTTTGCAGTTCATTCGCCTCTGTCAGAGTCATTTACTGCTGTTTTTGCATAAAAAACAATGTGATAATTGGGTAATTTGGCATAAGTTCATAAAATCTGGAAGGTTATAACATGGTTTAATGAATAGGGGCTTCAGATTTTGGACTGGTTAGCTTATTTACCAGATCAAAACTCTATCAAGAACTTATGAGGAGTGATCGTGCGAATAGTAGATGCAGCTTACCAGCAGTATGAGTAATTTGAAGAGATTAAACGAGCAGTAACCTCTGCGTAGAACGAGATACACACTACAACATGTTGCAGTTTGGTCGAAATCACCCCGAATGGGTTTTTTGAACTTATTGAGAACTAAAGATGACCTACGAATTAGAAACTTATCGTAATTTATGTTAAGTTGACGTAATTTTTTTTTTTAAAGTGAGTTTTTCATCTGGTTTTATAGTTATGAAACGCAGTGTACAGCCATTCCATGCCTAACTGATAATGTAGTTTTTTTTTTGTAAAAAAAAACTAGATATGTCGATCATCTCAATCGGTCCAGTTGTTCAAAAGTTGTGATTTTTTTCTAAAAAGTCTTTTGGAAGAAGGGGGAGACATTTGATTTTTTAACCATCGGTTAACTTTAAAAATTCATGATTTATAAACAAAAAAAATCACCAGCCCAATTCTGTATTCCGACGGATTTCCATTTCGTTCGAAATCGTTGTTTCGTTCGAGCTATAATTTCGCTTCACCTATTCCGAACGTTTTGCCCCTTTAATGTTCTAAGAGAAACAGATCGAACGAAATGTAAATACAACTCGAACGAAATACAGAATGGAATTTAATCAAGTCGTTCGAAATATTTCGAATCGATCGAAATACAGAATAGGGGTGCACATCTCTGATTTTTGGATATGTTATGTAAAAAATTCCCAGCGTACAAAATACAATTATTAGAAAATGAACTTTTTCATGTATTCTCACAACTGCAATCTATGGAATTCCGTAAGGAGTGACGCATGAATTCCACTTTTTTTTGGCAGACATATCTCACTTCTTAACTAGGCGAACCTAGCCAGAATTTTCACCTGCCCCCGGGCTTCTGAATGCCAAAGGGGGACTAGGCTCTGCGGAATGCACGTATCTGCATGCTCGTGCTGTTTTAGTCCTGACCGAGGAATTGTCGGACAATCGCGCAGGTGCTAAGGATGACCGACTTTTGTATGCGGGCCAATTCCTTCTCGATGTTCAACACCTTTAGCGCTTCCAGAAGTGTCTTCGGGACAATTCCAGTTCCAGAGAGAACGACTGGAACAATTCTTGGGGTCTCCCTTAGCCCCCACAGTTCCTTGAGCTCCACGGCCAATGGTCGGTACTTGCAGATTTTGCGACCGTGGGTCTCCTCCAGATTCTGGTTCAGTGGAATAGCGACATCGATGATGGTGACTTTGCGGTCGCTCTTGTCGTAAACCATTATATCTGGGCGGTTGTGGTGGATCGAGAGGTCGGTCAGAACAGTGCGATCCCAGTACAGCTTGAAACGGTCATTTTCCAGGACAGGTGCAGGCAGGTACCGGTAGTTTGGTACGTTGTCTTCCAGCAGAGCACATTGGAGCGCCAGTTGTCGATGAACAATACGGGCCACGTTGTTGTGGCGCTCGGTGTAGGCTGCGTTGGCCAAAACGGGACAGCCTCCCATAATGTGCTCTATGTTTTCACCTGGTTGATGGCACATCCGGCAAATGTCATCAACGTCTTGATGCCAGACGTACCGCCTGCAGTTTCTCGTCGGCATTATCCTGTCCTGGATGGCTATCATGTCGGCTTCTACTACTGAATAGAGTTCACCACGCGTTAGCCACAGATTAGATGCGGCCTTGTCGTCGTGTGGCCGGTCCAGTTGATGGGGGTGGGCACCATGCACTGCCTTCTGCTTCCAAGCTGCAATCTTCTCCACTGTCTGCAGATTGCAGTTTAGTTGGTACTCCGCTTGCGCCAAGTGCAGAGCGCTGTATCCTCTGTCAGCGGCGCAGACAGCCCGGTATAGCGCGTTTTGGTTGGCGCGTTCTGCGAAGTACTCGCGCAGTTGTTGTACCTGGGCAACACACAGTGCAGAAATGTCGACGATTCCAAGTCCCCCTTCTTTGCGTGGTAGTGAAACTCTCTCCAGTGCCGATTGAGGATGGTGCATTCCGGCCTCTTTGAATGCTTTCCTCATCCTCCTCTCAAGGTCCTCTAGGTCAGTTTTGCTCCATTTGACTACACCAAAACTGAAGGTCAGCAGGGGAACCGCGAATGTGTTGATCGCGCGTACCTTGTTCCCTGCGTTGAGGAAAGTCCTCAGGACACAGTTCACTCGACTCAAGAACTTGTCTCGCAGCTCCGTCTTGATGTCGGATTGGCGAATCCCGGTGAGCTGTCGGAATCCAAGATATTTATAGGATTCGCCACGAACCATGTCTCTTATAAACTCGCCGTCATAGACCTCGTAGCCTCCGGATTCGGTAAGTTGTCCTTTCAGCAGGTGGACACAGCGACACTTGTCGAGGCCGAACTCCATACAGATGTCCCTGCTTATTTCTTCGACAACCCGGATAGCTACACCTAGACGCTGACGTGAATCAGCGTAGACCTTGAGATCGTCCATGTAAAAGGTATGGGTCACTTCTTCGTGGGCGCCGTCGCCATACCTTATTTTATAGCCATGACCGTTTCTATTGAGCGTCCTACTGAGGGGGTTCAGTGCCAGACAAAACCAAAGCGGGCTGAAAGAGTCGCCTTGGAATATCCCCCTCTTTATCTGCAGCGTTCTAGACTGCAACACATTTTCCCCATCACTAAGGTGCAGAGACGTGCTCCACTGCCTCATCGCATGCTGCCGGAACCTAACGACGACGGGATCAATTTTGTAGAGCTTCAATACCCGGACGAGAAACGAGTGAGGTATGGAGTCATAAGCCTTCCTGTAATCGATGTAGGCCATGCTTAGGTTCCGCTGGTTATAAACCGCCTGGCCGACTATGGCTGCGTCGATGATGGCCTGGTTGCAGCCATGCGTATTTTTTCTGCATCCTTTCTGCTCTTCTGCGATGATATGGTGTTGTTCGCAGTGGGCAGAAACTTTGGCGGTTATGATGCTGCTTAATATCTTGTACAGACTCGATAGGTACGTTATCGGCCTGTACTTTGATGGGTTCAATGTGTTGCTGTCTTTCGGGAGGAGGAATGTGACGCCACGGGTGGCGAATTCAGGGAGGTTGTATGGGTCACGTAGCACCTTGTTGAAGCACTCAGCTATCTTTTGATGTGCGACGGTCAGCTTCTTGTGCCAGAAGTTCTGAACACCATCGGGGCCCGGTGCTGCCCAGTTCCTCAGGTACCGCGAGGCTTCGCGGACATCGTTCTCTTCGACGATGATAGCTGGCATCTCTCCAATTTCACCACAACTCTCCTCCTCCCGTCTTAACCACATTTGCCCGTCGCGATGTTGTACTGGGGTCTCCCAAATACCAGCCCAGAAGTTCGTCACATCGCTAATATCTGGCAAACCTTCGCGGTAGTCGGGCTTCTCGTCGCTAATGTGGTCGTAGAACGCTTTTTCGTTATCTCTGAACATCCGATTTTGTTCCTGGCGCTTTGCAGAGTCAGAGTAACGTTTCAGCCGTTTAGTTAGGACGCTCAATTGCTGTACCAGTGTGTCGAGTTTTTCCGTCAGCTGGTGAGCTCCCAGCTGGCGAAGTTCAGTAGGCCGCACGATCACAGCAACTTGGCGACATAATTTCGACGATCTGCTGCCTCTTTTGTACGCCATCAGTCTTCCAATTGCGGCGCGCTTGTTTAGGATCCGTTGCTCCAATCTCCTTCGCCATGGAGGCTCACGCCTTTCACGGAGATGTTGGAGCAGTCCGCCTCTTGGCCTAATACGGTATCCTAAACTTTTGGCGGTCGCCACAGCAGCACAGTAAACTTTCAGTTGCAGCTCCTCCATGTTCTCAGCATCAACCAAGTGCAGCGGAAGAACGTGCTCGTTCATGAGCTTTACTGCACTTGTCAGCCTGCGGGAATGCTGCAACTTCGGGATCCTGGGGCGCGACAATGGGTCTGTGTCGCGGAACTGTGAGATCGCCTCGTTGTAGTGGAAGACCAGATCGCGTAGTAGTTGTTGATCTGGCTGTGGGTCTTCCGGCTCAGGGGGTTGTAGTACTGTGGCCTCCACTGGTGCTGTGATTCGCGTGCCCCACTCGCGAATGAATTGCTCAGCCGTACTGAACTTCGTCTCGACACATCGCTTGCTCTGTTGTTCCTGGAGCTTATTTCTCTCTGCACCTGCTGCTTGATCTCGTCGATTTGCGTTTGGGAGAGCATGTTGTTGCGTACTATCGCTCTACGCCTCGCGTTCATCGCGTTCTGATCAAGCCTCCCGACGAACTCTGGATACGCTTCCTCGAAAATTGTTAGTATTCGAGGGCCCGTCTCCAAAGCAGTGCAGATGTAATAGGCGCGGATCACGAATTCATTCATTTCGTGTGTCCACATGATCCGGCGCCTAGTGGTACCCACAAGTGTGGACGACTGTCGTCTGGCAGTCGCAACACGTCTCGTAGGCGCAGCGTTTCTTGGGTGATGTCGATGGCTGCTGTTTCCGTGTGGCGGTAGCTCTTCGGGTTGAACCCGGCTGGTGGCCCGCTCTTGCACATCGCCCTCCAGCCGCTGGCCGCTCGCTCTTACGCCCGTTCCAGGACCAGCTCCAGTTCGGGGACCCTCCTCGGGTGATCGCATTCTAATTATTCTTCGTGATCGTAGCTCCATTTTATTGGGTGTATCTCCTTTGCCCGGGAGACAGCGGGTTGGCAAGGCCTCCATGACCCGGGAGGCCTTCCCCGGGAGAGATATAGCGCTCTGACTCGCTCGCACCCCCTCACTTAGCCACTTTCGACACCCGTTCTCGGAGCCAAGACCAAGTGTGTGTTTCCAGTTCACGCCCGATCTAAAAATGTCGTCATATGATCTTCGTGGAGGCGTGAGATAGGAACATTTGAGACCAACAGGCAGGCTCCTACCCTATGTTGATCCCCATTTGAGAACCATTTTTTTTTTTTTCTCCAAAATATATTTTTTATTAAGGCACATGTGGCGTTAGCCTGACGGGGCCGGGAGTCCAATATTTTGACAATTTTTGTCTTACAACTATGTTAGTAATATGTAACCGATTACTCGCGGTTGGCTCGAGGTTAGTATTACAAGTGTTCTCATAATTGGTATGTTGCAGTCTTCGATGCTCTATACGTGTGCCCGACACGGGCTACTTCCTATTGGGATGCAGCTGACCATTAATCAGCAACGCTCCCTAGTCTGTACCCCATATCTAGCGTGGTGCGTCTTTCTCGACTCGAGGAATCCAGGATAGAATGGTCACTAGCCGGCGCAATCATCAGTTCGTGTAGAGTTGTCATTCCACTTTTTTAGCAAAACAATTTTTTTGCATGTAATTTTCTTTCAGCGTCGATTTCTTGTTGTAGCGGCGTCAATAGCTTTATTGTATTGGGCCACCACCTGTGGTCCTAAATTATCACTTGTTTTTTTTTTATCCAAAATATATAAAGGGTGTGTCACATCAAATTGCATCACGGAAAAAACGCTGTAGAAATTCGCCCAGTAGACCGATCCTTTTGAAAATTTTAGACAGTAAAATAGAAACTATTAAACAACTTTTGGCATTTTCTTTTTATTCATACTTCGAGCCCAAGCCCGTATGCTCGCACCTTCCTCTTTACCCCGTCCATAAGGTTCTGTACAACGTCAGGTTGTAGTTTTTTTGTGGACACAAATCCATTTTCTTTTGAAGTCCGCCTCCGATTTGACAACTTTTGGGTTCTTCCGGAGGTCCTGCTTCATAATCGCCCAATATTTCTCTATTGGGCGAAGCTCCGGCGCGTTGGGCGGGTTCATTTCCTTTGGCACGAAGGTGACCCCGTTGCCTTCGTACCACTCCAACACGTCATTTGAATAGTGGCACGAAGCGAGATCCGGCCAGAAGATGGTCGGGCCCTCGTGCTGCTTCAATAGTGGTAGTAAGCGCTTCTGTAGGCACTCCTTAAGGTAAACCTGCCCGTTTACCGTGCCGGTCATCACGAAGGGGGCGCTCCGCTTTCCGCAAGAGCAGATCGCTTGCCACACCATGTACTTTTTGGCAAACTTGGATAGTTTCTGCTTGCGAATCTCCTCCGGAACGCTGAATTTGTCCTCTGCGGAGAAGAACAACAGGCCCGGCAGCTGACGAAAGTCCGCTTTGACGTAGGTTTCGTCGTCCATTACCAGGCAATGCGGCTTCGTCAGCATTTCGGTGTACAGCTTCCGGGCTCGCGTCTTCCCCACCATGTTTTGCCTTTCGTCGCGGTTAGGAGCCTTCTGAACCTTGTATGTACGCAGGCCCTCCCGCTGCTTGGTCCGCTGGACGAATGAACTTGACAAATTCAGCTTATTGGCGACATCCCGGACCGAACTTCTCGGATCACGTCTAAACTGCTTAACTACGCGCTTGTGATCTTTTTCACTGACGGAGCATCCTTTTTTTTTCCTTCCGGTCGATGGTTAGGTTCACGAGGTATCGTTTTAGTACTCTGCTGACCGTGGATTGGACGATTCCCAGCATCTTACCGATTACCGATGTAAGGCTCATATGGCGTCAGCCTAACGGGGCCGGGAGTTCAATATTTCGACAATGTTTGCTTACAACTATGTTAGTAATATGTAACCGATTACTCGCGGTTGGCTCGAGGTTAGTATTACAAGTGTTCTCATAATTGGTATGTTGCAGTCTTCGATGCTCTGTATGTGTGCCCGACATGGGATACCTCCTATTGGGATGCAGCTGACCATTAATCAGCAACGCCCCACTAGTCTGTACCCCATATCTAGCGTGGTGCGTCTTTCTCGACTCGAGGAATCCAGGATAGAATGGTCACTAGCCGGCGCAGTCATCAGCTCGTGTAGAGTTGTCATAAGCGGTACAACCTTTGGCTCTTGTTGGATGATCAGTGGACTGCACAACCTTTGGCCCGTGTATCTGTAAAGAGTGTGTGTATGTATTGCCGCGACTAAGTAAAAGTTTATCGTTTGGATAGGAGGGATATGAAACGGGGACACAACGAAGGAAACATCATTAAACGTTGACATCGGCGTTTCTGAGGAACAGGTATAGATGAAGCAGAAGATCAGGATCACGGCTACCTAAGATATCCCGGACGGGGATATCCGATTGTCTGCCTTCTGCTCTCAGTGCTCTAGAGAGCTGAGAGCGAGCAGCATGGAACCGGATACACGACCAGACAACATGCTCGATGTCGTGGTAGCCATCGCCACAATCACAAAGATTGTTTGCTGCGAGCCCAATGCGATAGAGATGTTGTGTGCTGATCACTTGTTGTGTGCTAGTGTTTCCTTTACCCTTCACATCATGTCAATCCAAATCTGTAATTTTTAAAAAATCATTGTTTTGCAAAACATTTCAGCTTTAGCATATGGTATAGAAAGTTTGGTGTAGTATAGCAATAAAAAAGAACATTTCTGACAAAAGTAACACGTAATAATGTACGCTAGCAGGAATAAGCCATTTTTAGGTAGGAAATTCGGTTGATAGTAATTCAAAGAATGATAAAATTTACTTATGAAGTTATATGTATCATAGAAGAAACACTTACTTTCTGCCATTCTGAACCAAGACGCATTGATTGTCTCAGTGCATTAAGCTCCTCACTGAATTTCTCCCAATTTTCCTTAATCGGGATTCTATTTGAACTGCTTCCACAAAAACCAAAACCTCGCGCAATGTTTACATTCGCTTTTATTGGTTCAACGAGTCGTTCAAACTGCTGGTGATTTGTCTGTCCATTCATTTTCAGCCACTGAAATATACGCTGGAAGTAAGTTCTGCATTGTAAATTGTAACATGATCAATATAAATAATGCTGGATTGTACACTTACCTGTTCTGGCAGCACCGTAAAACAAATACTGATCAAAACAAACGAACATGTGTTTAAAATTGCATATATCTAAGGGTTTCTGAAATGTTTCCCAAAGGAAAGCATCAGGGACGCAAACCAAAACAAAATAATTCTCTGAAGATATGCAACAAGCGAGCCAAACAAGTCGAAAAGTTTTGACACTTGCATTGATAGCTATCACTCGCTCGGTGCTATCGAATTGCTCGATTTCTATAATAGTAAAACAGAGCTAACGAGCAAAATTCTTATCGCCTCGATTTCTATAATAGGGCCCTATGAGTTAGTTCTCTTTGAAAAAATATTACTTTTGCGAAAAATATGGATTTTTGTTTTTGTAATTATTGATTGAGTTAGTTTTTCATAGTTTTCTCGGTTAAAAATAGAGAGCGCCATATTTTTTTTATATTTTTTCAAGCTGAGGTTCTTTTACATAACATATCTCGATATCAGAGATGCATTTTTTTCGTTTTTGAGATATGATTTTTCAAAGTCCAAAATCATGAAAACAATAAAAAACGACTACAATCTATAATTACGGAAATGAAATCCTTTTTCATTGCAAGTCTACTATTTTTTGATAAAAGGCTAGCTCATTGCCTTCAATTTCATATGTCGATCATCTAAATCGGTTCAATGGTTCAAAAGTTCTTGAAAAATAAGTCATTTTTGGAAAAAAGGAAAAAGTTGGTTTTTTGGAACACCCAAAAACCCTAACGAAAAAAATAAAAAATACGGGTCTAATGTTTTACGATGAAAAACAAAATGACCACTTTTGACGAAAATCTGAGAACCAATATATAGGTTTGGCATGGAATGGCTGTATAACATTTATAAGTCCAGTTTTGTACCCTGATCTTAAATTTTATATTTGACTAGCTGACCCGACCAGAATAGATTTTTTTATTTGAATATTTTCAAACATCCACGTTTTCTTACTAAGTGAGCGTTAGTGAGTCCCATAACTGAACTCTTCATTCACTGATTACCCTTTGACCCTTTACAATTTCCTTTTACTATAAATTGTCTTTTACTATAAATTCGTCCTTATAATATAAAATTATTTTCAGACACAATTCTCGTTCAAAATTCGTCAAGCATTTGGAAATAACATGTTTCTCCGTTGCATGGAATACATGTTTGATACAGAGAATATTACAAAATAAAGACAGCTCAAATCGGACCATTCTTTCCTCGGGTTTAGGGCACACCAACACATTTGGCCTTCCATTTTTGTTTATATAGATAGAAGATATAGGAATGCGTTATTTCTGACAATCCTTTTTCACTTTCGAACAAAAAATCAATTTCGTTAGCGCCAACATCAAATGGACTAACAACGCTTAGCTAATTGTAGAACATATGGGAATTCAATTTTGCGAATTTTCCTATTTTTCTCTCCGCTATATTGATCTACGGGAAGAGACGAATACAACAAAATAAAGAAGGCTAAAATCGGACCATCCCTTCTTCGGGTTTTCCGCTTACCAACAGATTTTGCCTTACATTTTATTTATATAGATTAACATAGTTATTATTCATTCAACGATATTGATGGTATCCACGTTGAGCTAGGAAGAATATTCACTGTAGTAAAAATATAATGCTTCATTGGTAAAATACAATGTAATGGAAGTTAACACAGTTACAAGGAGATGTTTCTTTGCATTGCGCTACGTAGCTTTATTATATTTCTATTTTTGTTAAACCCAAAACTGGAGAACTGTGAACGCTTGAAAAGAGGACATAAAGTTGCAACGAAGTCATATGCTTATGATACGGACAGTCTCTGATATAATTTTCTCATTTAAGATTAATCGATTTATTTTTTATTTAATCACTAGCTGACCCGACGAACTTCGTCCCGCCCAAAAATTATTTTTCGTTATCACATTCACGTTTTTTTTACTAAGCTCGCGTTCATAGGTCCAATCGCAAAACTGTTCATTGATAATATTACCTTTTAATATAAAATTCCTAGTACTTCTACCAAAACACGTCATTATATTATCAGATTATTTTCAGACACAATTCTCGTACAAGATTTTTGAAATACTTGCAAATAAAATGTTTCTCCGTTACATGGAATAAATGTTTGATACAGAAAATATGATACAATAAAGGCAGCCCTAAATCGGACAACTCCTTTCTCGAGTTTTGCTCTTATCAACATATTGGGTGTTCCATTTGTAGTTATATAGATAGAAGAAGATATAGTTCAGAAATGTTAACAGATAACAAAAATCAATCCCCTAGTATTTGGTATGGAACACCACCAACCCCCCCCCCCCCTCGTTGTTTTGAGTTCCGCTCTGTTCCCTGAATTTTTATTCTTCGGATGGTTCTTGATTTCTCACCATTTATACTCAAGTTCAAGTTCGGTGATTTCGGAGGTATTTTTGGTTAATTGGGACATTATAGAGCAGGTATTCCCGTACGATGAGGTCAGTATGCTTCGAGTCATTATTCTGTTGAAAGTAGTTATCACGAGGGAGACCCAATTTCTAAACGGGAGACTACAGGTTACGTTTCAAGAAGATCAATTAAGCCATCTTATCCATCGCCGAATCGATAAACTCCATGGTTCCAGTCCCATGAACAGTCATTGTATCATACATCAATTGACTACCGGCGCCGTATGTTACTGTGGGAACCAAATGCTGAACCTGGAGCACAAATCCTAGTTCCCTCCACACCATCTGTCTTCGATCCGATTCAAAGAGATTGGTTTCCGGCTCATCCGTATAATCCTTAGATCTGTTTACATATATTAGCGAATTGTATCTTTTATTTTTTCATATTCATCTTTCAGATGAAACATTTTTCGCGGTATTTGTTCCTGTATACGTCGGTAGTAAATTTTGGAATTTTTGTTTTAGGGTTCTTTCGCAATGTTCGCACAATTACTCGTACATCACCAGAAGATGGGATCCGTTTGCGTTCTCTACCCGGGAGATTTTTCATGGTTCCTTCGTTAATGTTGTTAATGATTTTCTTTACAGTAATGTCTTTCCACGACAAGTCTTACTTATTATCACTGTACGTGTAACAATGTCTATTACTTCCCTCTTATTTGCCATTTTGATAAAAACTTTTCCAAACATCCACAAAAAACCAAAAACCAACACTGCCCAAGCAGTGGTTAATTTGTTTGGAGAAATTTAAGGTGTAGACTGAATTTTACGATGCTTAGAATAGAGATTGTTTTCAATTTTTTGGAATAAATAATTAGCGAAGAAAATTTCGCGGTCTGACACACCGACGCGAGTATAGGAGTAACTTTTTTGGACAAGTGCCTTTTTTCATATTCTAGAATATTGTTAAATGAAATGTAAAAATTAATGTTAGTGGCGTGGAATATTTATTGAATATAATGCATAAGGTCATTATCGGACTATTCTTATTTGATTTCAGTCCCTTTAGTCCCTTTTGTAACAGAATTGAACGGATTTTACTATTCGTCGTTAGATTCATATGTTCAAAAGCAAAATATAAATGTTTTACTTTCGTATAGTTATTCGCTAAATATAATGGTCATACATATACACACTTGTGAAAGAATGTCACTTGTGGAATAATTGTAAACAGTAAACTATAAACTAATCGGTGGCTTATAATAATTTTTAACAGTTACAGTTCCGGGGATTTTGTTTTTATAATGAACAATATCGACAAGAAAACAAGAAAAAGAAAAGGAAGTTCCTAATTCTTAATTTACCAAGAATACAGCATATAAGAATATTAGAAATATGCAAACTTTATATTCCAAAATCTTTATCATCTGATAATTATCTAAAAGGTCGTTATACATTCTTCTCTTTGATAAAATACCCGAAAAACACGCAACAACTGCATGAAATGTAAAAAATATGTTTGATGATATGTATTTGTTGATATGTTTGAAATATGTTTGTTTCGAGCATGCAGTTATGCAATGTTCTGATTCTCACTCCAATGAAATCACAATCTATTAATACGCTTTTATGTTATTTTATAGCTCCTTATACTTCCATGAATTATATTCAGTTGCTTACTTTTTATTAATAAGAGTGAAAAATTCGAATTTTGTTATTTGTGTTGGAGTGTCAAAATTACTCTGTCTTGAGGAGGCTGATTTAGATGACTATTAAAACTTAATAAAGACGACAAAAACATATTTTTTGGAGTCTTTCATTCAATCATACCCTCTTCTTCAAATAAATGCCAACGAAGCCTGAAAAATACACAATAGAGAGAAAGTTTTACAGAGAAGTTCAATTTTCGGTCTGTGACACCGTGCGCGAGTATACGTGTTATGATTTTGCACGCGAGTACAGGAGGGTTAAACATGGAGTAGAAATGAGACCATTTTAATTTTTTTCTTATCACTACATGGGAGTGAAAAGGATGAATTTCACGATGAATATGAGTCGCTTTTAACTATTTACTTTTTGCCCCCGAAAAACTCAAAAATAACAAACCAACACGAGGTATTATGAGCAAGCATGATGGGTCTGATTCTCGAATACACATTTGAATACCTTATTTGACACAGGTACGCTGAACTAAAGTATTCACAAAAGTGGACAAACCAAGAGCATATTTTCAACTGGACAAACAAAAATCATTGATTTTATTGACGAATTTACGTTCGATTTACAACCAGATGGCGCAGCGAGTAAAATGAGGATGTTTTGTTTTTTTGGTATGAAATTCGTTCAAATTTTCTAGAAAAATCAGAATTTATCTTCAAATTTCCCGATTTCATGTATTCTTTCCACGCTGAAAAATCATCATTTTACAATGTGTTATGTACATTACGAGGAATGGCTTGTTATAAGTATTGTAACTTTATTGTTTTTTCAACTAAGTAAACGATGAATAGGGAGTTTTGTGCTAAAAATACTGCAAATCCTTCTCGTATCGGCCCCTACATAATCAATGATATCAGCCAATTTGGTATGATATCGATTTCATCGCAATTATCCATAGTATCAATAACCGGTATGCATTATCAAACTTAAAATTTTCGAAGATTATCTATGACTTTGCTCAAATCGCGTGTTAAAACCATCGTAAATATACAAAACTCCAACTTTCTTATCATATACTGGCGACATTCAATGACTGAAATGAATCTAAATTGAAAAAAATGAATAATCACATCCGAATCTTGCTTTTCAGTGCGTAAAATAAACATACACCCTCACTTTTGTAGTTCTGAGCTCTAATGTAGATGTCGCATGAGCTGATTCAGCTTTGCGTAAATTCGTCAATTGGCGATCTAACGTACAAATCTACACCTAGGCGGCGCTGCGGTGAAAGTGATGATGGTTTTAAATTTTGTCATGTGAGCTTATGGAAGGTTTGTAGTTCTTTCCATAAATTACAATGTTATAATCATAAAAGATTATTTGATTGCGATGAGTTTGTAAGAAATTTAATTTTGCGCAATTTTATATATAACATGTTATTTATTTACCTCTTTCAGTAGTGAAAACTATTGGCAATGGTTAAATTAAAGAAGGAAATTCGAGAGCACAATCAAACACAAGTAGAAAAATGTACGATTCCTGCATGTGAGAACTACCTTAGAAAGCCCGGAAGTAAAATATACGTGATTTGTTTTTGAGTTTTAGGTTACATTAGCATCATTTTCTTAGTTCAAAAACAAAATCCAGATGTCTCACCGATCATTTACGTTTTGCGTTATGGCGGGTTTACATTAGGGAGATCTATAGCTATAGATGGATTTATTCACGTGAAAATAGGTGTAAACGGGTGAGAATAAATATGATACACTTATTCGAGGTATATATAACTTGAATAAGTTCAGCATATGTAAACGCTTGTGAATTTCTCACTGGTGAGAAATCACTAAAGTTAGATGCAGTTCTACTTCAGGTGAATAAATTCACCGAAGATATGAATATATTCATTATAGAAGTTCACGCTAGTGTAAACGGTTGATGCGATTTCTATAAATCTCATCATATTTCTTCACATGAATATATCCCTAGTCTAAACCCACCCTTAGATCCAGCCGTATGGCACCCGCCATGTTTTTGGTGCCAACATCTCACACGTCAGAAGTATTTGTTTTCTTCAAAACAGCGATCCGCGTTGACGGCGGTGAGCTTCTTTTACTAGTTTAGGGGAGCGTCAAAGAACAGCTGATTTTCAGTCAGAGTGAACGTTTTCAAAATTAAAATTATGAATGAAAATTAGCTTTTCCATATCAAATTAGTATTCTGTTTAAATTAAAAAAAACATTTTTGTTTGCAGGTGGGGAAAAAGTCTCATACGAAAATTGTTTATGAAGACAACTTTATATTATAAAGAACAAAATCAGCAACAATGTTGGAATTGTATGACCATATGGTTGAATGAAAGTCAGAAATACGTGTTTCTAATAATTAAATAACATAATGTGAAAATTTTCATTCAAATTTTAAAATTTGAAAACCGGCTTCGTGTCTTCTAATCTGGTAGAGATTACACTAACGATTTTGGGACCCAAATTATGGTTCTAACTTGAAGTCGCCACCAGACGTCGACGTCATCGCTAATTACCAATTTACCACCATCTGACATATAGTGATGTCGATGATGAACTTTTACAGCAGAGGGATAGTGAGATAGGCGGTGACGGTAGGTAGAGTGAGATAGCGATAATCGTGTCATAAGCGGACCTTACACGGTCAAATTTATTGACAATATGATGACATTTGAGAGCATAATGACAGCTGAACATGGCCGACAACGCAGAAATCCGGATTTTCTGATTTTCGGGCATCAATATCGTGACATTTCGTATGGATGCATGATGTTGACGTTTTACCTCACGGACTTCCAGACTGAGTTGCCAGATTTGCAAGCGGACATTTAATGTTTGTTAGTCTTTTTTGCGATTGCAATTAAAATTTATAAACTTCTGAAATTGTAGGAATCATGAATGAAAGCTTTTGGTTTGGAAAACTGATATAGTAATTTACATTTAATGCGACATGTCGGAGAACCACTCAGTGTCGCATTGGAGGCGATTTAACCTGTAATTGGACATTGAAGATGAGAGTGGTACAGCGTCGACGTCTGGCGGCGAATGTCAATGTGGGGCCATAATTTGGGCCCGAACTCGATGTTTACAAAAATGTCTAACTAAACGTGTCGCATACAGGTCTGTCCAATTAGAAAAATGTCGCATTAAATGTAAATTACTGTACCTAAAATAGCAAAATACAGTACTTTTCGCGTAACTGACAATGTGATGGTGAGAGAGTGAATGAAAATTAACAACGTCTTAGGAATGTTTTTAACATTGAACTCGGTCATTCTTTGCGCTAGCGAGCGGGGCAGCCACTTTAGTCTATGTTGTGTGTTTCTTCACACTCCGCTATAAAATTTGGAGAATGAGAAGATCTGGGAAAATCACAGGTGGTAATTCAAGTTACAGTAGAATCCCGATTATCCGTGAATAGTTGGGATGGTTTTTAAACATAGAAACTATTTTTTATCAATACAAAAATAGATACAGATACAGATAATCGGGGTACAGATACAGATACAGATAATCGGGGTTTTACTGTCATAGTCTTATTTATCGAATAAAAACATTTGCTTGCAGATAATATAATTTGCATATATTTTCACAATCTAAAATAATCTGGCATCCCTGAAACTGAAAGGATCAGTCTGTATTTGTGAAGCGAGTATTATGATGTGTTTTTGAGAAGGAAAAACGAGTTTTAAAGTGTAAATTATGAATGAAAATTAACTTTTCCAAATCAAATTAGTATTCTATGTGAATGCAAACCACTTTTTTTCTGCAAGTGGTGAGAAAATCCCATACAAAAATTGTATCTGAAACTGACGCTATATAATAATAATAAATTTAAGTAGGAATATCAGAAAATTCATAGAAAATAGGTTAAGTTAGAGTTAGGACTACGCGCTTCAACTAATTAAATAATACCAAGTAGATATTTTCATTCAAATTTTACCAATTGAAAATTGCAATTTAGCCTTCTAATCTGATGGAGAATAGTTTGGATCCCAAACTCGAATGTCACCACTAGCCATCGCGGATATTTTCGTTGTCTCGGGTTGAGGGCGATATTGACCGTGTAAGGTGGCAAAATATTGATTGAGGTTAGATCGGATGTCGAAAGCCTAGCTGTCACGATATTGAAGACACTTATTGTCAATCAGTTTGATCGTGTAAGGTGCCCAATACACCTGGTTAGATCACCAATAAGACAGGTTTCATTTCCAAAAATGTTTTATTTTACAAAAAGAAAATACTCTTATCTCTAACTGAGACATCTCTA
The DNA here is from genome assembly GCF_029784135.1 of Toxorhynchites rutilus septentrionalis. Lineage (NCBI taxonomy): Eukaryota > Metazoa > Arthropoda > Insecta > Diptera > Culicidae > Toxorhynchites > Toxorhynchites rutilus. The sequence goes on along the minus strand of NC_073746.1, from coordinate 252,167,891 downwards.
CGCAAAGGTTAGAAGTCTCCAGTCTAAAAAGCTCTAAAGATTTCTCTTTAGCGAAATCAGTACCATCTGGGTGCTGCTAGCTGCAAACATATGAAAAAACTTTACAAAGCTCCATTCAACAAATTCCATTGATGGCGCTGCTGGAGACGTATCAAAACAAACATGGGTTGCACGAAGCGCGTTGCATAGCCAATCCTTCGTTGTGACATAAATTATCACCCGCGCTGTTTATTTTTCTCCGATATTAAATTCCGAGTTTCCAAGTAAGTGTCACTTCGATGTATTATTTATTAATGTTTCCGACAACAATAGTGTAGCTGAAGAAATATGGATGACAAATATTATTGAGATTCGCGATACGCATTAAAAGATTCGAACGACACGCCTTCCACTGGAAATCGTTCCTCACGACCAACGCAACATCATACGATATGGGGTGATATGACGTGATTACTGAATGGATAAAATTCGTAATGTCATAAACAAAACATGCGTGATTCATTGCTAGTTTTCAATGGAAGATCATACGTAGTTACTGTTGGTTTCGTGAATTATGGGTCAATTCGTTTAATTTTCGCTTTGTCAGGGCATGCCAAAAATGTCATTTTCGTTGCTCATTAGTACGGGCATTGTTGTGGAATCTAAATTAATCATGTGGAATCTAAATTGATCAAAGAAGTGCATTATCCATTCATAAAAAAAATCGATACCTATAGTCAGTGCGATGCAACTGTAAAGTGCAGGCCCGTGAAGTTGATTCACCATTCAGAACATAACAGACCAGGTGGGTGATGGGTACCTATAATTGGTTGTGATTAATATAAATGTGAAGAACTAATTTCAAATCAAGCGTTCCTATGTCATGTTAAAGTCAAAATCAAATTGCGTAACGAACACAATGTGTGTCTGTTGATGACAAATATTGACAATATTTTGGTTTGAAACCTTACATCAGCACATAATCGTTTGATTGGTACACAACTAATGAGAAAGGTCAGTTTTAAGTTGTTTCTACTCAAAACAACAATTTTGTTCAGGCTTGTTATTTTTATTAAAACAACAAAAAATTTCTGATGTCCTGATTTGATACTTTACAACTTGCTCTATTTAACCCTTTCCCATACAACATCGAATCTCACTCGTGGTGTACTCAAATAGAATTTTGACGTAGGACTACGTCTTTCATTTCTATACTGGAGTGTAAATTCAAAGTTTCGAAAACGATAGCGGAGAACAAGATTTTGAGCGTTATAGCTCCTAAATAACTGAACGAAATGGTATGATAAACATTTCATTCGAAAGATAATGTTATATACTTGTTACTTTTTGACCCAAAAACTTGTTTCAAGAGCCTTAAAATTGCTTTCAAAACAAGCTATTGAAATCACCAATCAGTATACAACCGAGCGCCGCTCGGAAATCCACTCAGTAATAATTGAACCGCGATTGGAGCATATTATCGTTGTTGTGGTGAAGCTAACTTCGTTCATCGTGAAAGCGCTGATGAACGGTGTCACCAAGAGCCTATTTGTGCACCTTAGGCCAGAAGGGAATCCATCAGGAGGAGAGTGATGCCACTGAAAAGGCGAACATGAAAGTAACAGCATCGAAAATTGGTTCCGTTTGAGGCATCGGAGCAGCCGCCGCACACACACATACACGCGTGCAACTCTTTTCGTTTGGTGGTTATCGAGCAATCGAGAAGAATCCGGAAAGATGTCATCGTTGCTGAAAAATTATCTGCCAGTTCAAGCGAAAGAGTTTATTTTAATGTTTTCTACAGTCTTCAGAATGCAACTCGGTGCTGATGCGCAATAAGATTTTTGTACCCAGTTGAGCTCCCACTCCTTGTGCACACATGCGCTCTGGCGAATGAGCACACTCCGAAACACAGATGAAATGTTTGGTTGTCAGCGCCGTTCTTACGCAGAGATTTGCGCCCAGTGTTAAGCTGATTTTTACGCTTAAATTTGCACCTTTCCTGCGTCGTATTTCTATGCTGCGCGCTTGAAACTGGATTGCTCTCTCTGTTGAGATATTTTTCTTCACACAAGCGTATACGGTTCAAATGGGGGCGCGCTATTGTTTTTATGCTTTGCTTAGAACGAAGACAAAGTGGGCGCTAGAATTTGGTGTGTATGTGTGTGAGAAGACATGTTTAGTATCTGAGTTCTGCGCCGGGTACATTTTACGCTGTCGTGTTTATACATTTAGTGTTCTTCGCACCAAGATAGAATACGAGTTTTCTTTGAGCGCGCGCTGATGAATATCAAACTCAAGCGCAAGCGCATTAACCACTGGCGGGCATCGAGTATCGAGAAGAATCCGGAAAGATGTTATCGTCGCTGGAAAATAATTTGCCAGTTCCCCTTGGAATTGGAAATTACATTCGAGCGAAAGAGTTTTTTTTTGTATTCATATAATACTGCGATCAAATGCATTTCGTCTTCTGATTTTGCAATCAAGTGCAATTGACAGGAAAACTTCTGAAGATTATTCTTCCCCATTAGTAGAATATTTTCGTATTCAATATTGGATGCATAAAACCTTGTGCCTCCAACGTAACATTCGATCAGAATGGATTTAGATTCAACTTCAAACAAATGCTCACTAAATCAACGATAGGCCTACGTCAACCTTGCGGATATACCACAGATATAACCCACTTCCTGTTTTTGGAGGAATACACACGTATCACATATGTATTCTATGTATGAGAGTAATTCATTTTCTGCAAGTAGTGAAAAAATATGGAACGAAAATTGCATCAGATAATGATTTTATATCATGAAGATGGAGCATCCACGAACATACTCTGAAACGTAGAGAAAAATGGTTTTGTAAGGAGTGACAATACGTGTTTTAACTTTTAAGTATTCAAAAAAATCAAGAAATAACTTTCATTCAAATTGAATAACTTCAAGCTGGTTTCAGACCTGTTATTCTGATAGAGAGTAGATTATTCTATCAATATTGAAATTTATCACATATAAACCTGCAGAGTAACTAAACTTTTTTCCAGTTTGTTTTGTATAAATATGAAGTCGCTCAATTAACAAACTCGAAAGTGATAACTACTATTAAGTACATACCAGAAAGCACTTGAATTTGCCTCATCAACAATAGCAGTTGATAGGTTTTTGACGTAGGATTACGTCTTTCGGGAACATATTGGGGTACAAATTAAAAATGGAAAATCGAGCACATCGTGAAAATTGTCCAATTTCAAACGATTATTGCTCAGTCATTTCATGATGGATTGATGAAATTTTAGCTTCATTCGATTTTAACAATTTTATATATTGAAGAAAATAATATGTGTCATGAAACTAACTATTGAACAATTGAAAAATTTCAACCCCTATCCTAACGGAAATACTCACTTCTGATTGGTCGAAATTGTCGACACATGCGGCGAGTCCCTAACAGAGACATCAAAACCAAGCTGCCTGGGGGAATTCGGCATTACAAATACATAAAAGTAGGGGGAGCTTTTGCTCCCACCGGAATGTGTTCCCTAACAGAGACATTAAAACCAAGGTGCCTGGGGGAAATCGGCATTGCAAATACATGAAACTAGGGGGAACTTCTGTTCCTACCGAAAAGTATTCCCTAACAGAGACATCAAAACCAAGCTGCCTGGGGAAATCATAATTGCAAATATATGAAAGTCGGGGGATTTTTTATATTGCAAGTAGGGTGAGTGATACGATGAATTCTTGCAAATAAAATTCAAATTCCGAACTTTAATGTTGGTTGCTTCGTGAAATTCCATATCAATGACCGATCGTGCATTGTGAAAAATTTAGCACAAGTGTTAGTGTAAAATTGTATATGGTAGCAGTTGTGTTTAAAATGACTTGATATATGAAACGATTTATTTCAATTTTCATAAATAAGCACACCAAGGTGCGTTCCCGCTCTAGAACGGGTTGTTTGGTTTAAGCTGTCTGTTTTGTTGTGTTCATTTTCACCCAAGGAAAGTTTGTACGGCGAGAAAAATTGGAAAGAAATATTAGAAAAGGTGATTTGCTATATACTCTACATATAGTATTAGGTGTTGTTAGTCCAATTAAAATTCGCATTGGGTTGAATAAACACTCAGCAGTAAAAATTATAAAAGAAAATTCTTCTTCTTGAATGGCTTATTACTGTTAACTGTTCCCGACTGTTTACCATCCTTCCGTCGTCATCACTCTGTAAACACCGGTGGAGTGAACAAACAGTACCCAACAACCAAACAAAACGGCCCTTTTCAGGAGGCCACCAAATCATTATCAAAGAGTTCAACGATGTAATTCTTCAAACATATCCAAAATCAACAGATAGCCTAACGGAATCCTACGTCAGCTATGCGGTCGTGTCTCGGACCCAACCCTCCTGTGACTTTTTTGCTCTGATGGAGCAATTTTCAAGCTCAATCTGCTATGAAGCTGATGTAAAATTGCACTTTGACGAATCAGTCAAATGCGACCGTCATGTAAGCAGGAGAGATCAGAATAAAGCCGACACCCTCTGATTTTCCAATTAAAAGCAATTTTTTACAAAATTTCCGATGCCCCCTATACGCACTTGGCTTTATTTTTGTTTGTATGTTTGTAACATGTTTGTCTGTAGCGCTGACCCACATTAATAGAAATTTGACCCCCTTTCTGTTGACGTATTGATCTGAAATTTGGAACATACCTTTATCTCTGTAGTCATTATAAATATGCGCATTTCATGATCTTGAAAATCCAAGATGGCGGCCGCTACAAAACGGCGGATCATTTATTTTCTCAAAACTTCATCAATATGGGTTTTCCAAAACCCCATCAATATGGGTATCAAATAAAAGTGCTTCACTAGTAAAATAAAGTTATTTATGAAAAAATCAGATCCAAAATGGTCGCCACCACAAAATGGCGGACTACATATTTTCTCAAAACCCCATTAATATGAATATCAAATGAAAGGGCTTGACTAGTAGAACACAGTTATTTATGAAAAATGCATATCTAAGATGGCTGCCACTACCAAATGGCGGACTACATATTTTTTTCAAAACCCCATTAATATGGGTACAAATGGAAAGGCTTGAATAGTAGATCGCAGTAGATCATGAAAAATCCAAATCCAAGATGGCCGCAGTCATAAAACAGTAAATTATTTTATTAAACAGTTTTATTTAGCTTGAAATGTTTGGTTGTCTGTAGGGTTGTCCTACATTAATAGAAATTTGACCAATAGGAACTGACCGAATTCATAAAACACCTTTATCTCCGCTGTCATTTTAAAACTGCTTATCCCATGATCTTGAAAAATCCAATTTGGCCGCCGCTACAAAATAGCTGATTTCATATTGCTTATCGATGCTCAAAAGATTTGTTTTGAAATTGAGGGTCCTTTCTGTCGTGTTTAACGTTTTGGAATCGTTAAAATTAAGCGACCGTTTCTTTTAACTTTACTCTAGAGACTGACGTTCCATCGAACTAGTGATACGCATCAGCCAAAGAGATATCCGGTAATTGCTCATTTTTCGTATACTCTTTCGGACCAATGGTGCCAATGTTTCCCAATTTTCTTATTTATACTTCTCATGCATCTGGATTATTGTAAAAGACATTTGGCAACGCTGGTTCTTTTCACTCTTATATTATTTTCCTCTCCATGTTTGTGGAGGAATATTCTCACGTCTTGCTCGTGTATATGCGTAGTCCATGAATTAACTTTCACACAGAGCCAAAGCTTTACCATAGACCATGAGCAGATGAAACACAAGGATTTTATAATCGATTTATATTTACATATACATATACCTATTTTAATTATTTAAGAATTTCTTCTCTTATCCTTATCTCATCTCCTACATTATCCCCCGCCTCTATACTACTGATAAATATAATGAAACCAAACCAAGGCTTTAAACAATAATCTGAATCTATACAGTTGGCAATATTCATTAATTCATTGAAACTTGGAAGGTATTGAAACACAAATAAATTTCCTTACTTGAACACAAACAATTGAATCAATTTTATTCCACTCAAAGTATCAGGTTGTTTCCAAGTTCTTACCCTCAAAGGGCAATCGAGACCGTCATGCAGGCGTACGAGAATGTGCCCCGCACTGTGTTCGTGCAGCTTTTTAAGCGTGCTTTTGAACCTCTCATGCAAGCTACTCAGTGATCTAGCATGCGCGTTATCATATGTCTCTCTTACGCAGGCTACCAGACTGTGCTCCGCCTTGCTTCCAACATCCGTGACTACATTGGGTGCACCCATCATGCTCTCGTTCGTACGGAACCACCAACTCACAGATGGGTAAAAACTTTTACGCCCTGATATAAATCTCTAATCATAATCATTCTTGACAACACCAGATTCGATTGGTTCTTCTCTAAGCACTTCGGTGCATCGATAATAGTATGCTTCGGTCGTTCGGAAGTTCCCGCTGTTCCTACGATCATTCGGAAGCAGAAGATCGGCCTTCCGAAACATGAACATTTGCTTCCCTATTTCCCGAACGATATCTCTGTTCCTATTCTACCACAAACTGTTCCTTACTCTGTTCTTCGCCGTAAATTTTCTCTGTTTCTACCTACTCTTAGCCTCGCATTCTTCATATGACCCTTTGGAACATTTTGAACACTAACTGTGATCCACTAATCACGTCAGTATCACATCGCTCTCGGAACAAACTCGTAAGCTGACACTGCTCATACTTCCCATCGACGGGACCGAATCCAACTAAGTAACGAAGTCTCGATCCGTTTTCTCATTTTAGTCGAACTCTCCAACAGTTTTCCATTAGAAAAATCGAAGGATATCACAAAATTAGTTCCAACGTTTGTTTTTCTTCTAACGAAATTATTTTGAACGTTATAACAAAAAAACAATCTTTCTCCCACGCTTTAATCCTGGACATTTTCATTTCATTTATTTTAACGCATGGTCGATAGGTGATACCTATCCCTTACCTACCTATTCCATGGCCGACGAATTCATTTTCGTCCCACGATTACATACTGCATGGCCAATAGGTAACACCTATCCCACAACTTTCATGGCCAACGAAATCTTATACGTCCCACGATTACATTTTGCATGACCGATAGGAGATACCTATCCCACGACTTCCATGGCCGACGAATTCATTTTCGTCCCACGATAATATATCGCATGGCCAATAGGTAATACCTATCCCCCGACTTCCATGGCCAACGAATTCATTTTTGTCCCACGATTACATATTGCATGGCCAATAGGAGATACCTATCCCACGACTTTCATGGCCAACGAAATCTTATACGTCCCACGATTACATTTTGCATGACCGATAGGAGATACCTATCCCACGACTTCCATGGCCGACGAATTCATTTTCGTCCCACGATAATATATCGCATGGCCAATAGGTAATACCTATCCCCCGACTTCCATGGCCAACGAATTCATTTTTGTCCCACGATTACATATTGCATGGCCAATAGGAGATACCTATCCCACGACTTCCATGGCCGACGAATTCATTTTCGTCCCACGATAATATATTGCATGGCCAATAGGTAATACCTATCCCACGACTTCCATGGCCAACGAAATCTTATTCGTCCCACGATTACATTTGCATGGCCGATAGGAGATACCTATCCCACGACTTCCATGGCCGACGAATTCATTTTCATCCCACGATAATATATTGCATGGCCAATAGGTAATACCTATCCCACGACTTCCATGGCCAACGAAATCTTATTCGTCCCACGATTACATTTGCATGGCCGATAGGAGATACCTATCCCACGACTTCCATGGCCAACGAAATCTTATTCGTCCCACGATTACATTTGCATGGCCGATAGGAGATACCTATCCCACGACTTCCATGGCCAACGAAATCTTATTCGTCCCACGATTACATTTGCATGGCCGATAGGAGATACCTATCCCACGACTTCCATGGCCAACGAATTCATTTTCGTCCCACGATAATATATTGCATGGCCAATAGGTAATACCTATCCCACGACTTCCATGGCCAACGAAATCTTTTTCGCTTACATTAACATTGATTACATTTGCATGGCCGATAGGAGATACCTATCCCACGACTTCCATGGCCAACGAATTCATTTTCGTCCCACGATAATATATTGCATGGCCAATAGGTAATACCTATCCCACGACTTCCATGGCCAACGAATTCATTTTCGTCCCACGATAATATATTGCATGGCCAATAGGTAATACCTATCCCACGACTTCCATGGCCAACGAAATCTTATTCGTCCCACGATTACATTTGCATGGCCGATAGGAGATACCTATCCCACGACTTCCATGGCCGACGAATTCATTTTCGTCCCACGATAACATATTGCATGGCCAATAGGTAATACCTATCCCACGACTTCCATGGCCAACGAAGTCTCATTCGTCCCACGATTACAATTGTATCATGTCCCACATTTTCAACATGGCCGACATTCTATTTAATGCATGGCTGATAGGTGAAACCTATTCCACGACTTTCATGGCCGACGAATTAATTTTTCGTCCCATGATTTCAGTGAAATTACCAGCCTTATTCTGTATTCCGACGGATTTCCATTTCGTTCGAAACCGTTATTTCGTTCGAGTTATAAGTTCGCATTCCTTATTCCGAACATTTTGCCCATTTAATGTTCGAAGAGAAACAGATCGAACGAAATGCAAAAACAACTCGAACGGAATACAGAATGGAATTTTATGAAGCCGTTCGAAATATTTCGAATCGATCGAAATACAGAATAGGGGTGTACATGTCCCACGATTTCAACATGGCCGACATTATCACTTTTCAATTGCGTGGCTGATGGATTTTTCACATCCCACGACTTATATGGCTGACGAAAGAAAGATCTTTCGTCACACAACCAAGCAATTGCAAAGTTTTCCTTTTGCGTTCTATTCAATTTGCCACTTTATACTCACATAAAAAAAAACTGCTACCGACTGCGCCATTGTCGTGTTTCCGTTTTGGAATCGTTAAAATTAAGCGACCGTTTCTTTTAACTTTACTCTAGAGACTGACGTTCCATCGAACTAGTGATACGCATCAGCCAAAGAGATATCCGGTAATTGCTCATTTTTCGTATACTCTTTCGGACCAATGGTGCCAATGTTTCCCAATTTTCTTATTTATACTTCTCATGCATCTGGATTATTGTAAAAGACATTTGGCAACGCTGGTTCTTTTCACTCTTATATTATTTTCCTCTCCTTGTTTGTGGAGGAATATTCTCACGTCTTGCTCGTGTATATGCGTAGTCCATGAATTAACTTTCACACAGAGCCAAAGCTTTACCATAGACCATGAGCAGATGAAACACAAGGATTTTATAATCGATTTATATTTACATATACATATACCTATTTTAAGGTGACCGGAATAAATCGCCACAGTAAACAACTGCAACAGAAACAACCGCTTAGAAAAAGTGTAGTAGGCTAGAAATATTTGGCGCGGGAAAAACATCATGTGCCTCACATTTCTATTATAAATTTATTCTCTTGTTCTCGTTTTTCGAAATTTATTCTGAGGACAATGTAATGGGGACGAAGTCCCCATTTGGCGAGGATAAGGAATCGAGGCGGCCCATGCCGCCAAGATGACGCAATCCGAGTCCACCGCCGACCCGCCGTCGGAAGCGGCGGTGTCTCGCACGCAAACCTGGGATCCACTGATTGCCCGGTTAGTTTGAAACATAGGATACGATCCTTTAGCAATGTCCGACCGAGCTCTAGCGAGCGTCGGACGGTATACGTCTGCCCGGGGCGTTACGTTTGCCTGGGGCGATACGTTTGCCCGGTTAATTCTTGTTTTGAAATACAATACCGCGCCACAATATTTATAGCCTACTACACATTTTATAAGCGGTGGTTTCTGTTGCAGTCGTTTTCTGTGGCGATTTATTCCGGGAACCCTATTTTAATTATTTAAGAATTTCTTCTCTTATCCTTATCTCATCTCCTACACTTTCAAGGAAAGGAAAATATGTCCTTATATTTGTAGATGCCTCGTGTTCATATTCGGAAAAAAAACTGCAGAGCTGGACTGAAACTAACTGAAAACAATCATTGAGCAGGGCATGTCAACAAAAAATACTACCAGAACTCATGGTATCCCTCGATCAATCATCGATTTTCATCATTCAAAATCATTGCAATCCAATCACATATTATTTGCAACTATTCCACATCCCCTTTTAAAATGTTTGTATAGAATATAGATACTCTCTTAGTTTTTCTCACGGTGTCGGTTTTGCCCCGATAGAGTGTCGACCCGCATTTTCGTTCATTACACATAAAAACACCAAATTTTGTATTCTATCAGAATTTGAGTTCTTCTCAGAAAATAATTTCGTAGAATGATTTATGTAGAGTTTAAAAAAGGTTCTGTAACGATTTGAGTCAAAGAAACACCTCGAATGATAGGTCTTTAGGGTGTCGGTTTTACCCTGATTTCCCCTACTGTTTCGATTACACAGAATCATGAGTTTTGCACGAAGAGCCTTTTGAAATTACTTGAATAAGACTACACAGAAAAAGGCTATACATGGGTACCACACGAGTAAACGAAAAAATCAAAAGGGTGGTGGTAAAAATAGACTGCATTATTGACGTAAGACCAAGAAATTACTTTATGTAATTCGTTTATTTTTCAACTTGTTATACGTTGTTCGTTCACCAACGATAACATCGACCGAGTGGGAGCTGTCAGTGCAATTGTCATAATTTTTCGAGCTGTTTGATTTGCTTGTTGCATACCTTTAGATAATAAGTTTGTTTTGGTTCACATTCATGATATTTTGCTATAGGAAATATTTTAGAAACGCTTCAAAATATTTAATTTGTAATACATGAAGTTCGAGCAAAAAAATTGTCTCGATTTACAAAATACGAAAAATTGCTCGTTGTGTTGGTGATGGTCATTATAATTTACATAATAGGGCCCGTTGATTCAACCATCATGCCCTCGCGAGAACAAAACACAAACTGAGCATATGTTGTGTTCCACTACTACCTACTTGCTACCTTAATTACAGCTTGTAGAATCCATACAAACGAAACACAAACTTCTGCATAACTCGAGAACTAATAAAGCACAATTTGAGATGTGAGGGTTTTTTGGGTATGAGAAACGTTCCTATAATGGTATGACACCCCTCCCTCCTCTGGAATGAAGAGGGGGTCGCATAAACATATTACACATATTGCAACCAGAAAAATTCCAACCTAACATCACAATTGAAAATTTTCGGAAAACTGTGAAAAAGGGAATTTTCGGAAAATTAAATTCCCATATGTTCTACAATTACATAGTGGCAAGTGCTGTTAGTCCATTTTATGTTTGCGCTAGAGAAATTGATCTTTGTTCGAAACTGGGAATGAATTTTAATGTGATGAAACGCACTCCTATATCTTCTTCTGTCTATACCAAAAAAAAAGGATAGCCAGGATGTGTTGATAAGATCAGAACTAGAGGAGTTGTCCGATTTAGGACTGTCTTCATTCTATCATATTTTCTGTATAAAACATTTGTTCCATGTAAAGGAGAAACATGTTATTTGCAAGTGGTTGAAAAATATGAACGAGAGTTGTGTCTGAAAATAATCTGATATTATAATGATGAATTTTGTTAGAAATACTAGGAATTTTATAGTAAAAGGTAAATTCAACGGGTCTAATCGAAGATCAATCAATGAACATTTCTGCGATTGGACCCATGAACTTGCTCATAGTAAGAAAACGTGAATGTTTGAAGGTATTGATAACAAAAAAATAATTTTGGGCGGGACGAAGTTTGCCGGGTCAGCTAGTATATTATACAAATGATATACACGTATTGGGGAGTAGAGCATTTTGTGTTATTTTTCGGCTCATTTAATGTAATAAATCGGAATGCCATAACATGTGCTAAAAATTAACTTTGGGTGTTGGATTGGAACACTTAACATGCTAATTGTTCGAAACTTTCCATGATTTTCCATGAATGTGACTCCTCACACCATCGTATTCCGTTGAGACGCTTGTGTTCAGATATCTTTCTTTGTTCCTAGCTCCAAGTTGTAATGTTCATTCGCCTCTTACCTTTAAAGGAGCCAATTAAAAAATAACAAACAACTCTCACATAGGCCTAAATTAGGCAAAAAATTGTAAAAATATACTCTTAGCGTTGAAAAAAGCTGCTGACTAATCGCATTCTTCTTCTTCTTTGTATTATCGAGGTTTTAAATTTTAAAGTACAAGGTTTTCCATTTCAGGCTTCCGAAAGTATACTGCCCTGCGCTGACGCTGTCAACCAAAGCGTCATATCGTTAGTTGAATGTCTGCCATTTTACAATATGGATCGTTTTAGCATCGCACAACGTGTTGATTTTGTTAAATTATACTATAAAAATGATGAAAAACCGGCAAATGTTTTTCGAGCATTACGGACGGATTTTGGTCGTCATGGACGGCCTACAGAGCACACAATCGCTAATGTAGTGCGTAAATTCGAACAAACTGGATCCGTAGCGGATATTGTGAAACCTGTGCATCATCGTAATGTGCGTTCGGCCGAAAATATTGCTGCTGTTGCTGCCAGTGTGGAGAATGCCCCGAATGTCAAACACATCATTGTGGCGAATTTTGCATTTGGACTTGCACCTACATCCAAATAAAGTCCAACTGGTACAAAAATTAGAGCGTGGTGACCATGGAATGCGTCGGCCAAAGTCGATTGGGTGAACGAACAACAGCAGTAAAATGCTGAATTTTCGCATCAAATTTTCTTCAGCGATGAGGCACATTTCGAGCTCGGTGGCTATGTGAACACCCAAAATTTCCGTATATGGGGCTCAGAAAATCCACACGTGATTGTTGAGAGGCCATTGCATCCGCCAAAAGTCACTGTTTGGTGCGCATTATGGTCTGGTGGAGTCATCGGACCGTATTTCTTTGAAAATGAGGACGGCGAATCTGTAACTGTGAATGGTGAGCGCTATGGCCGCATGTTAACCGTTTTTTTTTTGCCACAAATTGAAGATATGGATACTGATGACATGTGGTTTCAGCAGGACGGCGCCACGTGCCACACGACCGAACATGGCCATATTGCGAACGAAATTTGAGGGACGCATAATTTCGCGTTTTGGTGATGCCAATTGGCCGTCCAGATCATGCGATTTGAACCCGCTAGACTTTTTTTTGTGGGGTTATGCGAAAGACCGTGTCTATGCCAACTCTTCGCAAACTCCTGAACATTTAAAAGACAACATTCGTGAAGTTATGACCGAGATACCGCCCCATATGTGCCGAAAAGTCATCGAAAATTACCTGTTCCGGATAAAGGTGTGCGAGGAAGCCCTAGGTGGACATTTGAATGATGTTGTATTTCACACATAATGGCATAAACCAAACTTTAATTTGAAATAAAAGTTTCATCGAAATTCGAATTCTAAGTTTGTTTTATTTCAATTTACTTTCGGAATTTAAAGTTGGAAAACCCTGTACATTCGCCTTTAACCTAATTAGAAACCTAAACAAACTCTTTCGTATTGTTAAGAAAAGGTAATTTTCAAATCAACTTCCAGAAAGGAAGCTGGACTGTTTACGAGATTAGAACACAAATTAGATTACAACACAAATCAGCTTCTTTATATCATAGATGTTTCAAACTTCGAAGCGATGCCGCCGAATAAAAAATAAAAAACCAACCGTGTTGTAAAATAGGAAAACTTTAAAAGCAACTCGTAGCCTTATAAAAGGCTGTTGACTGCTCGCTTGTATTCTCGCCGCATGAAACTTTGACGTAAGAACGGAGCTTAAGTTGCAAATGTGTTTGCAGCACTGAGCATGAATAGTACCTGTTCTGAGCAATGGTGCCACATATACTGATTTTTGACGTAAGAATACGTGTTTGACGTAAGAATACGAATTAAGGGTGCCAGATAAGAAAATATGTCGCGTTTTTTTGTGAAAAACAATAGCGCCGGCATCGCTATTCGACCATTAAAATTCCAGAAGCCGTCCCAGGGTTCTACGATGGGGATTTACAAGAGCTGGAGAACGAACTCGGTGCCCTAAAAGTGAAATTGCTCCGGCAGGGAATCACTATTACAGGAACATGTGCACTTTTCAGGCATGCGATTGGTAGACAAAATCGTATGCCTGAAAAAAATAATGGTTCACTCGCATATCCGGCTTGAGATGCATCATATTCTTCTTTAGAAACTGAAATAAAGATCACGATTGTCAGTTGTGATAAGAGTTTCCACTCTTACCACTTTGTGTCGAATTGTAAGCAGAGTGAGAGGCATGAAAGGAAAATCAGAAGCAAATGAATGAATTTCAGAACTGAGCATTCGAAACTCATTGGGCATATGTGAAATTTGACTGACTCTGATTATATTTTGCGTGAAAATAATGAATTGTAGCACTGCAGCTAACACGTGCCATATGACTGTCGCGATAAGTTTTCGTTACCAGATACTATTTACGTAAATTGAGAGATGAATTCGGAATGTTGTGCAAGTTTCATTAATCGTTTTGCACATCCCTACCAATTGACTGGAAGCTTACAAAAGAAAGGAATTGAAAAAGCTCTACCACAATCTATGTAGATTTTACAGGTGTGCGAATCAACGCACCTTTCGTACCTGTTTCTAACACATTCGCAAAATGTGTGGAGAAATATCGCGCCATCATGCTGCCACAACATAGTCCTTAGTGCTGTGGGAGCCGGTGAATCGTTTGGTGATTGAGATATGAGACAATGGTATTGCAATCATTTCACGAGTCACTTTGGAAAAGATATGGCACGATGCATTTTAACCGCTAACGCTCATCCATCAAACTGCTCATATGAATGACGCGTATGAATGGAAACATCACTAGCCTCTATCGCAGTTCTATATTGGACTGGAAGCAGTAGAGGCAAAAAGTGAAACCGATTTCAGCGCAAACCACACAATCATAAACGAATGTAAGCTTACGAGAAACCAAAACATTCGCTCGAAGATGTCTGGCAGTTATTAGTTTGCTGTCCAGCGGATCGGACGTGGACGTGGTCGTGGTCACTTTCGCGACGTTTGGTGCTTCAGTAGGCCATCTCGGACAACCGAATTCAATTATTATTATTGGTTTCTGTTCAGCTAGCCCACCTGGATACTCTCGTTCGGCAGTGTTGTTTGTAAGTGGCACGGATTATCTCCATCTAACCTGTCGTAATATGACCATTGTCTAAGGTGTCTGACTAAGCCTCGTATTAATTGAATGCAGCAATGCTTGCTGGAGGTCATTTAACTGGAGATACAACAGTGTTGAACATAGTTTATTGGGTGTTGCATAACACCCCAGTGAGACCACTGTAACATAAAGCGTTCAAAATCAACAATATAACACGGGGAAACGATTCGTTTTGTAACCTTCGAGGTCAATATCAAATGAACGTATACAATTCGCGCAGAATTTGATTCACATGTGCGTGGTACGCGTCGCCTACTGTTGCCGGGCAACAATCAGCAATAGACATCTCCCCATCGTTTGCCGGGTGCAATGCGTGCTATCTGTCGACCAGAAACAACAGGTTTTTTTTTTATTGTATTTACAAAGGTGACCAATCAACCAAAGTACAATAAAGGGCATCAGATAGTGTATCGCATGTTTGTGTATTAATGCAAAAAATCGGCTTCTAAGAGGATTGCGCAATCCTTCATAGAAAGGCGATCTCCGGAGATGAGCTAGGGGTGTCATCTTTATTTTGAGAGTACTATATTTCAATGCAATTTTCTGAGCATCAATCACGGGTGTAACGAATAGATACGAACGATTAGTGACAATACTCATGATACAGGTAAGGAACACGTATTCCTTTTTTTTTTTTTTTTTTTTATCTTCGCTTATTTTTCGTCGGCCTATTTCCGCCACTTTAGTGCCAATCACCGACATCAGGGAGGCGACTCCACCTGTTCCTACCTATCAGACTCAACAACTCATGAGCCGGGCCAACTTCTTTTACTTCCCCTCCGAAGGAAGACGTAACCAATACGTATTCCTTATAAATGATAAGCTCAACGTGAAAGTCAACATCGCAGATATCAATGACACCGTTTGCGATTTGAGTTTGTCACACTGAAATAAATGATTGCCGATAAATCTACAATTGCAACGCACGATTTAGCAAGGCTAGTATGGCTTTCACCACACGAACATGGTTCATCCAATTGCATAGGAAAGTTATTGGAAATAGTGTTGAAATGCTTGATTTCAAGGTTGTTTTATGTTATCTGAATGGCGTAAACCATACAAAGTAATACGATATATAATGAATAATCAAACGGATGGGAGCAATTGTGCTCACATTGCCTCATTAATATTGTCATAGAATTAGTTAAAAGACGGTTTATGTCAACAGCAAATTCAACTATTAACATCCGACCATTGTCCTCACTAAAACTGAAACAAGGTGGGTAGTCAAATAATAATCAGTAAAAAAAATACGCGGCAGCATAAATTTGATTATAAAAATGCAATGTGCAGTTGATAACGAATAAGAACCAAACTTCAAATACAGTCCGTTTCCTAACAAGAGAACCACTCAATTATCCCTAGTTTCCAGAGATATGTAAGAAATCGGTTGAATTGATGTATATAGTGTAAGATATAATAACTATGTTCATTTGAAAAGCTCTCTGAACCAGGCCTTTTTGAAAATATGCTCCACGAACTATCAAACTTTCGCCTCCAAAGTTATGAGTTGAAAAATTACATGACACGTTCCGTGAGTCCTTTCAGTATAAATTTGTTTTTATCAGTAAGGTTCACCTTAAATAGTGAAACCGATAGGATTAGCTTCCACATTAGTGTTTGGACCCGCAGCTTCGGAGATGGAATCTTTATAGTTTGGAGAGAATTTTCTAAAACAGGCCTAGTTCAGATAGCTTACCATGAACACGAATGAACAGTCAGAAGTACAACGAAGTAATTCACAATTATTTACTGCTGTTTTTGCATCAAACACGATCCATTTTTATTTATATAGATAGAAGATATAGGAGTGCGTTGTTTTCACCTGAGAATCCATTTTCACTTTCGACCAAAGAATTGTCATGCTTGGTTCAAATTTGTATTTCATTTGTATGGCAGCCCCCCTTAGAGAGGGGGGAAGAGTGTCGAAACATTGTTTGTCCCCATAGAAACATTGTTTGTCCCCTGGAACATTAATATGCCAAATTTAACTCAATTTGCTTGATTAGTTCTCGAATTATGCAAAAATTTGTGTTTCATTTGTATGGGAGCCCACCCTTCCAGAGAATAGAGGGATCTCGAACCCTCATAAGAACCTTTCCCGGCTCCAAAAACCCCTACATACAAATATTCACGCTGATCGGTTCGGTAATTTCCATAAGGATCAGACAAACAGACAGAAATCCATTTTTATATAAACAGATTTATTTTTAGGCTCCTTTTTTCATAGAAGGCTTTCAATTTTCTATACACTTCAGTACCTTTTACACGAATGTGTAAAGCGGCCATATGTGGATACGTGGAGGAACATTGGTTGGAATACCACCATTTTCACATTCCAGCACCTCTTATACGGAGGATGGGCCTAACGTGTGCCACCACATTCTTCACCCGATTAGTCGCCTCTTACGACAGGAACAGGGACCAAGGGTTGTCGACCTAGAGTAGCGAGTGAAAGGCCGGCTAAGCCCTAGGGAGATAGCGCGGGGAAGATACCACGACACATAGAAGAGTAAAGAATGCCAACGGGCATATTAGGATCGATGCCAGTGAGATTCTAATTGTAGCATACTGGTAACAAGGACACATGATTCGGAATGATTTGGAGAAGACGCTATAGGGCTGACAGCCGGGCAATTACGTTACTCTAGTAGAGCAGGGTGACTCCTTCTCGAAACGGCTAGTGGGTCAATGGTGTTACTACCTCCGTCCCGGTAAAACCTTTTCCAGGTCTTCTGGTACGCTCAAAACTCGTTGATCGCGTAGGTTCAGATGTAATATTTCTGACTAACGCATATCCGGCTCTGAGTACGGTACCCCATGAAGAACCGTTGCATGGCCTCACCAGTGTTGCCATATTTTCATCTGTACCAGATTGGTGACTGTTCGTTCTTTCCGGAGTGCTTCAAGGAAGAGATTCTTGCCCAACATCTTTTTCATTTGTACTTTTTCTTCCAAAAATCTTTACCGTTTCTACAAAATATTACATTATTACTACAAACACTACATTTGCTTGCTGTACAAGTAACAGTTCGGCTGATAATTTATAAAACTATTTTTTTTTGCTAAATTCAATTTTATTATTCAACATAATTGCCTTCGAGGGCGATACAGCGATTATAGCGATCTTGCAACCTTTCGATACCATTTCTATAGTACTCTTTGGTTTTTTTTTTTCAAAATAGGCCTCAGGTTCGGTAATCACTTCATCATCGGTCTCAATTTCTTGCCAGTGAGCATTCTCTTCAGGTCTGCGAACAGGAAATAATTGCTGGGGGCCAGATCTGGAGAATATGATTGATTCGAAGCAATTCGAAGCCCAATTCGTGCAATTTTGCCATAGTTTTCATTGATTAGTGATTTTTCCATTTTTTTTCACAATGACAAAAATTGCTCCACTCTCAATACTGTAACTCACGAACCAATCGACCGATTGCTGCATCCATTGAAAGATAGTGCTTTGTTATGGTCAAGAAGATTTTTGCAAGAGACGCCATCTAGAGACGTCAACCTTTTAAACTTTCCAGCCGAACTGTTAAATTAACAAGCCTCGAGCCACTCTCGTGTTTGATTAAATTTAAATTTAGGTTGCATACTATCATTCAATACAATTTTAATAACACAAATAAATGCATCATAAAAACTAGAAAACGCTTCCAATACTTTTTCGATGCTTGTTAGATTGGGAACGTTTCTTGGATTTAACATTGCAGCAGCCTGGAGGATCCAATCATCGAAATCAAATCTCTGCCTCACCAATTTTACCATCTCCACGTGTTATTAATTTATCACTTCAGAATATCTGTACCTATCTGTACTTTTGTACAAAAATCTCAAAAAAAGAAAAAACGGGAAAATCTGTGCCTATAAATATTATCCGAGGTAAATATTATCGCCAGAAGTGGATAGATGATGAGATCCCCAATACTGCAAATGATCTGATAGATCGAGCCTCTACATAAGATGCGGAGACAAGAGGCACTTGACAAAAGCTGTACCAGACCTCCAAGATGCATGCTCTACATAACGGAAGATAAAATTAATCTCGCTATAGAGGGCCCGAGATGCTCGATCTTCGGAAACTAAATGCGATGTGGCAGTCATAGCAGAGTCTTATCATGTACCTCCAGATGACGTAAAATGGGTAACCGATGAAGCTACAATAGTTGCAATTGCAACGTTGAGATGATACCCCACCCAGGAAGTTGTATCTAATGGGTTCTTGATTGCCAAACTTAACGGAATCCTCGTATCCAGCTGCTATGCACCCACGAGATGATCGATTGCCAGGGTGGTGGATTGGGGGAGTAAATTTACCAACGCGAGGGGGGTCAGTCTGCTGGAAGCCCTGACAAAGTCGAATATGAAACTGACCAATGAAGGCTCTACCAGCACCTTACATAGAGATGGTCGAGAATCAATTATTGATGTCACCTTTTGCAGTCCGACTTTGGCATTAAATATTGATTTAAGAGTGTGTGACGATTATACTGACAGCGACCATCAAGCAATTTGCACTGTCAAAATTTACCTAAAACATGAAGTATGAGACCAAAAGGTCGGAGGTGGAAGTCGAAGGAATTGGACAAGAATCTCTTCCTTGAAGCACTCCGGGAAGAACGAACAGTCACCAATCCAAATGCCGGCGAACTGACAAATTTTGTAGTGAGAGCTTGTGACAATGCCATGCCGCGAAAACTGGTGCCGAAAGACGAAAGAAAAAGTTGTTGAAGTAACTTCTCGTCAGCCTGCGTATTAGGTAAGACAGGGATTATGTTTGAAATACATGGCGGAACAACCAACAGAGCATTCCTACCTATTCCTACCATCCTAGCAAAGGATTTACTACTGTTCCTACGGCACGCATTTTCCATCATTTGATAAAACACAACTCCACCAAGTTTTAAGCTGGTCTATACCTAAAATAATGAATGAATCTGACAAGCTGCTAAAATACTTCATAAGGAATCCATTATTGCTTAGATCTAAATTCCCTATTTCTCATACGATTGTTCATAGACCTGAACAAGTGATAATCTGTTGGGCTTAGGTCGGACGAGTATGGAGGATGCTCAATCACTTCAAACCCCAACTTCTGCGTGCTCGCTACTGTCTCCCGTGCTCTATGCGAAGCGCATTATCGTGCGACAACGGGTACGGGTTTTCTAAGATTCATGGGATCTGCCTAACTTCTTGGCCGTTATGCTAAGCCGATGATGATCTATGCAGATCGACTGTCAGTTAGATGTGCATGATTTTGAGCGTTTATTCTCTAAGTGAGTAGATCCAGCTTATTTCATACATATACATTAGGGTGCCAATGGTAAAAAATCGACCCTAAAATTTCAAAAAGTTACCTTATATAAAATGTTCACCACCTCGAAAAAACACCCTATGCAAAATTTCAGCTCAATCGGACTTGAGGGAAAGTGGCGCAAAGCGGTGAAAGTTTGGTTTTTTGAAAATCGAAAAATCGCCCAAGGAGGGAGTAAAGGAAATTGGGGTTTTCGAAAGTTTTTTTTTTTTGATGCCAAATGTCTTAAAATTGCATGAAACGTCGAGATCTACTGTAATCTCGAAAAAAATTTTTTGTCAAAAATCGACACTCTGGGACACTTTCGGAATACGAAACATATGGTTTAGGGTAGTGATAAAACGGATAGTGTTTTGGCCGGATACCGGATAACCAGATATTCGGCTATCCGGTATCCGGCAAAATTTATTCTAAACGTAAATTCGAATATTAAATTTTCGTTTGGAATAAATACCCTATTTAGATTTAGGTTTTCCCGAGGTGCGATTATTGCCAGTTGAAAAAATCCTATTTCAACTACAATTTTTTTTCGATAATGGTTTGATATTATAATAAATTGATTTTAGTAAGTGTATTAAGATAATTAGTCTGGTAGTCTGAGAGGGGTTATACTTACTTCACTCAAAATCGAAATTATTATGATCAGCGTAACATTCACTAATTTGAAGACTTGACAACTGTTAGGTTTGATGGAGAAGTGCGTTGGGCTTTGGGCTGCACAAAGAACATCGAACCTCATTCATATGAGAACATCTTTAAACGCTGGAGAGGTCGTTTAAACGGCTTAGAAGAAGATCAAAATTATCTGATTGCAACCGTTGCGTTGGGCTTTGGGCTGCACAAAGAACATCGAACCTCATTCATATGAGAACATCTTTAAACGCTGGAGAGGTCGTTTAAACGACTTAGAAGAAGATCAAAATTATCTGATTGCAAAATTATCAGCCCGAGGATCACGTCAGACGTAAACAGGTGACAAAAAATCATCAAAACGAATCTTCAAATCATCACGAATCTTCTGAGAATAACTGCTCATTACAGTCTTCAACATCTGGCTCAACGAAACGAAAGCGATGAAGCTGAATAAAACGTTGATGATATGAGTTTTGATAATAATTAAATTTTCATTACATTTTTGACATGTCAGTAATGACACCTTATTTTTAATCACATGTTTATAAGCTATTGTGTTATAATCTATCTTATATTAATAAGATTTTTTTTTAAATATCCGGTATCCGGCCGGATAGTTACCGGATATCCGTTTCATGTCTAGTTTAGGGTGCCAATAACAATAGTTATCTCGATTTTTCATTCGGACTATGCAGCGAAATGTTGATTTGCACTATAATATACACTATGCAAAATATTAGCTCATTCGGACTTTATTTACTAGTGTCCAAGACGTTAAAATTTGAGTTTTTCTCAAAAATTTTTTTTGTCAAGAATTGAATTTCAGACAAAAAATCGACCAAGTGCCGAAAAAAAATTTGTTTTTGACAAAAAAAATGAAAAAATGCAATTTTAAGACATTTGGAATCCATTTTTTTTTGAAAACCCCGATTTTCGATGGTCCTTTTTTTATTCTTTATTTGAGAGGCTTTCAGCCTCCTGGGCTGGTTCACCTCTGAGGTGAGAATGCTCATATTCATTCTTCATCGCCGTTCAAGAAAAAAAATAAAAAGTTGTCTCACGCAGCCTTAGTTGTAGTTATATTAAAACAATCAGTTGGGAACTTAGTTATCTTAAGCTTGTGTTTTTTCTTATCCCATTTATTTATTTATTAGGCTCATTAGCATTTTAGCTGTAACAGAGCCAGGTTTTAATCGTGTACATGTACATATGTTTATGTTTCTATAAACTGTAAATTACACATGGTTAGTAGTAGCCATTTAGGCGTAAAATTTTCTGTTCCATTACATTATGGTAAATTACACAGTAGTAGCCATTTCGGCGTAAGGGTATTCTTTCTGTTCTTCCATTGTTCAGCAGACCGGACAGCGGAGACAGTTGATATTGATCATTGTTGGGTTATTTATAGAACAGCAGCCCGATGTTTCTTGCAGAGCAGAGCAGTTGTATCGATGAATCGATCTAATTTCGACCGTGGATCGATCTCCATCGCTGATGATGTTTGCTTGGACGTAGTTATTCTATAACAACACAAAGATGGTCAATTGAGGGTCCTGAGTTTGAACTAAGTTTGTGTTGATTAAAATTGTTAAATAATTCCATAAAAAATAAAACTCATGTCTATTTTCATTTCATCCAACAAACATAGCATCTTTACTACAATACTACAAAAAGCAGCACAAAATCATCTGACTGATAAGCGGCTATTCCGCCGCTCATCCAATCATATATGTACCAAACAGCTGAACCCTTGTCAGCGATAAGGCTTCTGCTGATGATTTTCTGACGCCAATCGATGCGCTCGTACGGTATGGCACGATTTCAAGCTCTCGCAATGTGTGTTGAAACACTATTCTCAAGGGACTCAAATGTCGTGATGTCGAATCCGTACTTAGGTGGTATGCGTTGTTTGTTAAAAACTCAAGACGCCTTTTTACTATCATTCAAGAACATAAGATTCGAGGTTCATGCACAGAGCGTGCAGGTGCATGCATAAAACCAGTTTACCCTGTTAAAATCGTCTATATTTCCGCGATAAGGAAACATCTCAGAGTCTACACATTCGAACTAGGAAATATTCGTCTCAATGTTGATTTGATTGCTTTGTTCGCAGTATTTCACTCGTTTACTATTGAACAATACGTTTCATCAGCTAGTTGTATTTGCTGAAACGATATTCTAGCTCCATTAAACTTGACACCTCGACATCATACTCAAACGAATCGTATGGTTTTCATCTCGCCTATTTCTGTATTTCTACAATCGTTGAACTGAATTTATAGCGTATACGTTATTCAAACTGCCTTAATAATTGAATATTGTTTATTGCATTCTAACAATGTACGATTACGATTTTGCTTCACAGGCAATGTTGAGAAATTTCATAAGACGATTATATCATAATTCTATATATTGAATAGATTGATAGTTCTATATTGCTGCATTGCTTTTATGTAGAAATAATTGATCCTTTATGTATCAGAATCAAAATTCCGCAATGATTTTAAGGATATTACAAAAAATGGCAATATTTCAAATTCGGCTCGTTTCAAAATGTTTGCCTTGGAGGAAAAAAACTTCCTTTCTCGTTTTATCTTCGACAACGCAGTTTCCGCTCAAACGAAACCCATCTCAGGTTCCACTATTCGTCGATGGTGGGATATCCAATTCACCAAGATTTTTACCGATAATCGAACGCGTTGGAACTTTTCGGAAGCATTTTCTGCATTTAAATCCTTGAAAATCAGTTTAAAAAATAAGTCAATCAAAAGAGAAATAAGACATGCATATAGGGAGATTTGTCACGTGAAACACAAATAAAGGGCCCTATTAGAGAAATCGAGGCGATAAAAATTTTGGGCGTTAGCCCCATTTTACTATTATAGATACCGATCAATTCGATAGCATCGAGCGAGTGTTAACTATCGATGCGGCTTTCATAATTGTTCGAGTTGTTTGGTTTGCTTTAGGATTGGGCGAACTTGAATCGATTTTCAGAAGATCGATTTTTTCCATTGCGATTTCCGATTGTTTGGATCGATTCATTGTACCCGGAAAAAATCGTGAAGATCGATCTTTTTCCTTCGATTTTTTTCGATCTTAGAGTATTTTTCAGTGTACATCGATTTTAATCTCAGCACCTGATAAATTTTATAAACATAATGTCAACATTTGGATAGCTTTCGAGAATTATAGTGAATTCGTTTTTGTTCAGTTTCAACCCCAGTCCAAACCTAACTACTGTCAAAACGTTTTTTTATTCACTCAGTTTCATCCTAGTTTCGCACTATGTTCGACCGGTTTAACCCGAAAGCTTTTGGGTTCGCACTGAGATGTTTCACGGTTTCGCATTCGGGTTCACCAATACAACTATACTGAACTGTCAAGTTCCGAGTATTGTTTTGGCAAATCTAAAAATGAAGACTATGAAAATGCAAAACCTGCTGCTTTTGCTTTTGTATTATTGGAATCGTAATCCAATTCGGGTAGAATTTTGAAGAGTATATTAGCGTAGACGGCATTAAGCTTCGTGTGCTTTGGGAGGCGAAAATTATTATGGATTTCTAGATGGAATAAACATGCTTTTAAAATATTTTTTTTTCTTTTCGATCTTTCCGATCGTTTTGATCGTACAAAAAAAATGTAAATTTGTTTTCAGTGAACATTGATTTTAATCTCATCAGAAACCTCTTGACAAAATTCATAAACTTCCCTTTCAAGGTTGTCAAATAAGTGGTCGTGAACTTAGATGAAGCAGTTTTGTAAATTTGGTTATTACATAAAAAGTGATCAAAAGTTATATTTACCCCATCACATTCACTAGGCTGACAGTGAAAATTACGACGAAATTGGAAGGCGACATCAGCTCCAGCTGAAGCGTGACACGATTGGATTCAACGGGATTATTGTCAGCGGAGTTCTAGATGAATTTCTAATAATAATTTTCAATTAATTTATTTAATTGAATAGTTCCATGACAGTTCAAGATGAATACCCAGGAAAATACATTTTTTCTGGGCTTTCAATTTTTTCTGTGTCCTTTATTCTGAGAATCAAAATATAATGCCTTTGATTTTTGAATAGAAATGTGAAATGTTTATTTCATGTTTAGAAAAAAGACAATACTTATATACAACAAGTGAATAAATTTGAAAAAATACATTAAATTTTTCCAAGATCGATTCAGCAATGATCGATTCTTTGGTACCGATTAAATCAGTGAATCGATCCCTACGCCATTTAGAGAATCGATCCATCAAGATCGATCTTTTTCTAGAAATTGCTCAATCCTAGTTTGCTTGTCGCATACCTTCAGAATTATTTTATTTTAGTTTGCGTCCCTGATATTTTCCTTTGAGAAACATTTTAGAAACGCCTAAATATATGCAACCGCAACACATGAAATTCGAGCTCTGTACGAAAATATCTCGATTTACGAAATACAAGATTTTCCTCGGTATGATAGTGATAGTGACTGTATCGAATCCTCGAATCGATTTATATAATAGGGCCCAAAAGCTTTATGCGAAGTGGCTCGAAATATACGAAATCACTTTGCGACATATATAAGCGAAGAATACTAGCCTAATTTTGCACGAAAATTTTTTCCCGATAAAACAAATTTTTGTGATATACCATAAAACTGAAACGATCTTGTTTCCACGTTTTCCATGGTATAATTCTCTCTTGCTCACGTGTAACAATTTAGATTCAAGATCAGATTTTAGGAATCTCAACTTACTGGAAAATATCTCTGATGTTGCTCTTTGAATTTGAATTTATTTATTCACTAGCTGACCCTGCAAACATTGTCTCGCCCAAAATGTTTTTTTGTTTTAAATACTTTCAAACACTCATGGGTTCAATCGCAGAACTGTTCATTGATTAATTTTGATCCTTTACAAACTCGGCTATAAGTTTCCTAGTACTTCTACCAGAACTCGTCATTATTATATAAAATTATTTTCAGACACAATTCTCGTTCAAGATTTTTCAAATAACATGTTTCTCGTTTACATGGAGTACATGTTTGAAACAGAAAATATAAGAAAATTCTGACATCTGATTCCTTCATCTAGTTTCACCCTTACCCTTTGCGTAATTAGTTTTCAAGTTATGCAGAAAAATGTGTTTCAGTTGTATGGGAGTTTGGATTTAAGACATAGTTCAATGATGGTTCGATACTCCTCTCCAGGGCTCGGCATAGTCATAGTCAGCTGACTATCTGACTGACTATATCCGTATTCAGTCGGAAACGACTTTTGGCTTCTTCACGCAGTTTCTCCGCCAAAACGACTAAACAGTCAGTCGAGCGTTTATTCGCTATCTCCCTATACCGACTCGACTATTCTTCCCAGTCAAATTGTCTTCATTGCATTTTGAAGTGACTTCCCCCAAAACAAATTCATTCCTCTCTCTCTATCTCCCATGAACAATTATGCATGCATCGATGTTTGAGTTCAACGTGGACTGACATACACTACAGGTGAGCTAGATTTTTTTGTATCGTACACGAAAATTACTTACACGTATAAAATAGTGTGCAGTGTGTGTGCGCTATTTTGCTCGCTATTTACTAATACTAACGCGAGGACCTTTATAGCATACTTGATAAATGTCTAAGTACGTTGGTTTGAATTCATGATGGGTAGACAATAAACCGTCCATTGATGGGGTAACTACTTTTTTGCATGAGGAATCAAGTTTTCGTTTATCTTTATATGAACGTAAAATGAGATTGCGTACGCGGGTATAAAATTAGTGTCAGGGGGGGAATGGAAGTGTGGATTGAAGTCAGTTGAATGAAGAGGCAGATTTGTATTCATTAGTCGCGTCAGTTAAAATAACCACTGACTGGACTAGTTCACCAGTCATCCTCGCTAGTCAATGCTAGTCAATTCATTTTCTAGTCAAGACTTTTTCTTGACGGCGACTGCCGAAACAGTTCTAGTGGAAGGGAAGCTACTGAAAGTAGAGTCGGTCTTCATTTTTCACCTTCGAAGATCTCGGGCCCTGCTCTTCTCTAAGGAGGAGGCTGCATAACTCGAGAATTAATCAAGCAAATGGAATCAAATGTAACATGTTCTAGGGGGCAAGAAATATTTCTAGGGTGGCTCGACACTCCTCATCCCTCCCAAAGATGGAATGCATAGCTCGAGAACTATGCAAGCAAATGGAACAAAATTTAACATGTGAAGGTTTTAGGGAAGAGAGCAATATTTGTATGGTGGTTCGGAACTTCTCCCCCTCTCTAAGAGAGGGATGAGTTGCATAACTCGAGAACTAATCAAGTAAACGGAACCAAGTTTGGCATGTGGAGGTCTTAGGGGGCAATAAATATTTATATGGTGGTTCGACACTGCTCACTCTAAAGGGGGAGCTGCCATACCAATGAAACACAAATTTCTGAATAAATCGAGAACTAATCAAGCAAATGGAGTCAAACTTGGCAAACTTCTTTGATGGTTTGACATACCTTCTCATCTGGTTAGGTAGGGTAGACATACCTCCCTCATCTGGGTTTTTTTAGACCATCGGTTAATTTTAAAAAATCAAAGCTCAAGAACAAAAATAACGCCTCTCTGATTGTTGGATATGTTATGTAAAAAAACTCAACTTTCAAGAAAAAATATAAAAGAATATAACGCTCTTTGTCCCGAGACCATGTATGCTATTAAAAACGAATATAATCAATAATCACAAAATCAAAGAAAGACTAATTAGCTTTAATTTGATATGTCGATCATCTGAATCGGTTCAGTAGTTCAAAAGTTATGAATTTTTGAAAAAAATTCATTTTGGAAAAAAGGGAGAAAAGTCGTTTTTTAGACCACCCTAAAATAGAAATGAGTACCATAATAAAAAACAGGAAGTAGGTTATATCTATGGTATAACCGCAAGGGTGACGTAGGACTATCGTTGATTTAGAGATCATTTGTATGAAGTTGAATCTGAATTCATTCTGAATGAATGAATATTTGGAGAACTTCGAAAACGAGAACGTTACGTTGGAGGCACAAGGTTTTATGCATCCAATATTGGATACGGAAATATCCTACTGATGGGGAAGAATAATCTTCAGAAGCTATCCTGTTGATTGCGATTGATTGAAAAATCACAAAACCTAATGTATTTGGTCACAGTGTTACATGGATAGAAAACATTAAAATAAACTCTTTCATATGAATGTAATTTTAAATTCCCAGAGGAACTGGCAGATTATTTTCAGTAACGATTAGATATTTCCACATTTTCCTCGATACTGGAAGCCCACCAGTGGTTAATGCTAACTCGATAACCATCTGTTAATAGCACTTGATTGAAACATATTTGGTCACAGTGTTACATGGATAGAAAACATTCAAATAAACTCTTTCACATGAATGTATTTTTAAATTCCTAGAGGAACTGGCAGATTATTTTCCGGATCTTTCTTGATCCAAACGGAAAGAATTCCGTGCGTGTATGTGTGTATGTGTGTAGCGGCTGCTTCGAGATCTTCCCGGGGAACCGTTTGTAGCATCACTCTCCTCCTGATGGATTCCCTTCTGGCCTAAGGTGCACAAACAGGCTCTTGGTGACACCGTTCATCCGCGCTTTCATGATGAATGAAGAGCTTCACCACAACAGCGACAACATGCTCCAATCGCTGTTCAATTAGAACTGAGTGGATTTCCGAGCGGCGCTCGCTTATATACCGATTGGTGATTTCAATAGCCTATTTTGAAAGCAAATTTAAGACTATTGAAACAAGTTTTTGGATCAGAAAGTAACAAGTATAGAACGCGTAGACATTTTATCTTTCGAATGAAGTGTTTATCATACCATTTCGTTCAGTTGTTTAGGAGCTATTAACACTCAAAATCTCGGTCTCCGGCGTAACGCTTTCGTTTTCGAAACTTTGATTTTACACCCCGGTATAGAAATGAAAGACGTAGTCCTACGTCAAAAAAATACTGGTCCAATATTTTGCAATAAGGAATAAAACAACCACTTTTGGCGAAAATCTGAGAACCACTATGTCGGTTCGGCATAGAATAGCTGTATATAAATAAAAATGAATCGCCAAATGTGTTGGTAACCGCAAAACTCGAGTAAAGAATAGTCCGATTTGACCTGTCTTCATTTTATTGTATTTTCTGTATCAAACATGTATTCCATGAAACGAAAAAACATGTTATTTACAATTGAAATAATTGAATTCTTGAACAAGAATTGTGTCTGAATATAGTTTTATATTATAATGAGTTTTGGTAGAAGTACTAGAAAATTGATAGTGGAAAGAAATTGGAAGGGTCAATTAGAAGATCAATCAATGAATAGTTCTGCGATTGGATCCATGAGCGTTCGCTTAGTAAGAAAACATGAAAAACGCTTGCAGCATATGCTCATTTCAGTAGTCCATTATATGTTGTACAAAAGCTGCTTTGCAGTTGAAGAAAGGTTTTCGAAACGTTCCTCTGGCATATTGTCTAGGTAAATAGCAATGGTTGAAAAAAGCTTCAATAATCTTTTATATAACGTATAGTTCAGTATATCGTTTTATGAAGCACTCAATGTCATTGTAGACAGTTTATACATTGGGCTCTATAATAGAAATCGAATCGATAAGAATTTTGCTCGTTTGCTCTATTTACTATTATAGATACCGAGCAAGTCGATCTCATCGATCGAGTGAAAGCTATCGGTGCAATTGTCATAATTTTTCGAATTGCTTATGATAGTGATTGTATCGACCTCTCGATTCGATTTATATAATAGGGCCTATTGTGTAATGTCGCGGTGAATCGGCTTATACCGATCCCACTTAACCACGATGTAGAATAGAACGTTTCGAAATTTCTTCAGGCGTTTTTCCTTTAGTTCAGCTGATAAAGAGTCAATATCATTAGCTAGAAAACCGTGCTAGACGACATGGAGTTTTTTTTGGCCTCGATGACATGGAAGACGTGCTCGAGTTTCATTTGTTCCAGATTTTCTATCTCCGCTTTGTATTGGTTAAATGACGGAACCATCACAGCTTGTACGCCTCCATGCAGGGGCGGAAGCTACATTTCAGTCCTTTTCCGATGTAAAACTCGATGCTATTGCGGAGATCAGAGGGGAAACCTACGAAGTTGGTCGGTCGAACATCGCCGTCCTCCAAAGCATCATATCAGTTGATTAAAAGCAGACTGCTTCATGTTGTACATCCGAACTTTAAGTTAGCCACATGGTACATAAACAGTCCTCTTAAGTAAAAAATCTCATAAATCCCAAGTCTTTAAAACCTACGTAAGTTATAAGCATTTCAGGTCTTTGATCTACTCGCTGGTCGAAACCTTCATAATAATCACTGTAAATATCTGTTTGTCCTTACAGCACCTCCACGTACCATACCATGGACCGAAAATTCATCACAAGTAGGCAAAATTTCCAAAATCCTTTCGGACGAAGACCATGGATGGAACAGTGTGGTGCCGCAGCACCGGCCGGTGGTGGTACGGGTCTCAAGGGAATTGTTGCAGGTGGAATTACGGGTGGAATCGAGATTTGTATCACGTTTCCGACAGAGTACGTCAAAACACAGCTCCAATTGGATGAGAAGGGTAAACATTTCAGATAAATTAGTTCATTGGTCATTTTGAGACTGTTATTAATCCTATGTTAGGTGCTACCAAGCAGTACAGCGGAATCGGCGATTGCGTTAAGAAAACTGTCAAAAATCATGGTTTCTTTGGTCTGTATCGTGGCCTCAGCGTACTTCTATATGGATCGATACCAAAGTCTGCAGTCAGGTAAAATATTAATTAGCCACAGCACCGATAAAGCATTATTTACAAACAAATCCTACACATTTCCACCCAGGTTCGGCGCCTTCGAGACGTTCAAAGGGCAGCTCTTGGAACCGAATGGTCAGCTGAGCACCTCGGGGAAACTGTTGGCCGGACTGGGAGCCGGTGTGGCGGAAGCCATACTCGCCGTCACACCGATGGAAACAGTCAAAGTGAAGTTCATCAACGATCAGCGCAGCGCCAATCCCAAGTTCAAAGGATTCTTCCACGGGGTTGGGATGATTGTTCGACAGGAAGGTGTGTCTGGTGTGTATAAGGGCCTCACTGCGACCATCATGAAACAAGGCTCGAATCAAGCCATCCGATTCTACGTGATGGAGTCGCTGAAGGAACTCTACAAAGGCAACGATCAATCGAAACCTGTGCCGAAACTCATCGTTGGCGCTTTCGGTGCCGTAGCCGGAGCGGCCTCCGTTTTTGGCAATACACCTATCGACGTGGTGAAAACTCGAATGCAGGGCTTGGAAGCGGCCAAGTATAAAAATACCGTTGACTGTGCGGTCCGAATTTGGAAGAACGAAGGACCAGCAGCGTTCTATAAGGGAACAGTTCCACGGCTCAGTCGTGTCTGTTTAGATGTTGCGATCACATTCATGATATACGACTCGTTCATGGAGCTATTCAACAAGTTCTGGCATTAATTAGGTTGACAGAATTTCTCCGATTTGCCATTCAGTGTGAAAAGTTACAATTAGCTTTCACCCTCCAACCACCTCCCCCCTCCCCCCCCCCGAAAATGCCTAACGAAGCGACAAGACTAATCACATATGCGTATCTCAATGCAATCAGGGAGCAATTTGCATAAGCACTGTTGACTTAATCAACAAAATGCAAAGTAATCTGCACACAGCATTTTAGAGGAGTAAATCTCAATCTTTTAGTAGCCAACCCAATACAGGAAAGCAACTTAGTGCACTTCAAAAGCGAACCACTATACGGTGCATTCCTAATGTATTCCAATAACAGTGTCTAGTTTAGAGAGGGAAAATAGACGCACGGGTAGAATATAAGCACAGAATTGTTAAATGTGTTTTGTGAAGTGCACAAACATTGGTGGACAGTTCCACAAGCTTGTTCTCGTGCAAATTATTGTTTATGCTTTGATTCGTATTGTAAGATGCCATTCCAATTCATGAGTATAAGCAGCGAAACACATTACATCATTCCGTATAAAAATGGGTGTTAACATATATTATATTATATGAAAATTTTCCGTACTTTTTAGCGAACCGGTATAATTTTCCTATTCGGTAATGATCGAACAAAAGAACGATTATATATTATATTTATTGTTTGACGTGTAATATATTGAAGTAATTGTATTTGTGGTACTTAGAATAAAGAGATACAGATTACCAGATGGTGTGTGACGCTTAGCCGACTCCTCTCGTACGATGACCCTTCTACTACATACACGCATGTCTCATGT
This sequence comes from Toxorhynchites rutilus septentrionalis, assembly GCF_029784135.1. Classification (NCBI taxonomy): domain Eukaryota; kingdom Metazoa; phylum Arthropoda; class Insecta; order Diptera; family Culicidae; genus Toxorhynchites; species Toxorhynchites rutilus. The sequence goes on along the minus strand of NC_073746.1, from coordinate 252,135,428 downwards.
CACTATATTCATCTCAACTTGATCCCAGATTTCCGTCAAATATTGCTAACATCTTGAGCCACTGTTCTTTGTGTGATTTCCGTTCAGCGCGCATCTATAAGACTTGCACAATATCAGTTTGGGTCCTAGCTTCCAAAGATTGTATGGAGAGAAAATAGTCAGAAATTCGACTAGAAAGTAGTCCCATTTCGTAACACATCCATATATTTTTTATTTTCATACTCTGTAGCTAAAATAGCTAAATGTCCATACCAAAATACCTATAAGTGTGAAAATTTCTTTGATCTGGAAGCAATGCAAGAATTCGTGAAAATTTATTGATTGATCGGAAAGTCTCCAACCACCAAAAAGTCCAAAATCACTCCCAAATTCAAACAAGCTCTCCCCAGACAAACGAAAAGCAGTTTACTTTTTTATTATTTCGGATACTACTTTAGAATACATCGAACTGTTGCATTGAATTGCACCAAAATAACTCTTTAGTGAAAAGTTCGGTGGCCTTGAAAGGCGCCAATTGATTCGTTTTTGTACTCGAGAGAGCAAACCAGTGGCCAGTTCAGCCACCACAAAGCTTGCTTGTTCCAAACTATCACATGCATCTCTGGCGGTTGCCGCATTTTGGACAAACGAGAAGCCGAGCACGGGTGCACCCGTGGCCGAGTGGTTAGCGTCTCACATTATCATGCCGTGTGTTCGGATTCGATTCCCGTTCTGGCCGGAGGATTTTTCGTCAAAGAAATTTCCTTCGACTTGCACTGTGGTCACGCGTATTCTAGAGCTTGCCCCTCGGAATACATTCAAGGCCTGTTTATTTGGCTTAAGAAATCTCAACTAAGTATTAATGAATGACGCTAGTTAATGCATATGTTGAGACGGCAAAAATTCCACAGGGAACGTTAACGCCATTCAAGAAGAAGAAGAAGCCGAGCTCAACTAAAAACAGACGAGTAGCTCGTCTGCCTCGACGAGTTGATTGAAATAGCATAGCAGCATGTTGATTGAAAGCATCGGTATTCTTCTGCTCCGCCTTTATCTTCAAAAATTGTTTCACGGCTAAACTAGTATTGCATAAGCAATGTTTGTTTTCAACTGCAACCATCAAATTCAATTCAGTAATTGCAATATTTTACAGATTTTCAAATGGGTCTCTTCCAAACAACACAACCAAATGTAAACATTGAACTCATATCCAGGGATGCGAGATGACTGTTTTGAATATATTAACACGACACGAAAAGGGTCTTCACATATTGAACGAAAATGAGTAATTCAAAACAACTACTTTATTAGAAAATTGCTCGACGAATTGCTCGTCTCGTTTTCTGGAATAGGACCCTATAGTTCGTCGGATCGATCATCATCCAAATGATTGCAAGTGCACATCACGTAAGCACGTCTGACGCATTTCTGCCCGAATGACCGCCCACGTTCTCTCGGAGATTGTAACCATTTTGATCGCCAAAGCCCAAGAACCATATTTTTCTTGGTCACGTAATCACGTTACACTCCCACCGGAACTGTTGGACAACATCTGCAGCCGGCGGACAAAGAAACAAACCAAAGTCTACAAAGAACGGAACCCAGCGATATTCCCTGGTAGTGGGAATAGTGGGAAGTAGTGCGATCGTTATACCCCCACCGGTACTGGCGGACTACATCCGGCGCCAGGGAGGTAGAGTATTCCACGATCCAGCTTTCGAGACGCACAAGAGTGGCAACACCTATTCCCCGGCGTACCACATGGGAATTGTACCTGAAATCGGGACACACAAGGGCGGTATCGTCTTTTCACCTGAGAACAGCGTGGGAACTTCATTAGATATCGGAGCATACAAGGGTGTTCACACTCGTTCCCCGATCGATCTCGCTGGAGTTCCTTCTGCCGACCTTGTTCGATTCCAGCTACCTTGTATCGCCATCACCGATGTACTCGCCACCAAGCCGCAAAGTAGCGCAGAGGACTGCAGTGATGTTGAACCCTTTGTTCCCGCCGTCGGGTCAAGTGAGGGAACACTGGTTGAGTTTCCTAATTCCGTTAATTTGTGTTCCTAATTCAAATAATCAAATTGTTATAATAATGAATCGTTTTAAGTAGTAGATTCGATAATGAATCATGTTGTAAACAAGTTAAATGAGTCGAAATCAATAATCGAATGAATTACAGTAGTAATATGTCGTTTATGTATTGGCAACACAGCTTGTGATGAAGATGCTTTACTGGATTTTCCAATAATAATTAACAGCACCAAAATCTAAAGTATACAGTCCACATAGCCGGAAACCGTTGATCAATGTTGATAGTACGTTCGTCATTCTATTCACATCTTTTGAGTTTTCTGAAAAAGCTGACATCCAGCAGTTCAATGATTTGAGGGGAATTTTGTGGAAGATGAACCAGGATTATGTTTTTTCTCCGTGCATAGCAGCATCGTCTCATAAGAGACATGTGACTTATGTCAATTTTGAAAGAGAGTAATAGGGAACTTTATTTTCTGCTGGACAAGCCTAGGGTAAAAAACACCCTTGAGAAACAGGAACAATCCGGGACATCTAACTGGATCCCGTTCTTGTGGCGGCCCAGCTTTCAGTCAAGCTCTGCCAGATTTCTTTCGGCATCCTGGATTCGTATGCGTATAGAATCAACGTTGCCGCTAACTGCACGGCTGCGTTACCACAAAACAGGGCAGTGTAAGATTCTCGATCGGTGTTAACTACCTTTACTTGGACGTTTTTTTTTGCCGAGACCAGCTCTAACTAGTTTCTTTGTAGGTATTCTACGTACTGCTTGTTGCGACAACCGTCACCACGTCGTCACTGAGTAATGGTGTGATCGGGTGATCCCTCGACGTAACCAAATCGGAAGTCTGAGTGTCAAATAAATTCTATTATTCATTCTGAATTGTGTTAGGAACCACGTTAGAAGCATACGATTAACGCACACGATTTAATATAATTAATCTTTGCATATTTTTCTATAAAGGTAATGCGTTAAATAATTTGTATTAATAGTTCTATAAAAATTTAATGTAGCATTCATCAATAGCACGTATAAACAATAATTATTGAATTAGATTAGTGGATAATTCATCCATTATTTTCCCACTGGAATGTAAGTAATTACATATCTAAATAACCTTTGTAAAACCTAATTGGAATACAAATTGCAGCTTTGAAGCTGTAAGTAACAGCTATTAAAATTTCGGTGTTTGGTTACCGCAACATTAACTTCTCGGAATACGATGGAAGTAGCAAAGGATTCTACAACGGACGTCCACCAGAATCCACCCGAAGGCACAGAGAATTGCGCTTTGTGCGATCGTCCCAATTCGTACGACAACCTAGTGCAGTGTGACCGTTGTGATCGGTTCGTGCACTACAGCTGCGCAGGGGTCAACGATTCTATAGCTAACCTCGATCGGAGTTTTGTGTGTAAGCAGTGCACAGAGAGGGATGAACGGACGTCCAACAGATCCAGAAGATCCAGCCAGGGATCTCGTAGTAGCCGAAGTTCGGCCCAGTTGGCATTTAATTTGAGGAAACTGGAAGAAGAAAATCAACTACGACTGAGAAGAATCGATGAAGAGGAGCGAATCAGAAAGATGAGATTGAAAGCAGAGGAAACGTTAATTCGTCAAAAGTTCGATCTACTTCAAGCGGATCTTGATAGAGATGATGACAGGGCTAGCAACAGAAGTGAGATTAGTAGACGGGTAGTCCGGGAAAACACTGAGTCGTGGGTTAGAAAAGGTCAGACTGAAGGAGCAATCAGTAATGCTGCCGCGTCGTCCAGTAATCACCCACAATGGTGTCCACCGAACAATGATGAAGCAACTATTCAGCCGTCAAACCCTTCTGCCCTAGGACAGTTAGTAGAACTAAACGTTCCAGTACAAGGACCTTCGGTGTCCAACAAAACAAGTACTCCTAAAGACGTTTCGACAGGAACCAGCATTATACACAAGTCAACGTCGGGGTCGGTTCCCAACACCATTTCGATCGTTTCGACCGGCCAGCCAGCACCAGTATCCAGCGTAATTGTTAGCGTTCCAATGAGCAATGTGACCACTTCGGTACAAGTACAGCCTCCGAAGCCGATTTCAAATAGTGCAGTGACCTTTTCTTCGACACAAGGGCAGTATGCAGTTACGAATCTCGAACCTGTTACGGCAGCTATGCCATTTTATCAACAGCCGTCAGTCCCGTTCAGCAGTGGCGAAACATCAACGTCAGTACACTTTCCGAGTATGAAACACACTAATCGTGAAACATGTATTAGGCCCGTGACAACAGTGCCCACAATAAATACGACATATCACGTTCCTCCGTCTAGTGTTTCATTGGTTCCACAGCCAATGCCAATTCAACAGCCGTCTGGTTATCATTATTCGTCAGTTCATGACATGATGCCGTTAGAACCACGACCAGAGTATAGCCAGACGAAACAGATTAACCCTACAACAGTAACGTCAAATCCGAACCAACCATCTAGGTTCACATCGTACCGCCCACCTCACGCATTTCGTTCGCTGATACCAGAGCCATCGTTACAAATACCGCGCAGTTTTCCAACAGTCAGCTCATCCACTGAAACAATTCCGACAATTTTCGATACAATTCCTCACACGTCACTTACTCAATCACATATGTCAGGTCGTCCTCCATTAGAATTCGGACAAACTTAAGGAGGAATAAACACAAACGTACCACGTGTGTCAGTTCTATATGGGTCGGGGCAAAGCAACCCTATTGGCAATGTAGGGCCAAATGCAGTACAAGTAGCGGCTCGTCAAGTTATACCAAGAGAATTACCAGTTTTCTCAGGAGATCCCCAAGACTGGCCCATTTTTCACAGTGCATTTCGAAATTCCACTCAAGTATGCGGATACAGTGATGCCGAAAACTTGGCTCGTCTGCAGCGGTGTTTACGAGGGCACGCCTTGGAGGCTGTGCGGAGCCGACTTTTAATTCCGGAATCAGTTCCCCATGTAATGACCACTTTACAGCGATTGTATGGACGACCGGAAGTGATAATTAATGCTTTGCTGAAGCAACTACGCAATGTGCCAGCGCCAAGGGCGGATGATTTGAAAACGTTGATCAGATATGGTATGGCTGTACAAAATTTGGTCGAGCATATGATTGTTGCGGAACAACAACATCATTTGTCGAATCCCATGCTGCTCTACGAGTTGGTGGAAAGATTGCCGCCTAATTTTAAGCTTGAATGGGCGAACTATAAGCGAACAAGGTTAGAAGTGAACCTGGTCATTTTCGCTGAGTTTATGACAGACTTGGTAGCGATGGCAAGCGATGTGACGATGTATGTTGATCCAATGAATGCAACATCTACCAAGCTGGATAAGAATAAACGTGATAAGCATCCGAGGGAAAAGTTATTCGTTCACCATACGGAAACAAGTGCGAACCAGACTGGCAAAGTAAAAGAAACTTTGTCGACAGAATTTATACCAGTGAAAACCTGCACTTATTGTAATCAAGCTGGACACCTCATTATGGATTGCTATGCGTTTAAACGATTGAATGTTGAAGATCGATGGAAAGCAGTCCGCGAGAAAGGGTTATGTCGCATCTGCTTGGTGTCACACAAATCATGGCCGTGTCGCTCTAAAAGAGAATGTGAGTTCGAGAGCTGCCGTCTACGCCACAACTCACTGTTACACTCTACAACTCCAGGGAATAGTAAACCTGGTTCTTCAAAATCATCAGACAATATAAGTAACATCGCGCACCAAAATCACCATTTCATTAAAGTATGTTCTCTGCTGCGTTATATACCGATTACACTCTACGCAAATGGTATAGAGGCGAGACTGTTCGCTTTTCTTGATGACGGATCGACGTCGACTATAATTGAAGCTGAGGTGGCTGAACAACTTGGAGTGGTAGGACCAGAAGAACCACTTCATCTCTGCTGGACAGGTGATGTGATGAGAGTCGAAGAGAAGTCACAACGCATCCAGTTGAATATTTCCGGAACTAATATGAAAAAGCAGTACCCTTTGACTAACGTACGAACGGTGAAGCACCTCAAGCTTCCAAGCCAGACGTTGAATATTGACGAAATATGTAACACACACCCATACCTCAAAGATTTGCCTATAACAAGCTACTTCGATGTTAGACCAAAAATTATTATTGGGGTCGATAACGCGACATTAATTAGTACACTGAAGCTAAGGGAAGGAAGTAAGGAAGGTCTCATAGCCTCTAAAACCCGACTTGGTTGGAGCATCTACGGTCGACATTCGGGATCGGAAGATTCAGTACACCTTCATCTACACTCAGTACAAGAAACACGAGTCCCTGACAATGCAACGTTGCACGATCTCATGAGGCAGTTCTTCAACATAGAAGAGTCCTGTGTCACTACGAAACCTGAATCAGAAAAAAAAACAAGCGAGCAACAGAAATTCTCGAACGAACAACTGTTCGCGTTCCAACTGGCTATGAAGTCGGTCTACTCTGGAATCAGGATGAGTACAAACTACCCAACACGTATCCGCTTGCGCTTCGTCGTCTGAAGTGCTTGGAAAAGCGATTATTGCGAAATCCCCACTTGTATGCCAAGGTACGAGAAATAATAGAAAACTACGTCGAGAAAGGCTACGCTCATCGTGCATCGAAATTGGAATTGGAGTTAACAGACGATCGGAAAACCTGGTACTTGCCACTTGGAGTGGTACAAAATCCCAAAAAACCGAACAAGGTGCGCTTAATTTGGGATGCGGCAGCAGTTGTGGAAGGTTTGAGTTTTAATGACCTTGTGCTGAAAGGTCCAGATATGATGGCTTCGCTCATCGCCGTTCTAATCAAGTTTCGCGAGAGAAATGTAGCGATCGGTGGAGATTTGCGTGAAATGTTTCACCAAATTATGATTCGTGCAGAAGATAGACAGTTCCTGCGTTTTTTATGGAGAGATCACCCGGAAGATTCGCCGCAAGTGTTTGTAATGGACGTGGCCATTTTCGGTGCATCCTGTTCTCCATGTATAGCACAGTTCGTGAAGAACAAAAATGCGGAGGAGTTCTCGGAGGAGGAGTGGATGCAAGTCGGCAGGCCTATGCTTGTGCAATCTACCTGCGAACCCGCGGGGAATCCGGTGTTGAATGCTCTCTCATCATTGCGAAAAGTAAAGTAGCACCGTTGAAACCAGTTTCGATACCCAGGTTGGAGCTTCAGGCTGCACTAATCGGAGCACGCTTGATGGAAAACGTGTGTCAGAGTCTGACGCTTCCCTATTCACGACGGATATTCTGGTCAGATTCCTCCACGGTGCTCTCATGGCTAAATTCGGATGCCTTCCGTTATCATCAATATGTAGCATTCCGTGTGGGTGAAATTCTGTCCACAACAAGAGTTGATGAGTGGAGATATAATCCCTCAAAGTTAAATGTCGCGGATGACGCCACCAAATGGCAGGCTGGTCCGGACCTTAGCACCGAAAGTCGATGGTTAAACGGTCTAACTTTTCTTCGCCATTCAGAATCACGATGGCCGTTACAACCAGAACGTCAGGAGACCTTGGAAGAGCAAGTTAAACAGTTATTCCTTCATCAGCAATTAGTACACGACACGCTTATAGAAGTAACCCGTTTCTCTAGTTGGAGCCGGCTACATCGAACAGTTGCATTCGTGTGCAGAGCAAGGACACTGTTCATGAAAAAAGGTGGATCAGATGAAATCCGAGGATGGCTTTCTTCGGAAGAACTTGTTGAAGCCGAAAATGTATTATGGCGGCAAACGCAGCAAGAAATATTTCATCGAGAATATCAAGTGCTGAATGTACGGATGGATGAAAACGATCAGGTCAGGCCGTTGGTGGATAGAACAAGTCCACTATATAAACTATCTCCATTCATCGATCAATCAGGGGTTATTCGAATGGGCAGTCGTATTGGGGCTGCCCCATTCGCCCCATACGAAGCTAAGTACCCCATAATTTTACCGAAACAACATCCGATAACCTTCCTTCTTACTGACAGCTATCACCGACGTTTACTTCATGCCAACAACGAGACGGTTTTCAACGATATGAGGCAAAGGTTCTACGTTCCTGCTTTGCGACGACTGGTAAGAAAAGTAGCATCCGAATGTCAGTGGTGCAAAAACACCAAAGCAGCTCCTCGAACTCCCCGGATGGCACCGTTACCAAGAGCACGATTAATACCCTTCGTAAAACCGTTCTCCTACGTTGGTATTGACTACTTCGGGCCGATGTTAGTCAAAATCGGAAGAAGCCAAGTCAAACGTTATATTCACCTGCCTGAACATTCGAGCGGTCCATTTGGAAGTCGTCCATAGTCTATCGACGCAGTCGTGTATAATGGCTTTTCGGCGGTTCGTGGCACGTCGCGGAGCACCTCTCGAAGTGTACAGCGATAACGGCACCTGTTTCATCGGGGCAAATCGCCAATTGAGGATGGAGATAAAAAAAGGCAAACGAAACCTGCGCTTCTACATTCACAAACGCACGCACAAAATGGATTTTCAATCCACCCGCAGCTCCACACATGGGTGGACTGTGGGAACGGATGGTGCGATCCGTTAAAACGGCCATGATTGCTATCGGAAATGGACAGCGACATCCGAATGAAGAAGTCTTTGAAACCATCGTTCTTGAAGCTGAATCGTCCTCACGTCCTCTAACCTACATCGCTCTTGATTCGGCGGATCAGGAGGCGCTCACGCCCAGTCATTTTTTGTTGTATGGAACACAGGGGGTGAACCAACCAGCAGTACAACCATCAGACTATCGTTGTGCATTGAGAGATAGCTGGAAGTTAGCACAGTGGATGATCGACGAATTCTGGCGCCGTTGGACAAAAGAGTACCTTCCGGTCATAGCCAGAAGATCTAAGTGGTTTGAGCCAGTGAAGCCACTCCAGGTAGGGGATGTTGTAATCGTGGTAGATGAAACGACGCGGAACCAATGGTTGAAAGGAAGGATCACAGAGGTATTCGTAGCTCCTGATGGACAAGTCAGGAAAGCTAGAGTTCTAACGGCGAAGGGAATCATCTTGCGACCAGCTGTGAAGATAGCAGTATTGGACGTCTTCGGAACTCCCGGACCACACGGGTCGGGGAATGTTGCGACAACCGTCACCACGTCGTCACTGAGTAATGGTGTGATCGGGTGATCCCTCGACGTAACCAAATCGGAAGTCTGAGTGTCAAATAAATTCTATTATTCATTCTGAATTGTGTTAGGAACCACGTTAGAAGCATACGATTAACGCACACGATTTAATATAATTAATCTTTGCATATTTTTCTATAAAGGTAATGCGTTAAATAATTTGTATTAATAGTTCTATAAAAATTTAATGTAGCATTCATCAATAGCACGTATAAACAATAATTATTGAATTAGATAAGTGGATAATTCATCCATTATTTTCCCACTGGAATGTAAGTAATTACATATCTAAATAACCTTTATAAAACCTAATTGGAATAAAAATTGCAGCTTTGAAGCTGTAAGTAACAGCTATTAAAATTTCGGTGTTTGGTTACCGCAACACTGCTTGATTGATCACAACAATCAGGGACAAGCGTAACGCTTATTGTTCAGAGCTTTTTGAACACACTATTGACCCAGCCAGTCACGTTCTCAAACTCACAGAACACAGTCCAGTTTAATAGTTCGTGGTATCATAAGATACAGTGCAGAGCACAAAAATTTGAACTAGTTAGTTCTATTGCGGAAATTAATTTCGCTGGAAAACCAGGAATCCGAAACGGAAAACATCTCGGTCACAACACTGCTGTTTCATCCAAATTGAACATCTGTTCCGAAAATTTCAACACATTGTCCAGCGCTTCTTCTTCGAAATACTCATGGAATTCGTGAAACAAGCTCCTGATTTGTTGCTTGGAAATAACTGCACGATGCATTGACAATACGCTGGGCACCCGTTTCAATATTCCTGGATGCCGTTTAATGAACCCATTGATCCAATTACGAACCGGTATCCCGTTTTTAAATGGATTGGAACGAGCTGATTTTCTCACTTAACGTGCTACGCTTAACAGTAATCTACTAGCCATTCAACTATTCGTCCTTCTGTGACAACGAGAACTGTTGCTTTTCCAGGACGTGGTCTGGAATACTTTCCCAAGACCTTCTCGCGCAGTGTTGAATACGGAATTCCGTGCTTTCGAAAGGGAAATCCGGTTCTCGCCATTTTCATAGCGTCTGCTATTTTCGACCTATCCTATTGCATGTGTTTCTGACCGGCGTTTGTTTTACTCATCGCAATATAGCAAATGAAATCTGTTGGGTGGAATGAAAAACAAGTAGAAATATGGGTGTCCTTGTTCCAGCCATGTTTATTTTGGTGATAACCGATCGAATTTGCAATGAAAAGATGTGAAAAAACTATCAAATTAATGCGGCGTACCTGTATCGTTCAGTTTTTATTACTTTCCTGAGATTTTCAATCGTTTACACTTTGTAAATAGAAAAATGTATTCTTTTGAAAACATTCTTTGTCATAACATACCATGTCCCTCTGTCGGTTCATGTGGGTTTTGACAAAACTCAGAAGTCTTTCGATGTTAGATGGTGTGAAATTAGGAGTTTTAACCTTTTTAGCCCTCTTTATGTAAGTACCTTTTACCAGAACTTGACGAATTGTCTCCCGGGAAACATTTAAATTCAAAGATCGTTTTGTTTGCATATGCGATTTGAAGTATGCAAAGCTGTTCTAACTATCTTCGTGTCTTCGTGTTCGCCAACGCGGACGACGTTTTTCTGATGGGAGTGGGTGATACTCACTTCCACGTTACAGACAGTTACCAATGTCAACGGCCGGTGGGCGACCGAGAGAGGAACTTTCAGCATAGAAGAGCGGCCGTATGATGATATGTAGTTACAGACATCAGGGTCTCAAATCCAAGGTCCAGCTATACAAAAACCATACAAAAAACGCTAAAGACCCTTGGAGGGCTAGTTGCCCACAAACTCAGCATTCTCCGCCATTTCGAAGAAGTTGAGAAGAGCTGTGCCACCCGATTGAACCTATGTGCAAACCGCACCAGAGCAACAACAGAAAGATCCGACTACGGGTGGCCAAGGCTATCATCAGCTGACGTGTTTGGCGGGAGACAAGCTCCCAAAAACTCTGGTACCGATCTATAACAAAGCATCACGGACTGCATCCGACCACCTGCCATCGACACCAACTGCCTCTGTCTGCGCTGAAATTGGAGAACCCTCCTTCGACCTCATCATCGACTCGGCGATCGTGTTCAGGACTGCCAGTTTTTTGGCACCCAACTGTTCTCGTCGAGAACGATAGAGCCGGACGAGCTCGACGGGCTGCTAGAATACTTCAAGACCATCATAGCAGAAAAATACCATCTCCACGAGATCAGATATTCAGACGGCTCAAAATAACTGTTTGGGATAAGCGATGGTAATAATAGTCCAGTTTCCAACCAGAAAATCGTGGACAACTGTCAGGTTTGGTTCGATCACGTAAAACCCTCCGAATCCTGTCCAGACTGCGGACCGGTCACTGCTCAGTCACACAAGGATTCAAGAGAGGACATTTCCGTCTACTCTGTTATCACTACCAAATTCACAGCTCAGTCGAACACTTCCTTCCTTCCTGTGTCCTCTCAAATAAAGAAACAAAATTGACCACGTAATCGCTCCTCGCTGTATCCTCTCAAATAAAGAGTAAATTTACGCCTCCTTCTGCCGGAAGAATTCTGCTCGGTCCATGTACTCCTCCACTGGTATTCGCACGCTGGTGGTTTACTGCTATACAAAATGCTCCAGTACCTGGAACTGCTTCTGCGTTGACACCATATATTCTTCGTTCATCTTAGAATCGAGATTTTTCATCCGATTTTCACAAAATTATTTTCATCACTAGAGTGAAACAAAATTTTCTTAGGGTGTTTGTTCGTTGGAATAGCGCTGAACTAGGATAAACTGGATTCATTAATTAAATATTTAAAACTTATGGAAATAAGACCTCATTCAGTTTCAACGACCAATTATAATAGCAAAAAAGGCAGCACTTGAAAAATATGTAAACTTATTGTACATTTCATCTACCTAATTGTCCGACATTGAAATTGTTAAACAGCCTCTAGAAATGTCTTGTGCCCTTTCCTCTTCTTTCTGCTAGTAACTCTGTTATGAAACTATAATTTCAAATGGGGCGTGTGAGAAAACCTCTATGTAATACAGCAATTCCAAATGAAATCGTCCTAAAAATGCAGATTTTAAAAACTTGTATTTTTGATTACAATGAAAGTGTGCATTCCGTTTGGGTTGAAGGAAATATGAGTTTTTCACAGCAATTGAGAATTTTTTGACTAAAGCGTAATTTTTTAAAAGGGCGTATAGAATTTAGTAAGAGAAATCTTTGATAATTTATATCTCAGAAACTATGAGTCGTATCGAAATAGTGTCTTAGAAAAAGTTATACAGTATTGATGGTTGAATATGAAAAAAATGTTCACTGAAAAAAAAATTAGTACTCTTTTTTTTTATTTACAAAATAAAAATTCAATTTGCAATATCCAACATACACATTTTTCTCTTACTCAAATCGATACGCCCTTTTCAACAGTTACGCTTGAGTCAAAAAATTCCCAATTGCTGTGGAAAACTCATATTTCCTCTAACCGAAACGGAATACACACTTTCATTCGAATCAAAAAAACAGGAAGTGGGTTATATCTATGGTATAACCGCAAGGGTGACGTAGGACTATCGTTGATTTAGAGATCATTTGTTTGAAGTTGAATCTAAATCCATTCTGAATGAATGAATAAATGAATATTTGAGGGACTTCGAAAACGAGAGCGTTACGTTGGAGGCACAAGGTTTTATGCATCCAATATAGGATACGAAAAACCGTGTTCTGAAAAATAATCTTCAGAAGCTAACCTGCTAACTGTACTTGATTGACAAATCACAAACCCAAATGTATTATATGGATATTTTATGGATAGAAAACATTAAAATAAACTCTTTCGCTTGAATGTAATTTTCAATTCCAAGGGGAACTGGCAGATTATTTTCCAGCAACGATTAGATATTTCCACATTTTCCTCGATACTGGAAGCCCACCAGTGGTTAATACTAACTCGATAACCACCTGTTAATAGTACTTGATTGAAAAATATTTGGTCACAGTGTTACATGGATAGAAAACATTCAAATAAACTCTTTCACATGAATGTATTTTTAAATTCCCAGAGGAACTGGCAGATTAATTTCCAGCAATGATTAGATCTTTCCGGAACTTTCTCGATGCTGAATGACATCCAAACGGAAAGAATTCTGCGCGTGTATGTGTCGATCCTTCGCCGTCCACCTCCTCCAGCACGTTAGGCAACGATGTTGTCTTGTCGATGTCCTCACGAAAAATGAATGTGTCTCACCACCAGAATATCGCTTAAGTATGCTTTTTGTGTGTGATTGAATCGAGAGAAGGTGTGGTTTACGATGGCAATTTGGAAGGCAAACTAGAGGGGAATGAACTCTCTGAGCTCGGAACTTTCGGCGACTGAGCAATAATCGATTGCGGGCGCATACAATATTGGATACGGAAATAGCCTACTGATGGGGAAGAATAATCTTTTTAACCTATCCTGTTAATTGCGATTGATTGAAAAATCACAAAACCAAATGTATTTGGTCACAGTGTTACATGGATAGAAAACATTCAAATAAACTCTTTCACATGAATGTATTTTTAAATTCCCAGAGGAACTGGCAGATTATTTTCCAGAAATGATTAGATCTTTCCGGAACTTTCTCGATGCTGAATGGCATCCAAACGGAAAGAATTCCGCGCGTGTATGTGTGTGTAGCGATGTCTTCCCGGGGAACCGTATGTGGCATCACTCTCCTCCTGATGGATTCCCTTCTGGCCTAAGGTGCACAAACAGGCTCTTGGTGACACCGTTCATCCGCGCTTTCATGATAAACGAAGAGCTTCACCACAACAGCGACAACATGCTCCAATCGCTGTTCAATTAGAACTGAGTGGATTTCCGAGCGGCGCTCGCTTATATACCGATTGGTGATTTCAATAGCCTGTTTTGAAAGCAATTTTAAGACTATTGAAACAAGTTTTCGGATCAAGAAGTAACAAGTAAAGAACGCGTAGACATTTTATCTTTCGAATGAAGTGTTTATCATACCATTTCGTTCAGTTGTTTAGGAGCTATTCACGCTCAAAACCTCGGTCTCCGGCGTAACGCTTTCGTTTTCGAAACTTTGATTTTACACCCCGGTATAGAAATGAAAGACGTAGTCCTACGTCAATACTCATGTTTTGTCATTTGTCGATTTCATTTGGAATTACTCAATACAAACCTATTAAAGGACTATTTCTTTCGTCAAAACAATACTCTGCACTACATACACGACAGTGTATCATACTTCTATTATTCTCCAGTATGCTAAAAGGTTAGCGTTTGTAATTATAGGGAGAAATATTCTGCTGTGGTATATCCTTTGAATTACAACTGTGCACAAGTTTGACTATTAATACGTTCCAGCGCTGCAACGGCACACTATATTCTATAGGAAATGATACAATTGTTACAATAAACCATTTTGTTGTAATTCACAATCGATTCTCCAGCGGTACAACTATTTCTCCGAAACTTATACTCTTTGGGTACAAACAAAACTAAAATTTAGATTTTACTCAACAAACTTATTGATACGCATTGTGTATAACTGATTTCATGAAAATATTAAAATAAAGGATATTTCACCGTTTTACCAAATTCATTGTACGAGAACAAATTGTCAGTACTTTCAAATTATGTACATCCTCATTAGGTTCCATTTTCATCGAACAATAGGTGAACATAAATATATATCTAACGGAGTGTAAAGCTCCATACACAATCATAGTTGAACTTTTCTGCTTTCTTTTTGATGGTATTTCGTAATAGATTTTGAAAAACTTCGTCGTTCATAAAGTAGTGCATGTAGCCAAGAAGTCGTATCAATATAAGCACTATGTGATATAAATATTTCGATTCTCCTTCCCTAATTGGCCCGCTACTATTTTTCCGCTATGTACATTTTTAATCCACACAATATTTCCAATAATTTTGGAATACATATATCCTCGTATATCCAATGGGAACGTAACAAACACAAATTCTTACCATACAAGTCTAGCGCCGTTTCAACAGATTTGACAATGTTCTGATGTGTTTCATCAGTTCTGATTCCATATTAAACACCTCGCCATCTATCAACTCCTTCAATATTTTAAGCTTTGGCATATGATTGATGTCCTTAATATTGAGTAACTTCTGGAATACCTCTGTCCAGACGTGTTTCTTAAGATATCTGCGGATGAGAAGGGGTGTGGTTGTTTTAAAGACATTGGATCAAATATTTTTGTGTGACAAACCTTGGAAACTTCTGTTTAATATCCCAGTCTGAGTCGTACTTTTTCGTCAACTGCATGTACTCGCCAAACAGCATTACGTGAACAGTGCCAGCCACACAGAAAAGATCGGTTTGGAACGACCACGGCCGACCCTCTTGCATCTCAATACATGTAAATCCGTCGGTTTGAATTACCTGCAGAGGAATGTTGGAAAGAGGAAATTGCGTCAGTCACAAGAAGGTTGGAAATGATGAATGAAGCAGCTTACCTTTTTGAATTGTCGTTTCTTTTCGAAGAAATTCATGTCAATGGCGCAGCCAAAATCTATAAGCCGAAGTGTTGGAACGTCAGACTCAACGGAAGGGCTGAAAAAGAATAAATAAGGATAAGTATGTTGTAAGAACTCAGAGAAAACATTGTGCGAAACAAGCACTAATTGTGACACTTGATACAAAGTGTACTAATATAACTTCACAGATTTATAATATGTACTGTTGACATTAAGTTGAAGTTGGCAACAAACGTCTCTGTAGCAATGATCATTAATTCGATTTTGCATATTTGAATAATAAAGCGAATTAAACAATTAAAAAAGTATTGATCACCGCTAGCCATTCCTGTTTTCCCGTCCTTCTGACGGTTTTAGTCCGTCGCGAAAGAATCGTTCATCTTTTGTAGCCAAGGATGTATCCACTGTCATTGATACAGAGGCGAACCAGCCCAAAAGGCTGAAAGTTTTCCGATACCTTGTTCTGAAGTAAAGCATATTCCACTCAAAGCGCACTGCACTAATCGTGACAAATGGTAATCAAAAGAGGCAAGATCTGGGTTATAAGGCGGGTGTATCAGAATTTCCCATCCGCTATCTTCCAAGTAGTTTTTAAATCGAGCAGCAACATGAGGCCGAGTTGTCATGATGGAATATTATCGACTCGTGTATGGTTGTAGCATCTGGACCCATCGTATGGAACATCACTTGCTTTTGGATGTGGCTTTGAGTCGCATAGAAATAGCTTGTCGAGTTACTCCAAATGATTCTGCAAGCTCTGTTTGCGTTTGACACGATTCTTGGTCAAGTAATGTCTCAAATTCTTTATTGTCAAACTTTTTTGTTTGACCCGGAGGCTGTTCGAGTTAATACTAGAATCTCCACTTTTAAATCGTCCAAATCATTCCCCACCAAATCTATCCGATGGTGCCAAGTCACCATAAACTTCCATTAGCATTTGATGTGCTTCAGTTGCACTTTTCTTTCAATGAGAACAGAAAATAAGAATTCCCGCAAATGGTGCTTATTTTCAACGAAACTAGACATTTTCAACGCAGTAAAAATGTAAGTTGTTGTGCAAAACTCAAAGAGTACATTTGGTTGTCGACATTTCACGATTCAGCAAAAATCAGCCGTCGCCGTCGACTATTTATAGCACCATGAGCCATCTTGTGGAAACGGAACGAATTAAGTTTCACACCCAATAATGTTAAATTGAATTTAACACAGATTAAAAATATTTTGTTCTCTTCATTTTCAAAATCAGAACATTTTTTTCGTTTGTTGTTCCCCGGAGCTTCTTGTTGTTAGGTGCATTGCAAGGACGTCCTCGGTCTTGGGATCAAACCAGTGGTGGAGGAATCTGCGCTGTGATAAGATGGCTAGAAGTTATTGTTCTCCTCAATTAATGAACAAGATCTTCGTGATTTGTCAAATTTTGTAAAATAATTCGGCGTCTTTCAAGTAACAAAATAATGCTCCAACTCTCGACGGATCGTCACTCAGAACATCCTGTTTACTCCCTGTTGCAGTGCCCGCAGAGCTGGTTGAAAGATTCCCTTTTGGAGCCGTGTAAAACCGAGCAGTGTCTGGACAGCATTCGCTAGTGATCGAACCGTTTACTTTTCGCAGAAATTAACTTTGTCTGCAAGCCACCTTTCGCCTCAAAAGATGCGAACGAAGTTTGTGATCCACAATTTTTCATCGCCCAGCGGCACCTGGACCTAATTGTCTCGAGTGACCAGTTCCAGCACACCGATCGGCCTGAAATCCCACTGTATCCAAAAATTCACACGAAGACCGTGTCAGGCAATATGACACGATCTTCGAATTGATGAGTAAGTCGAAAGGGAGTTTCCACACTTCATCGCGTACAGAGACTGCATGCGTGGAAGGCAGTAGACCGGACACATTCCGTAGTGCCTTGTTATAAATTTGTGGCAGTGTTTTTGTAAGCTTGTCTGTGGCTAAACACGTCAGTTCAAGGTCATAAGTGAGGCGGCTGTCGATGATCGGTAACTTTGGTAACTGCAGTGGCGTAGCATGACCGGGTGACAACCGGGGCGGGTGCTTTGGGTGTCACCTCCTCCATTCAAACTTCGTTTACAAGTATTTTCGAGTAACCTAGATTCGCACGAGTTTCAGCCTAACTGTTGTAAAAATGTTTTTTTTTATTTGTCTGTTATTTAACTTCGGCACCAACAAAGTATAATTGATCCCGCAGCGAAAGCAATCATGACGTTCTAGTTCGCGTGCTTGCCAGCTGAAGCAGAGATCTCTCGTTCTCGTTTGTGTCATGATCAGGGCCCGAAATCTTCGAAGGTGAAAAATGAAGACCGACTCTACTCCCAGTGGCATCGCTTCGACTAGAACTGCTTCAGCAGTCGCCGCCAACAAAAAATGACTTGACTAAAAAAGAGTTGACTAGCGCTGACTAGCGAGGATGACTGGTGAACTAGTCCAGTCAGTGGTTATTTTAACTGACTCGTCCTCTATTGAATCCGTGTGAGACCGAGCAGTGACCGGTCCTCAATCTGGACAGGATTCGTTGTTCTCTCATTCCTTTAACATCGTCAAACCTGACAATCGTGCCCTTGACTTTTCTGAGGAACTGCCCCCTCTCTGCAAACCACCTTTCGGTCCAAAAGGTGCGGAAAGAGTTGGTGATCCACAACTTCACATCGTCAAGCGGCACATCCCGAGTGAAGAACGGTCTGGTGTGACCTATTCCGGCAAACCGGTCGGCCGCTTCATTCCCTGCGATGCCGTTGTGTCCGGGGACCCACATGAGCACAGTGTCGGGCAATATGTTCTTCCTGATGGCCTGTACCCATGGATGTTTGGACCTGGTCGCACCGATGGCATCAATGGCGCTTGCTGCCGCTTGCCCTTCCATCTACTCTGCGACCTCTGCCAAATCCACAACTCTGTCGAGCACTTCTTGTGTGGTTGCCCGAAATTCGATGATCTGCGAAACCTGCATGGGATCAGCGGGAGTGTAAGAGACATCTTGAAGAACGATCCAGCATGAGTAGCAGCGCTTGTCTGCTACCTAAAAGATGCCGAACTATTTTTTAAGATCTAGTGTCTGAACAATGGATCAGTCAAGAAGATCCTTGTTCCTTCCCCTCCACGATGAAGGGGAATAAGAACACGTCGGCATCTTCAACGTCACGGCTTCCTCTCCACTGGCCTGGAGCCATGGTCCGAGGACATCCATGCCATTTGGGCCAACAAGCAAACAGCAAGTTCTTTGTTAAGTCATGTCTCGCAAAAGGATTTATGTGTTTAATTTTTACGTCCAATTTTTATGTGATAATTTTATGTGCAATCTGTTCCCAACGAAACCTTGCGGCAATGCCGTCGATAAAGAGGCGAACCAGGGCAGGAGGCTGAAAACCTCTCAAATAAAGAATAAAAAAAAATTAACTGACTCGACTAATGAATACAAATCTACCTCTTCATTCAACTGCCTTCAATCCACATTTCCATTTCCCCCTGATAGCAATTTTGTACACGCGTACGCACGTCCATATAAAGAGGAACGAAAACTTGATTCCTGATGCAAAAAAGTAGTTACCCCATCAATGGACGGTTTTTTTTCTACCCATCGTGAACTCAAACCAACGACCCTAGACATTTATCAAGTATGCTATAAATGTCCTCGCATTAGTATTTGTTAGTATTAGGCGTGCAAAATAGCGCACACACACTGCACGCTATTTTATACGTGTGAGTAGTTCTCGTGAACGCTACAAAAATATCTAACTCACCTGTAGCGTTTGTCAAACCACGGCGAACAAACATCGATGCGTGCAAACATGCATGGGAGAGAGAGAGAGGAACGAATTCGTTTTCAGAATTTAATTTATTTCACTTCGTCTTAGATTTAAGGTGAAGGTGGAAGCTAGCCATTGTAGTAGTATAGGTAAACCCACGTGTAAAAATGGGGTAATAGTGTTTGTGAGAGAAGAGCAAAGCACACGTAAATAGATCAATCCACTTATCAGACTGTGTGGCGCATCATTGACACGAGTCTTGAACACATTTGATGAAAAAATAACAATTCAACACTAAAGTAGAATGTATAAACGATATGTTCCGATGAACAATTGCAAACATAAATATATATATAGAAGGTGCATTTGCATATGAAGTAAAATTCTGATTATACGGGAGCGTAACATGAGCAAATTTATAACACATACGAATTAGGGCTCTTTTGGTATTGTTTTCACATATTCACTTTGGAGAGCCATGACCCCTCTCTTCGTCGGCCGTGGCATTTTGATTGAATGTAATACTTTTCCGTTTACTGCTTTTGAAAGCATAGGCAGCCGTGGCAGTGTTCCGAGCTCTGCAATACACTTTTCTTACCCAATGTTAAAGTTTCTAAAACATACATTATGGACCCATTAAACGTAAAAAAAAAAATTGTATTGATATCAACTCAATTTTATTCTATTGATTTTCATGACATGAAACGCTATGACTCAGAAATTACATTTTATTGAGTGGTTTCTATAGCAGTTTCGCTGATGTTGTCTGGCATCAGTGTCGAAAAAATAACGATGCTTTCACCAACACAAACAAAACCATTGCCGAAGATTGAAAGATGAAAATTTAACTTTCAGAGCACTTGCTCGAGTTTTCCGACGTTTTTCACTATACAGTGCGACAGCAGATGAAAATTTAATATCTTGTGAGTAATCGATTAGAGTTTGGTTGATATTATTTGATAGGAAGTGTGCGAAAATGATCATTTTCTTCACACTGTTTCGCAAAATTATTGATTTTCTGGCGAGGGGTGAGGGAGGGAGATGAAAGAAATGAGCGCCATTGTGGCAGCCATTTGTGGCTAGCTTCCACCTTCACCTTAAAAAAAACATCTCACAGACTGACAAATCTTAAATACTACCTAATATTCCTAATTCTACGTTTAAAAACACATTTAGATACATTAAAATCGAAGTGACATTGAACTTCATTAAACGCACGGAAGCAGCTGGACAAAGGACAGTTTTGCCCGTACGACGTTGTATGCGGCCGTATCGCCAATAGCTGTCTTTCGCGGAGCTGTCTGGTGGGAGCGTAAAACCGTATCTCGCTGATTAACTCCGCACAGTTGATGTTTCCGGACAGTAAATCAAAGACAAACAGACGTTGAATTTTCTTCCGCCTCGCCGAAAGCGTTTCTATGTCAATAAGCATGCAGCGACTTTCGTAATCAGGAAGATGAGCGGGATCATTCCATGGCAGTTGTCTTAAGGCGTAGCGAATAAACCAGCGTTGCACTTTTTCGATCCTGATGATGTGCGTTGTATGGTAAGGAGCTCACACGCATGCTGCGTATTCAAGGACACTTCGAACCATCGCGCTGTACAGAGCCTTCAGCGTGTACGGGTCACGGAAGGACTGCGTGTTCCGCCGGATAAACCCTAGAACAGCGTATCCTTTTGCGATGACGTTGTTGATGTGTTCGGTAAACTTTAGTTTGATGTCGAGAATTACCCCGAGATCTCGAATGGAGGTAACGCGATCGATAACAGCAGAACCGATTATGTAGTCATGGGACAGAAACGATTGGCGCCTTGTAAATGTGATTGTCTTGCACTTGCTGATGTTCAACTCCATGCCATTATCAGCACACCATGCAACCAATTCATTCACGTCAGCTTGTAGAGCATAGCAGTCCAATATGGAAGAGATTTTCCTAAATATTTTTAGGTCATCAGCGTAGAAAAGCTTACCAGACCTCAGCCGGCTGGCGAGATCATTGACGAAGAGAATGAAAATCAAGGACCCAAGAACGCTCCCCTGAGGGACGCCGGATGAAATAAGATATGTACGGGAACGAGCACTTCCAACTCTCACGAAAGCGTTTCTATCGGTTAGATACGATCTGAGCCACTCAGTTATCCATTCAGGAAGTCCAATATGTTTGAGTTTCGCGATAGCCAGTTCGTGGGGGACTTTATCAAAAGCTTTCGAGAAATCAAAATAGATAGCATCTACCTGACTGCGACTTTCTACAGTTTCCGACAGAACGCTCATGTAACTCATCAGATTTGAAACGGTTGAACATTTCTTCACAAAACCATGTTGAGCATCAGTTGAGTTTTGGTGGAAGTCACTTCAAAATGCAATGAGGACAATTTGACTGGGAAGAATGGAATGATATAGTCGAGTCGGTAGAGGGAGATAGCGACTAAACGCCCGACTGACTGTTCAGTCGATTTGGCGGAGAAACTACATGAAGAGCCAGAAGTCATTTACCGACTGACTATGGATTTAGTCAGTCAGTTAGTCAACCGACTATCCTCAGTTGACTATGACTATGCTGAGCTCTGGTCATGATTCGTATCATGTAACAACAAACGAATGCCACTGGAGGAAAATACTTCTGCAAGATCCAGCTAGAACAAATGGAAGTGAGTTATACAGTGAAACGTTCAATCTGCAAACACTGTTTACACTAGTTCCAACCCGAAGACTGATGGACTCGCAACAGGGTCCTGGCATCCCTATCTTAACCAATAAAAATTGAGCGTAGGCAGCATACAAAAAGGTTCAAACTGTCAAGTCAATCGAGCTGTGAAGTTTCTGAAGTTTGAAATTTGTTTCGCAATGTTGTTTGGGATGATTTTTTAAAGTCAAACTTAGTTTAAAACTAACTGATTTGGAAGCTTTCTTTCTCCTCTATTGTTATTTTTCGTCCGGAAGGTCTTTAATAAGACTAGACCGTTCATTCCAACAGCAAGAAAAATTACCAGTGCATTACGTTTGGTCACAACCTTACCCATAGATAATCCTTCAGCTTGCAAATATTTCTACTAGCGCTCTACTTCACATAGTACATTCAGAAGTAGAGATGACACAGAATTGTTGAATCACAAACTGCGGGTAGAAGGGACTGGAACTATGATCATTATAATGAGCACATCATCAAGTTTGCCGCAACTTTTTCCCCTGTGTGGCTCAGTTTTGGTGGAAGTCACTTCAAAATGCAATGAGGACAATTTGACTGGGAAGAATGGAATGATATAGTCGAGTCGGTAGAGGGACATAGCGAATAAACGCCCGACTGATTGTTCAGTCGATTTGGCGGAGAAACTACGTGAAGAGCCAGAAGTCATTTACCGACTGACTATGGATTTAGTCAGTCAGTTAGTCAGCCGACTATCCTCAGTTGACTATGACTATGCTGAGCTCTGGTCATGATTCGTATCATGTAACAACAAACGAATGCCACTGGAGGAAAATACTTCTGCAAGATCCAGCTAGAACAAATGGAAGTGAGTTATACAGTGAAACGTTCAATCTGCAAACACTGTTTACACTAGTTCCAACCCGAAAACTGATGGACTCGCAACAGGGTCCTGGCATCCCTATCTTAACCAATAAAAATTGAGCGTAGGCAGCATACAAAAAGGTTCAAACTGTCAAGTCAATCGAGCTGTGAAGTTTCTGAAGTTTGAAATTTGTTTCGCAATGTTGTTTGGGATGATTTTTTAAAGTCAAACTTAGTTTAAAACTCACTGATTTGGAAGTTTTTTTTCTCCTCTATTGTTATTTTTCGTCCGGAAGGTCTTTAATCAGACTAGACCGTTCATTCCAACAGCAAGAAAAATTACCAGTGCATTACGTTTGGTCACAACCTTACCCATAGATAATCCTTCAGCTTGCAAATATTTCTACTAGCGCTCTACTTCACATAGTACATTCAGAAGTAGAGATGACACAGGATTGTTGAATCACAAACTGCGGGTAGAAGGGACTGGAACTATGATCATTATAATGAGCACATCATCAAGTTTGCCGCAACTTTTTCCCCTGTGTGGCTCAGTTTTGGTGGAAGTCACTTCAAAATGCAATGAGGACAATTTGACTGGGAAGAATGGAATGATATAGTCGAGTCGGTAGAGGGACATAGCGAATAAACGCCCGACTGATTGTTCAGTCGATTTGGCGGAGAAACTACGTGAAGAGCCAGAAGTCATTTACCGACTGACTATGGATTTAGTCAGTCAGTTAGTCAGCCGACTATCCTCAGTTGACTATGACTATGCTGAGCTCTGGTCATGATTCGTATCATGTAACAACAAACGAATGCCACTGGAGGAAAATACTTCTGCAAGATCCAGCTAGAACAAATGGAAGTGAGTTATACAGTGAAACGTTCAAACTGCAAACACTGTTTACACTAGTTCCAACCCGAAAACTGATGGACTCGCAACAGGGTCCTGGCATCCCTATCTTAACCAATAAAAATTGAGCGTAGGCAGCATACAAAAAGGTTCAAACTGTCAAGTCAATCGAGCTGTGAAGTTTCTGAAGTTTGAAATTTGTTTCGCAATGTTGTTTGGGATGATTTTTTAAAGTCAAACTTAGTTTAAAACTCACTGATTTGGAAGCTTTTTTTCTCCTCTATTGTTATTTTTCGTCCGGAAGGTCTTTAATCAGACTAGACCGTTCATTCCAACAGCAAGAAAAATTACCAGTGCATTACGTTTGGTCACAACCTTACCCATAGATAATCCTTCAGCTTGCAAATATTTCTACTAGCGCTCTACTTCACATAGTACATTCAGAAGTAGAGATGACACAGGATTGTTGAATCACAAACTGCGGGTAGAAGGGACTGGAACTATGATCATTATAATGAGCACATCATCAAGTTTGCCGCAACTTTTTCCCCTGTGTGGCTCAGTTTTGGTGGAAGTCACTTCAAAATGCAATGAGGACAATTTGACTGGGAAGAATGGAATGATATAGTCGAGTCGGTAGAGGGACATAGCGAATAAACGCCCGACTGATTGTTCAGTCGATTTGGCGGAGAAACTACGTGAAGAGCCAGAAGTCATTTACCGACTGACTATGGATTTAGTCAGTCAGTTAGTCAGCCGACTATCCTCAGTTGACTATGACTATGCTGAGCTCTGGTCATGATTCGTATCATGTAACAACAAACGAATGCCACTGGAGGAAAATACTTCTGCAAGATCCAGCTAGAACAAATGGAAGTGAGTTATACAGTGAAACGTTCAATCTGCAAACACTGTTTACACTAGTTCCAACCCGAAAACTGATGGACTCGCAACAGGGTCCTGGCATCCCTATCTTAACCAATAAAAATTGAGCGTAGGCAGCATACAAAAAGGTTCAAACTGTCAAGTCAATCGAGCTGTGAAGTTTCTGAAGTTTGAAATTTGTTTCGCAATGTTGTTTGGGATGATTTTTTAAAGTCAAACTTAGTTTAAAACTAACTGATTTGGAAGCTTTTTTTCTCCTCTATTGTTATTTTTCGTCCGGAAGGTCTTTAATAAGACTAGACCGTTCATTCCAACAGCAAGAAAAATTACCAGTGCATTACGTTTGGTCACAACCTTACCCATAGATAATCCTTCAGCTTGCAAATATTTCTACTAGCGCTCTACTTCACATAGTACATTCAGAAGTAGAGATGACACAGAATTGTTGAATCACAAACTGCGGGTAGAAGGGACTGGAACTATGATCATTATAATGAGCACATCATCAAGTTTGCCGCAACTTTTTCCCCTGTGTGGCTCAGTTTTGGTGGAAGTCACTTCAAAATGCAATGAGGACAATTTGACTGGGAAGAATGGAATGATATAGTCGAGTCGGTAGAGGGACATAGCGAATAAACGCCCGACTGATTGTTCAGTCGATTTGGCGGAGAAACTACGTGAAGAGCCAGAAGTCATTTACCGACTGACTATGGATTTAGTCAGTCAGTTAGTCAGCCGACTATCCTCAGTTGACTATGACTATGCTGAGCTCTGGTCATGATTCGTATCATGTAACAACAAACGAATGCCACTGGAGGAAAATACTTCTGCAAGATCCAGCTAGAACAAATGGAAGTGAGTTATACAGTGAAACGTTCAATCTGCAAACACTGTTTACACTAGTTCCAACCCGTAAACTGATGGACTCGCAACAGGGTCCTGGCATCCCTATCTTAACCAATAAAAATTGAGCGTAGGCAGCATACAAAAAGGTTCAAACTGTCAAGTCAATCGAGCTGTGAAGTTTCTGAAGTTTGAAATTTGTTTCGCAATGTTGTTTGGGATGATTTTTTAAAGTCAAACTTAGTTTAAAACTCACTGATTTGGAAGCTTTTTTTCTCCTCTATTGTTATTTTTCGTCCGGAAGGTCTTTAATCAGACTAGACCGTTTATTCCAACAGCAAGAAAAATTACCAGTGCATTACGTTTGGTCACAACCTTACCCATAGATAATCCTTCAGCTTGCAAATATTTCTACTAGCGCTCTACTTCACATAGTACATTCAGAAGTAGAGATGACACAGGATTGTTGAATCACAAACTGCGGGTAGAAGGGACTGGAACTATGATCATTATAATGAGCACATCATCAAGTTTGCCGCAACTTTTTCCCCTGTGTGGCTCAGTTTTGGTGGAAGTCACTTCAAAATGCAATGAGGACAATTTGACTGGGAAGAATGGAATGATATAGTCGAGTCGGTAGAGGGACATAGCGAATAAACGCCCGACTGATTGTTCAGTCGATTTGGCGGAGAAACTACGTGAAGAGCCAGAAGTCATTTACCGACTGACTATGGATTTAGTCAGTCAGTTAGTCAGCCGACTATCCTCAGTTGACTATGACTATGCTGAGCTCTGGTCATGATTCGTATCATGTAACAACAAACGAATGCCACTGGAGGAAAATACTTCTGCAAGATCCAGCTAGAACAAATGGAAGTGAGTTATACAGTGAAACGTTCAATCTGCAAACACTGTTTACACTAGTTCCAACCCGAAAACTGATGGACTCGCAACAGGGTCCTGGCATCCCTATCTTAACCAATAAAAATTGAGCGTAGGCAGCATACAAAAAGGTTCAAACTGTCAAGTCAATCGAGCTGTGAAGTTTCTGAAGTTTGAAATTTGTTTCGCAATGTTGTTTGGGATGATTTTTTAAAGTCAAACTTAGTTTAAAACTAACTGATTTGGAAGCTTTTTTTCTCCTCTATTGTTATTTTTCGTCCGGAAGGTCTTTAATAAGACTAGACCGTTCATTCCAACAGCAAGAAAAATTACCAGTGCATTACGTTTGGTCACAACCTTACCCATAGATAATCCTTCAGCTTGCAAATATTTCTACTAGCGCTCTACTTCACATAGTACATTCAGAAGTAGAGATGACACAGAATTGTTGAATCACAAACTGCGGGTAGAAGGGACTGGAACTATGATCATTATAATGAGCACATCATCAAGTTTGCCGCAACTTTTTCCCCTGTGTGGCTCAGTTTTGGTGGAAGTCACTTCAAAATGCAATGAGGACAATTTAACTGGGAAGAATGGAATGATATAGTCGAGTCGGTAGAGGGACATAGCGAATAAACGCCCGACTGATTGTTCAGTCGATTTGGCGGAGAAACTACGTGAAGAGCCAGAAGTCATTTACCGACTGACTATGGATTTAGTCAGTCAGTTAGTCAGCCGACTATCCTCAGTTGACTATGACTATGCTGAGCTCTGGTCATGATTCGTATCATGTAACAACAAACGAATGCCACTGGAGGAAAATACTTCTGCAAGATCCAGCTAGAACAAATGGAAGTGAGTTATACAGTGAAACGTTCAATCTGCAAACACTGTTTACACTAGTTCCAACCCGAAAACTGATGGACTCGCAACAGGGTCCTGGCATCCCTATCTTAACCAATAAAAATTGAGCGTAGGCAGCATACAAAAAGGTTCAAACTGTCAAGTCAATCGAGCTGTGAAGTTTCTGAAGTTTGAAATTTGTTTCGCAATGTTTTTTTTTATCCCATTTATTTATTTAAGGCTCATTAGCATTTTAGCTGTAACAGAGCCAAATTTTAATCGTGTACATGTCACATGGTTATCATATATCTATAACTAGCACATTACACAGTTGCCATTCGCCAGTATTCCTTCTATACCATTACATATGGTACATTCACACCGTAGCCATTTAGGCGTAAGAGTAGTATGCTTTCTGTTCCATTATCCAGTTGGACCACCGGACAGCGGAGACAGTTGAATGATCATTGTTGAGTTGTTTATAGAACAGCAGCCCGATGTGTCTTGCAGAGCAGAGCAGTTGTATGGATGAATCGATCTTATTTCGACCGTGGATCGATCTCCATCGCTGATGATTGTTGCGTGGACGTAGCTATTCTGTAACAACACAAAGATGGTCAATGAGGGTCCTGAGTTTTGAACTCACGATCGATCGCTTACTAAGCGAACGCGCAACCAATGTGGCTACGGAGACCCCCTTTTCGCAATGTTGATTGGGATGATTTTTTAAAGTCAAACTTAGTTTAAAACTTACTGATTTGGAAGCTATTTTTCTCCTCTATTGTTATTTTTCGTCCGGAAGGTCTTTAATAAGACTAGACCGTTCATTCCAACAGCAAGAAAAATTACCAGTGCATTACGTTTGGTCACAACCTTACCCATAGATAATCCTTCAGCTTGCAACTATTTCTACTAGCGCTCTACTTCACATAGTACATCCAGAAGTAGAGATGACACAGAATTGTTGAATCACAAACTGCGGGTAGAAGTGACTGGAACTATGATCATTATAATGAGCACATCATCAAGTTTGCCGCAACTTTTTCCCCTGTGTGGCTCACAGAGTTGCAAAATCTCACTCACTTTACTGACAGCGCAAGATATTGAGACAACATCAAAATCAACCACCAATTCCCCTGCAGTTCATGACAAATGAACCAAACTTAATTCCATGCAACCGACACTCCGTCACGTGGAACATTTGGTTTTTGCATTATTCCCCACACTCATTCGTTCCACTGTCTCACTGAGAATTTACGCCCGAAATTTTCATACGCATCTTCGATCAGCTGACAGTGGAAGGGAACAAAATTCCATACAAGGAAATATCATCTCACTGACACCGCGTCAGACGTTTAAACGCGTGTTCGTGTGTGTTTTCCTAGTATGTTTCTAGCCCCGGTCCCATTTTTGTGCCGCTTATTGCACACACATCGATGGGCAACGGCATATTTGAGTGCTGAGTTTATGGGTGTATGACCAACGAAAATTTCACCAGGACGCAATGAAAGGTGATATTTTTAGATTTCAATAATTCTAAAAAAATGTCCCACACTGTGGATTTTCAAGCAAAACGCACGTTGTCCTCATACATTCAAAGAGTGGTCTACAAATCTTATGATACGACTTTTTTGTTTTGTTTTCTATACAAAATCTAAACTCCTCCGTTTGTACCTGAAATGGTTGGAGCATTTTCGAAAGATCGTGAACCGCTACTCTCCATTTCAATTAGGGAAATCGTTACTCAAATTTGTAACCTTTTCTCGTTCAAAACGAAAGACAACAGGGAAGATTCTTTTACATGAACATTTCCCTAGTTTTGTCCCTATTGTCCCTTGTCCCTGAACAACACCACCAATCATGTCTTTGATTTTGGAATCATCCGAGCACATGGGAATAGATAAGCACTAGTAAGCCCCTGGCCAGGGCTCGGGGCGGACCGTGCGTGTCTCATACCACAACCAAGAGTATGTTCCGCGTAGATAAATACGAAAGCTCCTCTCAGCAAGACCAAGAACAGTCTGTTCATAGCAAGAACAAAGCCTTGAGGTACTCCAGTAGCCTCGTGAAAATTTCTGGAGCTGGTGTTTCCTGTTTTGATCACGAAAGACCGACATGTGGCGAAGTTCTTAATGAAGTATAGTAACTTGCCGTCTACATCCCAATGTGCTATCATTCTCAGAAATAGCGGGATCCACGTACTATTATAGGCCTCGCAAAGTATGAGTTGGTACCCATACCAGGACGGAAGGCGAAATGCCGGTAATCCAATTTCCAGTTTCCGAACAGAAAGGTGACCAGAAGTCTATTCGCTATCCTCTCTAGGGTTTTGGATGTACAGAAGATCGGATCACGAAGCTCCTGACGGAACTAGTATCAACGCTCTGTCGCAGGATGAACTCGGGATCCGATCCAGAGATTAAGGACAATCCCGCAAAATATTCGCTGAGAGTAGTGTCATCCATTTGCAAAATGGAGTTGTAGGATCTCCTCTCATTTAGTGCGTTGACCTGGCCTAAAAGGTCGGCAGAGGATTGGTTCTCACTTTTGGATTCCAGAAAACCAGTTCAACTGTCCAGCTTCGATTTCCTGATCAGTCACCGCATCCTTATGTGCTGCTATTTGTTCGTATCCACT
Source organism: Toxorhynchites rutilus septentrionalis (assembly GCF_029784135.1). NCBI lineage: Eukaryota > Metazoa > Arthropoda > Insecta > Diptera > Culicidae > Toxorhynchites > Toxorhynchites rutilus. Next base: position 252,105,516 of record NC_073746.1, on the reverse strand, counting down.
TCCGTTCCCAAGTCATCGATCGATATTCGCTTGATCGCACGCAGGAACTTCCTCCGCTTCAACGACAGCGTCAGCGAATGATTTGCGGTGGCAGTGCGTTAAGTGAAATGTAGATCGGATAATGATCATTGCCATCAAAACCAGCTACACTCAACCTGCGACTCGCGGACCGCATGCGGCCCACTGGGCTTTTCTGATTGGGCCATCTTTGCCCATGTTTGTATAGCAGACGTAAACGTCAAAATTACGCATTTTACACAATGTAATACGTATGCTCAACATGGAAACAAGCATTTTTTGTTCTAAAACATTTGAGCAATTTTGAAAAAAACGTTTTCGAAAAATCACTGTTTGTACGCATAACAGACGTAGTTCCATACAGCTTTAATACATCGCTCGAAAATCAACAATTACCACTATTATGTGCTAGAAGCTGAATTTACATGTGAATCACATTCTTTGTAGATGCCAAACATGCCTTTCATGATAGTATGTTATTACTTAGCGTTTCCTAGTAGAAGAATATAAGAAACCAATGAAACGCCGAGAGAAGAAATAGAAAGAGAAGAGAAGAAATTTTGTTTTTTATGTTGTAACTACTTAAATTTCTGATTTTTTCCAGCAGATAATGAAACAACCAAATCAGTAGTAATATATATATAATATTGGTTCTTAGGATTTTCACCCATTAAATTAGACATAATTAGAATAATCCAACGTACTCAACATTTACTCATTTTGTTTGTGTAAGTAACTTTAAATAACCAGTCAGTTTCATTAACTTAATTTTATAATAATCAGTTACATAAATGAACAGCCCATTTTATCATGTGTTATCTATATAAACAATACTTCTTCAGTTTAAATGGTATCCGGTCGAAGATAAAGAAACTTCATATTTTGATACTTAACCCAAGTTCAATAAAACCCATCGATATTTTTTTAAAGCTTATTTCATATTTAATTATTTATTTGCTAATATAAAACACCTAATCCTAAAATTTGAATCTATTTGAGTATCTGGCAAAAATTAGTCATGTTTATCTATCAGTATTACACCCAAAATTTTTTGAATTATGAAATCCTTTTGTGGTTTTTGAAGCTGAAGCTGGTCAATGAAATTAAATGAAGGCTTTAAAACATCTTTCAGTTTTTTTCTTCATGTGATAGTTATCTAAATGGAATTTCTTCCAAACCTAGTTGATTTTATCCGACAACAACTGAAACTATCGACGGAGACATTTTTACTATTATCGGAAAGGTAAATGCCCACACTACAGACAAAGCAACCTGGTGGTTACGTCTAGCTATACGAACAAATACTTATTGAAACGATTGATTGCATAAATAGACGCAAGCGTTTTCCAAATGGAAGAAATGTGTTTTAATCCGCGAAATCTCCTAGGCTCTCTTTTTGCCGATAATATCTTTCAACTGGACAGACCCTTCCATTGGAAATTTTCATGGTTATGCTTGTAGGACAAAAAAACAAAAACGCGTTATTCCAACGTTAATGGTGTTGGTGATTACGTCTCATATGCAAACATGGGCAGATCTGGTGTTACCTCTTTTTAAAACTATTTTGATTTTCGTGCTTATTAGACAAATTGCGTAAATAGATTCTACATCACACTACAGGGCCTCGGTATGCATACCGCGACACCTTGCTTGTGGCCCGCGAGAGAAAAAGATCAAGTACCGCTGATCTAAATCGTCGACCTTGTTCCCATTTTAGGCTGACTGCCAAACTTTGCTGTTTTGGTAGTACCTCGAAAGAAAGATGTCCGTTTCGTCTTTAAGGATCAGGAGCACCTCCAAGAAATCGGCGATGATGTGTTTACATTCCCCAGTTACGATGGAGAATGTTCAAGTCCCCCTAATGATTTTAGGGTTCTTTAAGTGTTGAATTACGGAGTTTAGCTCTATGTGTCGGAGAAATTCACCTCTGAAGATATTCTGGACATTCTTTGATGTTACTCGAGATACATCTTGGAACGCGTTGATCGACGGATACAGCTTCCGGTCAGGGATCTTCAAATCTCCCCGAGTATTGTACAGCCCATTGATGTTCCACGGAAGGACAAAGTTTGTGATTTTGTTTTTGACAGGCAGTTGACGACAGGCTGGGAGGGCTCGCTATCCGGAGGCAACAGATGTGGTGGTGATACTTCAGCTTCCGAACGTGGTACAGTCCATTTGATTGAAGTGTAAACAACCAATTTTTTATCACATCGAAAATGTCGAATTGCGTGCCGAAAAAATGCCATTTACGGGGAATTGTATTGCATTTACTCCAATGAAAAAAGCCGCTCATAGTCATCGTCTGCTTATAGAAGTTAACGATGAATATACTTCATCGTGAAGCGTTTGTCAAAAGTGGTTTAAGCGATTTTGGTATCAAAAAAAATCAAGACACGCAATCGGAAGCACCTACCATCAGAAACTTCCACTGGCGAATGGTATCGACTACATTAAATACGTTTGATCAGAGCTCTGAATGAATAAGACGTCGTGCACAAAATACGTAACGCTAAAAATCCGGATTTTGGATCCCCTTCTCCCCTTACGTAACGTAATTCCCTATCTCTAATACACAGTCAGTAACGCAACCTCGACCCCCCCCCCTTCACGCGTTACGTAATTTGTGCACGACGCCTAACTATCGAAACGTGAGAATAAATATTACAAGATCATTTCACAGTATGACATCGTACGACCACATGTTCGTGAATGTGGCAAGAATTACCTGAATACCAGCCTAATCTGGAAAGGGTTATCTCAGGCGTCTCACCTACTAAAACCAAGCACTCTACTCGTTGCCTCATTCCCCCTGGGACCACATCTTTGCGACTACTTTAGGGGGCGGCTGTGCTCATGCACTTCACGAGTTTCCAACTCTGACTAGCGTTGTTCCTACCCTTTTGCTCGATATTCTTATTCACAATTCGTTGGTTCTCTTCAACGCTCATCCATTGGACAAGCTTCCGTTTACCCGTCGAGACGTGTGCCGATTAGGAATTGCCCTCCAAAATGTCGCGCAATCCGTCACAGCCACCCTCGCAGGATTTCTCTTTCCAACGGAGCGCCGATTAGGTAGTACCATCCATCATGACGCGCACTCCGTTACAGCTACTCTCGTGGGGAATACACTGGTTTGGTGATGATAACATCCTCCTTGACGCTCTCTCCGTCGAAACGCTCGCAGTATTGCTCCATCTAGGCCATGATCAGGCGTTTCCAGGCAGGCATTTCGATGTTCTTCGTGCCTGTACTTCGTCGAGACGTGTACCGATTAGGAATTACCCTTTAACTGGACGAGCAACCAGTCACAGCCACCCTCGCGGGATTTATGTTTCCAACGAGCCTCTATATCCCGCCATATACCCCAGTCCAAGGCATCGGCCTTTCCTACTTTATCAAGAAACCAAACATTGGCTTGACAACTAGATCGTTTCAAGGTTGTGCCAAGGTTGTAGCGCCCGACGGAGCATAATTTGAACAATGTAGCAGTAAGTTTGATGTTTCAAACGAATGCATTTCTTATAAAAATATACGTGAAGTCACACTTGTACACCTAATAAATTTCAGTTTACAATGTCATATTGCGCAACTTATACTTACATTTGCATCAGTAAAAAGTTGTCTGGCTTAATATCCGCGTGAATTATGTTACATCCATGCAGGTAATCCACTATTGACAAAATCTGGCTACTGAAATGCATAACCAACGATTCATGCATCACCTACAAAGACAAAACAGTAATCAATGATTCATATTCGTGGAATTGTCTGTTCACCTACCTTAGTAGTCGCTGTACGAATTTTATTGTTTATATCTAGCAGAGAACCATATTGGGAAAACTCCGACACCAAAACGCTTGCGTTCGGTGCAATCACAGCTGAACAAATATCCATAAAACCTGGGAGCTACAGACAAAAGTAATCTTTTACTATGGAAACTGTACCGTACTACTTAAATCGAATACTCACAATATTGGGATTTTTAATCCTTTTCCTCACTTCGGTACAAATATATAGCTCCCAAGTGTTTGCAGGTTTCTGATATTTAATCGCAACAACCGCACCTGTTTGAGAGTTAACCGCCCGGAATACCGAACCGTACGAACCTCTCCCGACTTCCTTTTCTATATTATACGTTGTTCCCCCAAGGGAAGCCATTTGCGATTTCAGCAGTTTTGGAAGATTATTATTCACAAGCTTGTAATCGTCGGTATGCTCTCTTGAAGGAAAATCAATCTTAGTGAGAAACGCCTTACACAGCTCACTGCTAAACGGATCGAGAAATGGTTTCGTCATGTGTGTATCAATTATCGCCAGAGCCTTTTCCTTCCTCCGTCGCTTAGCTTCTTCGTCGTGTTCCGTTTGGAAGTAGCTATTCTCCACGACTGTCGAGTTCATAGAGTCCTCGTTCTGGCACAGTGATAAATTCGATACGTGCTTCTTAAGATATCTAAATGATCCAACGGGCGTTGACGTTTTCGAGATTCCACTGGACGTAAGAGTGTGCCTCAGCGGCGTTGAACAGGAACTTCCACCGAAATTGAACGCACCATTACTATTATCACCAGCAAAGGAAATGTTACTGATCGATGTGTTGAATTCCGAATTCGACTGGTACGACGAATCGTTCTCTTCCAGGTCATCATCTTCCTCATCTTCATCGTAATCTTCCTCATCCGTTTCAATATATTGGTCCTCTTGTCGGTTGAAATCTTCTTCCTCCTCCTCCTCCTCCTCCTCATCCTCAATATAACGAACTTTAGATTTGCCCTTCTTTTTCTTCCTGCCTATGCCAGGAGAGGAGGCATACGAATGGGACGAATCCTCGTTCTCTCCGGAAAGCGAAAGCAACAAATTAGCATCATTGATGCGATTCGTTGGGACTAAAGTCGCATCCGGATCGTACTTAGCTGAAGCTTTACCACTTCCGCTTGATTTGACTTTCTTGCTTTTGGGTTTTGTTTTCTCCTTTGTTGCACTTGTCGTGTTTAACAAGCGCTGTGAAGAATGGCTACCAGTCACAACCACTGGAGTGGAAGATGCCGTTACAGAAGGCACTTTCTTAGACTTTTTGGTGTGGTCGCTCCCGCCGGAGCTATAACTGGAACTAGGAACGGCCGTTGCTGAACTTGGAACTGATTGACTGGCGGGTGTGGTAATAGGACTGGACGCGGTATACGTTGTTTTTTCCTTTTTAAACTTAATGGTAATGGTTTTGCTTTTACTGGTGCCGTTTTCTGTCGACGTTGAGAATCGTATCGTGGAGGCTTCAATTTGTTCTTCGAAATCGTCGCAATTACTGAATTTGTTGCTAGTGCTTCTAGTGCCACTAGTAGAAGTAGAAGTAGTAGTAACAGTGGGTGTTGCGATGACTGATGCAGACGTCCGGGCTGATTGTTGCTGGTTAGAAGAAGCCGGAATCGGTTTCTGCGGTGGTTGAATGACAGGTTTCTGGATCGACTCTGGAGGTTGCTGGATGGGCTTGGGAGATGGTTTCACATGTTGCTGTGGAGTTTTTTGTACTAGCTGTATAGGTGAACTGTTTGTCATCGTTTGTGGGTTTGCAGGATGAACAATCGTGTTCGATTGAGATTTCACCGGCTCTGGTACCACAGTTTGGATGGGAGCTGGCGTCGTTGTTGGACTTTGGGCTTTTGCGGGAGTGTGTGACCGTATATTAACTTGTGAGGAATTATTTTGTTGTGATTGGTGGTGTGATGTGACTGGGAGAGGTTGGGAAGCAGGAGGTTGCTGAGAAACCGAAGAAGATGGCAGTGGAACAGAAAGAGGTTGTTGGTGCACTGGAGAAGGACGTTCATGATGAGCAGCTGGAGGAGGTTGCTGTTGAACTGAGGGTGATTGTTGATTTCTTTCCAATTGAACTGATTGTGGCGCATAACGGATAGGAGATTGTGTTTGCACTGGCGCAGAATTTTGTACAGGCTGATTTTGGTTGAAGCTTTGATGGCTGTAGTTTCCGTAATGGTTAGTTTGATAGGGCGAATGTTGTGGATATGGTACATGTGATTGAGCCGGTGAAACGTGTCTTGTCGTCGACTGCTGTTGCTGCTGCTGTATAGTACTTGAGGCAGGAGGATATTGGGGTTGATGAGGATACGGTTGACGGTAGTGGGGAAAATGATTTAGGAGCGGAGGATGTTGTCCAGCCTGAATTTGCGGATGCCGAGATGGTTGAACCGGTGGACGTTGAGGTGGTTGCAGAACCGATGGTGGGGGCTGTGTTTGTTGAGTTGATAATGTGTTTTGATGTTGCGACTGGTGAACAGGATGTGACTGCGAAGGTAAACCTGGAGACTGTTGTGCTAATCGAGCTGTAGATTGGATATGTACAGCTTGTGTTGTCAGCTGATGTTGATTAGTTTGATGCTGTTGCGCCTGATAGAAATGACCTGCTGGCTGAACCGGCGAAACTGTCTGGACTGGGGAAGCAGGAACCGGGCTTTGAGGCACCGACTGCTGATGTTGATGAGCTGGTTGGTGTTGCGGTGGTTGTTGGTACACGATATGGTGGAACTGTAAGAAGATCATGATTATATCACCTGTACCTGAACGTAGGACATTGATTCGAAACGTGTGGTCTAAATATTGACAAATTGTTTTCTGTCACACATTACAGATCTACAAGTTTGCTCAAATAATAACGAAATATTTTTTAAGTTCTGCGGGTTACGTGTATTCCAGCACCTGTTCTGATTCCCATTCTTGACCTATCAGTATACAGTGAAGGGCACAAAAAATCCACCCCCGTTTGAAATCAAGGGGTGTACCCATATTAAAAGTTTTTTCAATCTTTTCGGTATTCCAGTCAATACTACGTAAAAGTATGTAATTAGTAGACTATTTTGCCATTTCAGTGAATCCTCTTGCGTAAATTTGTTTTACCGTGTTTTGTTCATCGATGCACCCTTGGTTTTGCCAGCTGGTTGTTTACATCTGACACAAGCATAATTTTCGTATCTTATAGCGAATTCGTTTTTGTTCAGTTTCAACCCCAGTGCCGGGTCTCCGTAGCCACATTGGTTGCGCGTTCGCTTAGTAAGCGATCGATCGTGAGTTCAAAACTCAGGGCCCCCATTGACCATCTTTGTGTTGTTACAGAATAGCTACGTCCACCTAACAATCATCAGCGATGGAGATCGATCCACGGTCGAAATAAGATCGATTCATCCATACAACTGCTCTGCTCTGCAAGACACATCGGGCTGCTGTTCTATAAATAACTCAACAATGATCAATCAACTGTCTTCGCTGTCCCGTCTTACTGTGGTAATGGGAAGAACAGAAGGAAATCTCTTACGCCTAAATGGCTACTGTGTAAATATGTACCATTTGCAATGGTATAGCAGGGAATACTCTAACGCCGAAAAATGGCAACTGTGTAATGTGCTAATTATAGATATGATAAATATGTGACATGTACACGATTAAAATTCGGCTCTGTTACAGCTAAAATGCTAATGAGCCTAAAATAAACAAAAGGGATAAAAAAAAAAACCCCAGTGCCGCACTGCTGTCAAAACGTTTTTTATTCACTCAGTTTCAACCTAGTGTCGCACTAGGTTCGCCCCGAAAGCTGTTAGTTTCGCACTAAGATGTTTCACGGGTTCGCACTCGGGTTCACCAATACAACTATACTGAACTGTCAAGTTCCGGGTATTATTTTAGAAAATCTAAAAATAAAGACTATGAAAACGGAAAACCTGTGTGCTTTCATTGGGAGGCGAAAATAATGATGGATATTCAGGTGGAATAAACCTGCTTTCAAAATCAAAATTATGAATGAAAATTTACGTATCGAATGTTTATTTTATGTGATGAAATAAGAGATTTTTTCCGATATCGCAGAAACGAAAACTGTGTCTAATGATGATTTTATATTATAATAGTAAACTGGAACAAACAGGAAATGTATCGACAATTGATTAAGTGAGTGTCAGAACTTCATGTGTTACACACCAATAAACCACCGCATTCGTGAAACTGAAAACGTTTTTTTATTACAGAGTCAGTTTGGCATTGACTCAGTTTTAAAAACGAATTTGCTATTAGTTTAGTGGTTTAGTCAACTTTTCGTGCGTAGTGACGTGTTTCTGACATTGAGGCAGCTTGCGGAAATGGGTGGAAAGCAAATCTCAACACAGGTCCAAAATTTGATTGTGCTTGACTTCCAGCGTCTCAACGAAACATTGCCTAAAAGTATGAGGTAAACCGTGGTGTGGACTAGCTGGTCATTCGGAACTACAGATGATCGGCAGCGTGGCCGATCGACCGGGAAGAGGAACAAATAGTAACACTGATGCAAGTACGGACACGCTAATCATCCGGGATGTAAAAAAACCCACAAACGACCATTCGGGCGATGAAAGAAAGGTTTGGATCTACGCCTTTTCAATCAAATCTTTCGACGGCGCTTGGTGCTACTTGGCCAAAAAGGAACCGATGATCAGCAACACCAACAAAAAAAAAGAATCTCGAAGCGAACTCGAAACGAGCGAAATGAATAAGGCAGTAGTAGAGTTTCGAGCAAAGTTCGACGTTACGTAATATTGTGTTCGAGCATTTTTTAACTCGAAACGAGAACTAATGTCTCGACAAGAAATGATTGATCGTCGTATGGAAAAATGCTAGTGAAACGCTAATTTTAATATTAAAACTTACATCAAAGAAAATTTCAATTGCATTTCCTTAGAACGGGTGCCATCAATACACCGGGTATCTCGAATTTGTCGAAGAAATATCGCTTTGTTTCATTAAACGATGTTGTATCCAATTCGAGAAGTGGCATCATTTCATTGAACACTGATGAAACTGTTGGTTGAGCCATACCAAGTAAAAAGTTTTCTCCTTCATTACACTAATTTGATACGACCAGAAGCCAGAAATTTCAAAGCTGCAGGAGTAACAGTGCTTCTGGAAGTTGTATGGAATACGGTTGTATCCGAAATATTTTTAAATGCTTCTCGACTAAGTCTGATATACTGCCAAAACCTTGAAACAAAATAATAATTATTATCATTTATATCGGAAACGTATATAAGACAAAATCGCGTGCTCTCTTCTTCCCTGTCGCTGTCGTCAAAACACATTTCGCGATCTTTTCCTTTTAATCACGATTCTAATAAAATATCAAATTAAATTTTTTCGGCATTGATATTTGCAATAACAGTAAAGTTTGCTTTGTTCACAAACCTAAAAATTTTACATTTCTCTTCGAGACAAATTTTGCTCGAAATCTAGGACACTAAAAATATTAACTCGAAAAAGGTACATAATACTAAAATCAATTCGATTCGAGTTTGAATTATCCTGAAACGAATTACTCGCCCATGTGACATATGAAGATGCTAATTAGATATGTTTTGAGAATCCAAAAAATCAGAGGACTATCCAAACGGATTCAAAGGCTTATCACTTATGTTGTATTCTTTGCAACAATCTCAACACTCCTACCACAAGTTTTCCTTTTCCTTGCTGCAAAAAAAAATCATATTATGTATGATACATTGTAGATAAGCGGATTTAAACATACCAAACGAACCCTGCTCATCCTAGCTACATCCATGTTTCATTGAATTATCATATTAGGTTGCAATATTAAATCATTTAAATTTGAAATTTTCAACGTAACCTACTGCGGATAATCGAAATAAGTTGTGTTTCGTTCAATTTCGTTCAAATAATCATATTTATAAAGTATATTAATAAATTATTCAGAATTTCTGATAAAAAAAAACTGAAATACTCCGGATAATCGAGTCTAAAATTCCGAACTATTAAGTCCGACCTGTATTACTGAAGTCGCTAGCCTGCCTTGAAGACAATCAAGAGAACAACTTGATTTCGGGATTCGAGAAATGTGGCATTTATCCGATTACTGTGAAACCGCTACTAAATAGCATCTCACATGTTCCAAGTTCACCAGCAAAAAATAACGGCAGTTTAATCGAATTCCTCAATTCGAAACGAATGATAGCTGTTGATGGCTGCACAAGAAACCAACGGCTGCACAAGAACTTTGATATCTCTCCAGGAACCAGCATCAAGGCAAAAGACATCGTCGACGGTAGAATTAAGGAATTTTTTTATACATAACCATTTCCTTCGCATTTCTAGGTGGATCCACACTATTTTTGTAACTGATTATTTTATCATTCAAGAAATGTTGTGAAATTATCTTGAACTTATTGAAAAATTGATTTCAAAAACAATATTCTTTACTTTAAACAATTGTCAACCCTACTAAGGGTAGGATTTAGTCAACTTTCATTAAATCGCAGTTCAGTGAAAAGTCAATACTATTTAATTATTTTCTGAAGACTCGTGAGTTCATTATTAGAGAACATATCTACATAACCAGTGCTCTACTCTCATTTACGATAGTTATTCAACAAAAAAAACCAAAACTTGCTTTTTTGACCCATTCTTACCCCCAACGACGGTATATTATTACAATCCACTCACCTGATTTGGCTGTTGATAATTTCGCTGTTGATGTTGCTGCAGTTGCTGTTGCGGTTGCGGTTGCCGTTGCGGTTGCGATTGTTGTTGCGGTTGCCGTTGCGGTTGCGTTTGCGGATACTGCTGCTGTTGTTGCGGAACCGTTTGCTGTTGCTGGCACGGTTGCGGTTGCGTTTGCGGATGCTGCTGTTGTTGCGATTGCGGTTGCGGTTGCGACTGCGGTTGCCGTTGCGGTTGCGGTTGCGTTTGTGGATACTGCTGCTGTTGCTGCCGGACCGGTTGCTGTTGTTGGCGCGGATGCTGTAGCGGTTGAGGTTGCGTTTGCGGATGCTGTATTTGTTGCTGTTGCTGTGATGGCGGTTGCGGGTGCAGTTGCTGATTTGGTGGCTGATGCGGTTGCGGTTGTGATTGCGGATGCTGCTGCTGCTGATGTTGGTGGCTAAACGTCACCTGTTGGGCAACTTGCTGCTGATATTGCAGCTGCAACTGTCTATGCCGTTCTTGTCGTTGTTTTTCCTGCTCTATCTGCAGCTGTTTAGCTATTTTCTGTGCTTCGAGCTCCTCCTTTCGGCGATACCACTTCCTAGCTCGTATCTCTTCGATGGAGAACTCCATCGTCGGTTTTCCTGTGTGCAAGTCAGGATACACAATTCCCTTCGGATAGCAGCACCTGCGATTGGGATCGTAAGGTTCTTCTAGGCAAAGCGGTACATCCCATCGCTCATGGTTCGAACGTGCCTCCCGTGCGTAGTTCTCCGGTAATCGAATAGCAACCGGATCAATCTTTTCCTCCTTCTGCACTTCGATGGAGTAACCGGTCATATTGGCATCATCGTACACATAGTTCAACGAAGATGATATAACGTATGCAGAATTGTTCAAATTGCACTCGATTAAACTGTCATTTTCTAGGCTGTAATTTTCCACGATAACAGACTTGTGAACAGGTTGCACCGGCTGAATTGATTGAATCGCATCTGTGGCCTGTGGGGGAACTAAGGCCTGTGATTGTTGTGCTGGAGAAGCAAGCTGAACTAATACACGTTGCTGAGAAGTAGGGGTTTTAGCTTCCATTTCCTGGTGCACTGTGTGGTGAGCAGTGGGAACGGAATTTTGTTGCACTTGCACTGGCGTATATTGAGCTGGACGCTGTGGGGGAATATGAAGTTGCCTTGGAGGATGCTGAACTTCCAGATGTACCGATTTACTTTGATTTTGGAGCGCAATCGTATGCTGGGATGGATGATTTTGATTTTGCGGGGCAAGTGAATTTTGCGATTGATTCTGGTTTTGTAATGGAATCGAATGCTGGGGTTGATTTTGATTTTGCGGCGTATTTGATTGCTGAGTTAGGCTCTGACTTTGTAATGGAATCGATAGTTGGGCTTGATTTGCTGTGCTTATCCGCTGTGGATTATGCGGCGGAATCGAATGGTGGTGAGATTGAACGTTAGTTTGCGAAGGAATCGGATGCTGTGTTTGATAGTGTTGTTGGGCGTGCTGGTAGAACGTCACACTCTGTTTGTCCTGCTGATAATACTGCTCAGCACTGATTGAAGAGCTGGAAGACGCTGCAGTGGTGGCAACAACGGGTTGATGTGACTGCGCCTGTTGATAATAACCAGCGTGATTGTAATGTACATGCGACTGTTGTATTTGCTGCTGATGTTGTTGCAGGTTTTGTTGTTTTAGCTGCTGAGGGGGCGGTTGTTGTCGCAATTGTGGCTGTGATTGCTGCTGCTGCTGTTGTTGCTGTTGTTGTTGTGGCTGCACTTGGGATTGTGGTTGCGGCTGTGTTTGCTGCGGCTGCTGTTGATGTGTGTGCACAGGCGTCTGAGTCTGTCTTTGTTGATGTTGTTGCTGAGGCTGGGATTGGTAATAATCTCCCGCATCCGTTTTAAACTTTTTCTGTGGTGGACTGAGGGAAGTTATCTGATGTCTTTGCTCAACCAACGTGTTTGCTGATCGTTTTTTGGAGGATGCATCGTTGTATAACATCCGCTGTGCTATAGACAATCGAAATTTGTTTTGTGCTTCCTGAAGTTCTTCCATTGGCTGGGCTTTTACTTGTATGCCAAGGTTGTAAATGGATTCCGCTTGCTTGAAAGCATTCGCTGCATCGTAATAATGTGCCCAACCAATGTAAAAGCAAGCGCATTGAGTGCCTACATTTTTCTTGTACAAAAATTGATACAGATTCAAAGGGTTGGCCTGCATATCGATCTAAAATGGAAAAGTAACATTTTTCTTCAAATCATGCTATTGTACGTAGATATAACTTACAAATTTCATCCAGAGTTTCACCATCCGCCCATCCTGTTTATAATTTTCGAAGTTTTCGAAATTTGACAAACACGTCTCTAAAATTTTCCGAAATCCACCATCTTTGTCGAAAATCTTGTGCTGTTCCAACCAGCAGATATAATTGAACCACATATCCAGTGGATCGGCACCATTGTTGGCCCGAATAGCGTCCTCCCAAGCGCGCTTGTCCGACTCATAGCGGTGCACTGGATCTGTCAGCTGATGTTGGTTCATCCTCCCTGCAGTTGAACAAATTGTTGTACTTATTCTACAAGACTCCAAATTTTCCCTTTTGTTGCTTCCCAAATGGTATTCACTGCGGGCCTGACATCGGTGACCTAGAACAAGCAAAGCTTTGTGTTAATAAATCTTTGTATGAAGAATAATAAATATCCCAAATTGATTCCTTTGTGAAGATATTATTTTTGGTTTCCTTATTTTATCATATCGTTTTAATGTTAAGCGGTTAAACTCTCGAGGATGGCAATTGGAGCAAATTTACATTTACGTTGTACTAATATAGGGTGACTCAACTTGTAGCGAGATTTGAAGACGGATGACTCATGAGTCATATCACATTTTGGTTCAGTCTAGTTTGACATTGACCTTAATTGTTATGAACCCGTCCGTGGTTTTACTGCGAGAATGGTTCTTTGAATAGTTCATTTCATACCTGGGACGAACGAATTGACCACCTAGGTCATGTAACATCCACAAAGAACCTGGAGGGGAAACGATACAGCCCGTCGTCGATCTGACTGAATGCGACAACTGCTGTGCGTAATTCTCAACCGGGTCGAGGAGAAGATAGATGCGCATCATTATCGAGCAGATAAATGGATTCCAGGAGATAAAGGGACTGGTATTCATCGTTTACGAAAAAGCATAGTATCAACTCAGTAGGAAGTCTTGGATGGTTCTTTGAATAGTTCATTTCACACCTGGGACGAACGAATTGGTCATTGTAACATCCACAAATAACCAGGAGGGGAAACGATACAGCTCGTCGTCGGTCTGACTGAATGACGGACTGACGGATGAATTAATCAACATAGTATCAACACAGTATGAGGTCTTTGCGTGCAAAATCTTGCACAACGGTGTCTTGTTCGACCCAATTCGGGTCGCTGCTGGTGTTACAAGGCGGTTTACTTTCACCACTACTGTTTCTAATCGTCGTCGTATCAGCAGAGAACGCGCGGTAACTTCAGGTCTGCGTGAACCAATGCCTGGAGTATATTATTCTGGCCTAGTGGCCAGACAACTAGATCTCGAATGACAGGCTCCATCGTCGTTGTCAGCAGACGCCAATATTAACCCTTTCCCGTACAACATCGAGTCTCACTCGTGGGTACTTGAATGACATAGGACGCTCAGCAGGCTAGTGAAATCACTTGATGTGTGACGTATTAAATAAAACGGAAAGGGGAGGCGGAGGGGCGGCCATAGATTATGGAAGAGTGGTACTCAAATCTGCAGACAAGCCTTGGTGTTGATATCGCCCTTCACTTGGCTTCTATCATCGATGTTTCCCAGGCTTTGAGCTCCGATTTCAGACAGGATGTATATAATTCTCAGACTCATCGATATAAAACACGTGTCTAGACGAGTTTTAGGGCCGCTCTCTTCCCATGCGCTGCGATCAAACACAAGGGAACACTGAAATTAGTCTTCGTTTCCATTCAGAATTTGTAAATTCCCTTTGAGATCTCCTTCTTGAAAATGTTCTGTAAGTTTCGACCTATTCGCACTTTTTTCACTCCAATTAGTGAAATAGGTGTTGTTCTGTTTAAAGTAGCACATGTAAGGGATCTCCTACTAGTAATATCTCCTCGTGTTCTCCAAATCGGTCATCGGATTTAAAGTGAATTGTGAAGTATATCAAGTTGTTCTCATCTACCTACTTCATGCATACATCTTTTAGTCAAATGACCAATTTATAGATCACAAAGTAGACCGTTAGGTGCCATTTCGTATATGCATAATTTCCTCAAATACTTTAGAAACAGGGTGGATCAAAGGTGCCTATTTAAAAACGTGGTCGACCTTGTGTAAATCGTCTCATGCCATATCTTATAAAACCTTTGCAATAAGAAAGTCGAAAAAATATTCAGAGAAAGTTCTTCAGTTGTCTGACGTAACCATAATACAGGTCGGATATGCTTCGATTATATACAGTTTGAAAAAAAATATTTTGACATAGGATTACGTCTTTCGGGAACATATTGGGGTACAAATTGAAAATCGAGCAGATGGTGAAAAAAGGTCCAATTTCAAACGCTTATTGCTCAGTCATTTCATGATGGATTGACGGAATCTCGGCACTCCATAACATTTTTGACGTAGAACTACGTCTTTCATTAAGGGTGCCAAATCAGAAAACAGGTCACGTTTTTATGAAATAAAATTAAGTTAATGACTATTTTCGCCGTGAACGGATTTAGACGATTTATATACCAAACGAATCGGAAATTCCCTAAGATTTGTTTTTATGCTATATGTTACAATCCCCTGATGTGTAAACGGTTCAAATGAATGGAAACTAGAAGCATTTCCATTTCCCCATACATTTGTTCTGTTCATTTGGGAGCTTCCCTACCCATGCCGTCAATAACGAGCAACTTATCAGCGATCAACGAAGGGGGATTATTTAAAGTCTCAGTGAACAAAGAAATGAAGAAGAAAAACGAAGGGGAAAATTTGGCTGGAAGATAAATATTGGATCTCGCTGAGGCAAACTTTCAGTATCGATTCCTTAAATACGATGCGCGCAAAATTACATCAGAATAGCTACCGTAAGAGAAATTTGTTTTATTTTTTTTTTTCTACATTTGATAGTTTCATGTATAACAGGGTGTCTTAAATAGCTTCATATGTTCTAAGAATAGGATGATCAAGAAGAATCGATTGGTTTTTAGTTGAATTACCGGAATTTGAGCACCGGTTCATTTTACCAACCCTGTTCATTTTAACCTCATTTCGCCTATTCGTCGTTAGATTCATACGTGCAAAGGTAGAATACAAATGTTTAACTTTCGTATAGTTATTCGCTAAATACGATTGTCACGCATATCCACACTTGTGAAAGAATTGCACTTGTGGAAAAATTGTAAACTGCAAACTATAAACAAATCGGTTGCTTATGGTTATTTTTTTACAGTTACAGTTTCGGGGATATTTTTTATAATACACTAGCTGACTTCGTCCCGCTCAAAATTTATTTTTCGTTACGTGTTACGTTTTTCCGTTTTCTTACTAAGCGCACGTTCATCGGTGCAATTTCAGAACTGTTCATTGATTGATTTTCTAATCTACCCTTTAAAATTATTTTTTACTATAAAATTTCGGTACTTATACCAAAACTCGACATTATGATATCAATGGAATAAATGTTTGATACAGAAAATATAATAGAATGAAGACAGCCCTAAATCGGACAATTTTGCTCTTATCAACACATTCGGCGACCCATTTTTATTGATATAAGATAGAAGACGATATAGGAGTGCGTTTAATCACATTAAAATCCATTTTCACTTTCGAACGAAGATCAATTTCGTTACCGCAAACATCAAATGGACGCTTGTCAATATGTAATTGTATAACACATACGAATTGAATTTTTCGAATTTTCCCATTTTTCTTCAGAGTTTTCCGAAAATTTTCAATTGTCATGTTTAGTTGGAATATATGTATTATTTTTATGGAACCCCCTCTCCATTCCAGAGAAGGGAAGAGTGTCATACCATCATAGAAACATTTCTCTTGTCCAAAAACCCTCACATACCAGATTTGGCTCCATGTTGTTTTATAGCTCTTTATACTTATATTATATGAATTATATTCAGTTGTTCACTTTCAGCTAATAACAGGAAAAAAGTCGAATTTCGTTATTAGTGTTGGAGTATTTAAAAATTACTCTGTTTTGAAGAGGCTGATTCAAATGGATATTAAAACTGAATGAAGATGAAGAAATCATATTTTCTGGAGTTTTTTTGGATGAAAAAATTGTATCCTACTTTGTGTATTTAAGTATTTACATCAACAGCCAACGTATTAAACTTGATGGCTACCGATGTCTCGCCTTCGTCTTATCCACATCGAAGGAAGTGATCTCATTGGTGGAATTCGAACGTACAAGTTTGCCCCAAAACGTACGGTCCCAGGCGTACATCTTACAGATTTCTTTGCGGTCCTTAGTGTGTTTTAAGATAGAAATTGGGTGTCAAAGAACATATTGTAGAGTTTGAGTTTAGCTTTAATTTAGTTGACAGAAACAATCAAGTTTATTTTGATTTTTTTGGAATAACATTAATCATAACACCTCGAAAAGCCTTCTCTTTTAAGTTTATCACTCCAAAATGTGATTTAAATCTACTAATTTAGATGTTTCACAATTATATCCGATACCTAATTTTCTCATCTTTCGAAGAACTAGTTTTACTGACAAATTTCGGAAAGCTCTGTAGAATTACTGTAGAGCCCACTTTCGCGGATCATCGGAGTTCTATTGTGTATGTAATTTTTTATATGATAAAGGTATTCATTTAAAAGTTGAATCGGTAAACGTTAAACTATTCTGAACCTAACAGTTCTTACTTACAGATTTGTTCGATAATTAACCAAACAGTGTCTTTTCAAAAGTTATGTAACAATTTCTAACATGGTAGTGTAGAATAGAAATGGTCTTACTATGTTTGAGTAATTTTAACATGAATCATAAGATAAGAGCATATTTTAAGTATAAACGAATTTACAAATTTGCGCTATACTCAAGTTACCATTTAAAAAATAAAGAACATTAAAAATGTTGGAAAACCCACCATTCAAGTTGTTCAATTTCCTCGTGCATCGACATTAATCTCAACAAAAGATTTCCTTCAAGAGGTTTGGCTCTTATTCATGGTGTACGAAAATCGAAATATTGTGTATCAAACATTCTTTTAATATTCATCCACATTTAGAGTAACACGGGGTGATTTGGACCACCCCTTTATCTTAAAAAGTACGGCTCAACTTGGATTTTTTTATGTCATCTCCATCTATTGTTGAACCATATGTTCACAACGTGAAAAAAACTTTGGTAAAATTCGACAGGTGGAAGGTAGCAACGGTAGCAAAAACACAACAAGCACTTTGATTGTCAAAAAATGCGAGTTTTCCGATCGTAGTTTTAGGTTTTTTTTCCCGCTGATTAAACAAACTTTTCGTGTATTTTGCAGTAAAGTTCTGTTCGCCTACAGAAGAGGAACAATTTGATTCAGCGAAAATGTAAGTTTGATAACAATAAATGAAATTAATTGCATTTTAATTTTTGCATGTTGTGTGGGTGACATCCCAGCAAACAATAAATCGTATAATTTTGCACGTGTCAAGTCTTGCAAGAAATCCGAATAAATCATAATCGCATATAATATCAATCAAAATATGTGTCGTGTATATTTGAAATCGCATAAAATGTAAAAACTCGATTTAATATACTATTATCAAATTAAGTCGCAATTCGGTATAATAAATATATATTTAATCCGCATCATATGCGTATATTACGCTGATGCAGTTTGTGTGTCGCATAAGCGTATAATTTAAATCGATTCAGTTCTGTAGTTAATCGTGTTGCATGCTGAAGAAAATCATGAAACAGTAAATCATATTGGATCCTAATAAAGAACATATTACATCATATTGAAATGTCAATGAAATGCTGATGCACTCAAAAGTTTTAACCGTTTTATTAAATTTCAGATAGCCGCACGAGATAGCTGTTGGATGATAATCCAGACGATCGGAGTTCGAACCCACATCGGAGCAGTTTTCACCAAACATCAATCTGTGCCATTTTAAACATTCATATTCCACGCCCAACACAAGTCAATCAAACAATTAATATTTTTACAAACATAAATACTCATATATAAAAATGGCGATTCGTGAGGCTATAATAATCATTTCACGAAAATATTTTGCGCCATTTGTTTTTTTTTCTATGTCTGTAATAAATCGTATATGAGTTAGGCAAAAGTCGTATTTGGTGCTTTGACAATTCATGAATATATTCATATTAGATCGCAATCCAATTCAACATAATCGCTATTATAGCCGGTCAAAGTTGCATATTCATCCAAACAAATTCGGTAAGCATTTGCCATGTATGTATATGGCCTCCACTTTTGCATGCATATGCCAGTTAGGCGCATTATATGCCAACCAAATTTTAGGGCATATGATGTTATATATACGCTTGTTATGCGATTTAATGTTTGCTGGGATGGACACGTTTCTATGGGGTAAATTGATCCTACAGGTTTGACTCTTTTCTTTGGTCTAATTGATTCAAGATGCCGATGAATTACAAAAATAGGATGGGCAGACAACGTTGAAAGGAGGAGCTGGAAAGAGTAATGCAGGCCATCAAGAACGAATTTTCTTTGACCAAGCATCGAAATTGTTTGAAAATGCTCGAACAACGGTGAAATGATCCGTGCAGAATTCGAGATGATCTCAACCAATTTTTCTGGTCTGGGATCTGGCCGACACCTCGTATCGATCCCAGAACACTGTTACTGATTGTAATATTATCCAAAAATACTTTACATAAACATAAGTATGTTTTTTTCGATGAAACACACAATGGACCAAATCAAAATTTTGATGTCCAAAAATCACCTCTTTTAATTTATAATATATTTGGTAATTTGATGCTTCATATAATGATTGTTTGAGGGAAAACAAGTGTAGCTCAGTATACAATGTGACATTTTTTATTTAGACCGTATTGGTTTGGAAATATTAGGCGATTTGCATAGGGGGTCCAAATTTCCCCCATTTCCCCTACATAATTTCAATATTTTTTAAGCACTTGGGAGCCATCGAGTTCATTCGCTTTATCCGATTTGTCCACATTATTTCAATCATCGAAATTTTAGGCTCATTACGTTTCCTCAATATTTTTTCCAACTAGTAAACAAACCTTTGGTACTTCACATCAAACATCCAATCCGTATACACCACACAAAATGGAAAATCCAAATCAAAACAAAAACATCCGATTCAGCGGCACTAGTCAATGACGAAATTTTCATACAAGTAAATACGAGATGATTTTAACGATGCAAACACTGCACATACCAGCCGTTTCACGGGCTGTAGAACGAATGGTGAAAGAGCACTGAAGAAACAGGGGAGGACGTACGTCAAGAGGTAGCAAGAAAACGTTCGTTCAAACACTGCTGCTGCTGTCACGAAGCCCGACCAACTTTTTCCACTTTTCAATTCACCTTTTCACCACCCATACCGGTGCAAATCTAGCATTCAATATGCAACGTACTTTCAGCCACTATTCAAGGGCACTTTGTGCATCTTTTTGGCATGAAATTAAACCTAATGATAGCGAAATATTTGAATTTAGCGAAAACAACTCACTTTTCACTCGAAGAGTGTGACGAGAACGAGACAGATTGTATATTTGCTGTTATTTTCTTTCTAGGCTGTCGAGTTAGCTGTCAAAAATGACGCCGATCAGCCGTTTGAAATAAAGGAAGATGGCGCTTCAGACGAGTTAACTTTGTAAGGTTCTCATTAAAACTTTTTATAAGGCAGGCATGCAGTGATCGAAAAAGTCAAACCAGGGGTGGCATTGGCGCATTTCGAAACGAGTAAGCGTGGAAACACACTAGACGGCTCTCCCGCGCGATTCTCGCAATGACAAGTCGCAGCAGGAGCTCGATGAAAAACACATTCAGCGGCTTTCGACGGCTTCACTAGCGGCCATTATCATATTTTTATAGACGGATGCAAGACGAGTCTATGGTACAAGGTACAACTGTTTGGACAGTAAGCGGATTAGAGGGGAGGTATATAAAGACAGAATGGTGGAAAACGGAAGAGGGATGTTTACCTGAGCGAGAGGGAGAAAGAAGTTGATCGCACACGTCTGAAATATTGCATTTCTCGATAATTTGGGTAGTATTCGAGATTCCGCAGCTACATGACCGCAGAGTGATATTCACGTATTGGCTCACCGATAGTACATTAACTATTACCTTGCTTCATGTGCACCGCATAAACACTAATACTATCACAAAACCGTTGCGGCGCATCATCTCCATCGAGCCACCGCAGAGAATGAGGAACCTTACAACAGTGACTTTAGAACCGGCCGTACCCGCTCCGCCTTGTGTGTTTTATCTCATTCACATTCCATTATCGAGGCCCCGCGGCGGTCTGTCATTGCAAAATCCGCGCGGGGAAGCCGTCCAGTGTGTTCTTACGCTAACTCGTTTCGAGAAAATTCGAACTCAAATCGAAATGTTTTCAGTATTATGTATTTTTCAAGTTCATATTTTCGGTGTACTAGATTTAGAGCAAAATTTGTCTCGTAGAGAAATGTAAAATTTTTGGGTTCGTAAACAAAGCTGGTCAAAGGCATGTAAAAATGGACGAAACGAACAAAAATCACTCGTTTCGAAATGCGCAATGTCACCCCAGGCCAAGTGGCTTCAAATATTAAGACCACATAGGAGGTTCCTACTGTTCTGCATTTTCAAGAATATTCCCAGTACTGAGTACTCAGTATTGAACTTCTTCACTGAATTCTGTGTTCTGGAGGTGGCGCATTTAAACTGAGCGCGGTCGATTTATTTTTATTGGTAGTAAATTTTCTATTCATTCCTTAAGCAAACCATCAAATAATGTAAATCTGCGAATACTGTAACATCAAAAATGCGTAACATTGGTGCAGTGCGGTGCTCGATCCAGCCCTCGCTCTCAATTTGAAGACCACTTCCACATCATCTTTCGTGAACTCGTATGGACGGATGGGTTTTTTGAAAATGTAAGACAAAAAACAAATTCTTTCATAGGTGAATAAATCGTATGAGGATAGCGTTCCTCGTAACGAAGCTCTTCTTGGAATTGTGTTTATGATACAGTAAGTAATTTACATAAAGTGACCAGATGGTCAAAGGTCTAACGCGGGACACAAAAAACAAAACGTTATGTATATACGTTGTATGAAAAAAAAACATAGTTTAGCGAGTCTCATTTATTCGTGAAACACTTAACATGTGCCCTTGCAATTAAACCTGATCTGTATTATTTCTTTCTAATGTCGTCATTCAGTTGTGATTTTTCGGTGGTTTAGATTTTGTTTACGCCTGAAAATCACTGGCTCAGTCAGAGCATTAAAGCCTGGCAAGCACGATTCAAATTCAACAATTTTCTTCAACGGTGATCAGCCCATTATGCCAAAAGATCACTGGAAAATGGTCCCTGCGGATCAATAGGGTACTTTTATAAAAATCATTATAAATCTTTATAAAAATCTTAAAAATAAATCATTATAAAAATCAATTTTCCGATTTTGTTGCTGTCGTTTCCTGTTGACACTCTCTAAACAAAAAGTCCACTATCCAGATGGAACCAGCTAAACGTATTAAGTGCGATTCACATACAACATCCACGTCACGTCCACGTTCCGTCACGTCACGTTACGTCAGTTATTCTACCATGCATTTCTTATGGAAACATTCACATACACCGGCAACGTAACGACCCGTCAGCATACGTTCAACGAACACGACCAGCAGGATTTGTAGAAAAGAATAATTGACGGAGACGGACGGCTCGTTTGGTTTTTGTCTGGGCTTTGTGTCTCGGCTTTTGTTTTGATTTCGGTTGTATTTTTTATGCCAACATATCTCTTGATTCCAAACTTCGGAGTCAAAATCATTCGCGACTAGCCGAGAAAAATAGTCTATATATTTTTATTGTTGAATAAGGGTCGGGACTACGGGATTTAAACATTCAAATAACATAATTCAATGATTTTCATTGATTTTCTCCATATTTAGAACTGATTCTAGGTATGCTGATTCGAAAGAGGTCATTGCAAGTTAAAACTGTTGTAGGTGGCGACACCATGAATAACATTTAATAAATCATTCATTTGACATTTGACGTGACGGTGCTGGGTGAGCATTGACTGCATGTGTGAATTGGTGAAGACGTTGACGGAACGTGGACGTTCTTTTCCGTAACGTTCTATGTGAATCGCACATTAATCGTTGAATGCATTGGAAGCGCTCATGAACAGTCTGACAAATAAAAGTTTTATTTTGAGGTTCATCCATTTAAGAAAATCAACATGATCAAATTGTAATACTGAATATATTGATATCGCGGGACATTTTCGTTCCTTTTGCCAAATGCGGGACGTAATTCTACGCGGGACATTTTGTTGAAATGTGGGACGTCTGGTCAGTTTAAATTTACATTTAATGCGACAGTTTGCTAATTGGACAGACCTGTAATGCGACACGTTTAATTGGACATGTTACCTCTAATTGGACATTTTTTGTAAACATCGAGTTCGGGGTCCAAATTACGGCCCCACAAATGAAACACAAATTTCTGCATTACTCGAGAATTAATCAAACAAATAAAACCAAATTTGGCAGTGTCTCACTACAGTAATAAATGTTTTTTACCGATGTTTATATTTCCTAGGCAACGAATGAATGATGCGCTTAAAACTGGAGCTCCTGCTGGCTCAATATTCACCTCAATTGACAACAGCTTAGAATTGAATGTCTTCGAAATAAGCACGTTAAGCTGTGATTTTGAATTTCTAGAAATTGATCCGAAAGTTTATCAGCTTTATAAGAAAACGGTGCCATCACCATTCAGACATTGAATGAAGATGCTGTGCTGAGTGGATTACTAACTCTGAATCAAATATCAGAAAGCAGCGAAAATGATGTTTCTCCTAATGATCCCATGATGATTCACGAGCGAACTAAAAGTGTCGATCTATCCCCATAGCTAATTATTACTGAACCAAATCCACGTAAACGAAGAACTCAAAATTGCCGCCGGGAGCAATGTCCGTCATGTGGAGTATGTTTCAGCGAATCGGTGGATGGGGAAGATTGGTTGATGTGCATCAAATGTCGGCCTTGGTACCATAGCGAATGTAGTACTTTCAATCAGATGATTTGTAGGGTTTGCTCTTAAGCTGTTTGTCACTGAAGACCATATTTTATTTTATATAGTTCCTTCATGTAATAATTGAAAAATGTTATTTTTTTACCATAGGACAATAATTAAAAAAGGCAATAATAAACGATTCCGTAAATAAAACTGAGTTCTTCTTTCATTATTCACCGACCACAATCACTAGAATAAAATATCAAAACACCGTGCGAGTGCAGATAGTTTGAATATTCTCATAATATTCTGAAAATTACCAATAAACTTAAGATTCTATACTGGTTGATGTAAACGAATTTATATCATAGGGGAAATTTAACACAAGCTTTTAACGTTTTGAACAGCTTGATTATGATTGAATTTCGTGAATACAAAATACTATTCATGCTCCCTCATCCGTTCTTTGATCATTCATACATTCATCTCTGTCCCATGTATGTTGACCAATATTGTATATCACTATGCATTTTACTTCCTTGTTGTGAATCATTTTGCCTCTTTGTTGTGGAGCATTTTGCCTCTGCCGAAAATGATTATGCCTAACACAAATAAATTCGGACATATCGACATGCTGTATTTCAAATGTGAATAATTGTATCATTTGTAACCAATCGTACACCTACTAAAGGGTGTGTCACATCAAATTGCATCACGGAAAAAACGCTGTAGAAATTAAATTTTTAGGAATTATATCTTCAGCTTTCGCTTATAATCAGATAAGAGTGTATAGATCACGTTGGCCATGCTTCACTGTCAATTTTTCGTAAATTTGAAAAAATGTCGTCGAACGAAAAAGAGCGTCGTGAATTAATCCTGTGCACTCATTTCGAGAATCCGGAGTTGTCACATCGGGACATCGGTAAGATGCTGGAATCGTCCAATCCACGGTCAGCAGAGTACTAAAACGATACTTCGAGAACCTAACCATCGACCGGAAGGTGAAGAACGGCAAAAATGGATGCTCCGTCAGTGAAAAAGATCACAAGCGCGTAGTTAAGCAGTTTAGACGTGATCCGAGAAGTTCGGTCCGGGATGTCGCCAATAAGCTGAATTTGTCAAGTTCATTCGTCCAGCGGACCAAGCAGCGGGAGGGCCTGCGTACATACAAGGTTCAGAAGGCTCCTAACCGCGACGAAAGGCAAAACATGGTGGGGAAGACGCGAGCCCGGAAGCTGTACACCGAAATGCTGACGAAGCCGCATTGCCTGGTAATGGACGACGAAACCTACGTCAAAGCGGACTTTCGTCAGCTGCCGGGCCTGTTGTTCTTCTCCGCAGAGGACAAATTCAGCGTTCCGGAGGAGACTCGCAAGCAGAAACTATCAAAGTTTGCCAAAAAGTACATGGTGTGGCAAGCGATCTGCTCTTGCGGAAAGTGGAGCGCTCCCTTCGTGATGACCGGCACGGTAAACGGGCAGGTTTACCTTAAGGAGTGCCTACAGAAGCGCTTACTACCACTATTGAAGCAGCACGAGGGCCCGACCATCTTCTGGCCGGATCTCGCTTCGTGTCACTATTCAAAGGACGTGTTGGAGTGGTACGAAGCCAACGGGGTCACCTTCGTGCCAAAGGAAATGAACCCGCCCAACGCGCCGGAGCTTCGCCCAATAGAGAAATATTGGGCGATTATGAAGCAGGCCCTCCGGAAGAACCCAAAAGTTGTCAAATCGGAGGCGGACTTCAAGAGAAAATGGATTTCTGTTCAAAAAACTATGGATGGGTTATACCTATGATATAACCGCAAGGTTGACGTAGGACTGCCGTTGGCTTAGTAATCATTTATGTTTTTTCAATTAGCAATAAACGCACTTCGAATGTTGCTCATTGGGTACGATATCGCCGCTGCGCAAAGCTGATGATTAAATTATTGAATAAACTAGTGAATGAATGAAAAAAATTCACGAATTCAATTGCAAACCAATCCCAATTTAGGTCAATTCAAGCATTATGGTAGTGGTTATCGCAGCAAATAGTTATCAACATTTTGCCTAATCATCAAACGGTATGCGTAGAAGTTCAGTGAGCTGGCGACATGAAGGGGCATGCAGTCTTGAATAACTGAGCCAAAGCGTTGCGTTTGTACCCGCTTTTGTAGACCATGTTAGCAAAACGCATTCCGGAGTGTAAAAATGCATGGGGGTATAAAAAGTACTGTCGAGATCTGGGATGCCGATTTTCCCAACTTATTGGTTTCGGAACCTGTGTTGGGAAAACACATTCCAGTCTGCAAAAACGCAAGCGAGTACAAAAGTATTCGCAGCTTGCATCTCATTTGCAATGCCAATTTCCTCAGGCTCCATGGTTTTGAAGTCTGTGTTAGGGAAACATTCCGAATTGCAAAAACGCAAACGAGTACAAATGTACTCACTGCTTGCATCTATTTTGCAATGCCAGTTTCCTCAGACATGGTTTTGAAGTCTGTGTTAAGGAAATATTCCGATTTGCAAAAGCGCAAACGAGTTCAAAAGTACCCGCTGCATGTATCCATTTTGCAATGCCGATTTCCCCTGACTCCATTGTTTTGAAGTCTGTGTTAGGGAAACATCCATTCATTCCTGCGATGGTACCTCAATCGCTGTTCAATTATAACTAAGTGGTTTTCCGAGCGGCGCTCACTTATATACCGATTGGTGATTTCAATAGCCTGTTTGGAAAGCAATTTTAGGGCTATTGAAACAAGTTTTTGGATCAAAAAGTAACAAGTATATAACGCGTAGACATTTTATCTTTCGAATGAAGTGTTTATCATATCATTTCGTTCAGTTGTTTAGGAGCTATTAACGCTCAAAATCTCGGTCTCCGGCGTAACGCTTTCGTTTTCGAAACTTTGATTTTACACCCCGGTATAGAAATGAAAGACGTAGTCCTACGTCAAAAAACTACAACCTGACGTTGTACAGAACCTTATGCACGGGGTAAAGAGGAAGGTGCGAGCATACGGGCTTGGGTTCGAAGAAAATGTCAAAAGCTGTTTAATAGTTTTTATTTTACTGTCTAAAATTTTCAAAAGGATCGGTCTACTGGGCGAATTTCTACAGCGTTTTTTCCGTGATGCAATTTGATGTGACACACCCTTTAGTAGATAAAACAGTAATAAAAGTTTCCCTATAATCCACGATTGTTTTTATGTACTTTGTCCGTATGGTGTAGACGGAAAACCGGTCTGAACACCCTCTTTTGGCCGAACTAAGCGTTTGAATCACCGAACGTGAAAAGTGGAAAATCAAGACAATCGGGTGGGTGGATTGTTGCTGACTTAAGTAAGAGGAATCAAGATGGTATGTGACAGTTTATTGTAATGATTAGATACAGCTTGTTTGAAAATCCCTTGTGTTCCCTCTATGATCTAGGTTTTCGGACAAATGCATTATGCTTCTCTCGCATCATGTATGACACCAGCAGTTTTATTTCCCATTACAAATATCATTCAACTTCTAACTGTTACATTTGAGCTTTACAAATAATGGCAAAGTTTGCTAGTTGCATATGTACTTTTCTCTGACTTTGTCTCGCTTGCAAACAACATGCCGCTGTCGATTCATTTTCTCTACAATAATACTTTATAGTCATGAAACACATTGATCTCTGTTGAGTGAATGACTAATGGAGAAGGAGAGAATACAATGCCGGATGAACTTCTGAGAGATGGTGGCACCGTTTGGTGGAAATGTATTCGTATCGATGCATATTATGTTAAAGCACTGGATGGAAAAGTGAAAATCATTTCAATGGTGAAAACAAGTTATGAACTATTTATGATATTCGGGTTAGTCGATTTGTGTCGTTCTAAAATGCGAGAAGATAGCATTCATTTCATTTCTAGTATCCATATTAGTATTATGCCATCAATTTTATGTTCTGCATCGGAATATATATATATATATATATATATATATATATCGTCAACCACTTAGATTTTTGTTAAGTAGGATTACAAATCATTAGAAATATAACTCAATTTGAAATGGTATTTCGAAATGTTGAAAACAGTTTTTTTTCTCTATAACATACTTTGGATCAAAAGAATCATTCGTTAAACAAACTTTTTATATTTATATGTAAAATGTCAATCAGTGAGATAAATTTCTAGGTAGCTAAAATGATAGTCTTCGAAATAACTAAATATTGCGAACACTTATCCTTAATTGCTCTAATGAAGATTCTGCTCTAGAATTAAATTAGCGAAATAAAGAACACAAATTACCTGTATACGATATTTGTTTGTTTTATATACACCGGTTTTAGTTTTGATTTCTTCATTTGAATCGAGCCTTTTTCTTCGTCATGTATAACATTGTTGTCCATAATGAATAATGAAAGATGTTGAAAATGTTTCGAATAGAATTCATTTTTGTTTTTGTTTTATGTCTTGTTAGTAAAATCTATGAGTTGAAGTAATACGAAGGTAAAATAGGACTATATTGCATTTTCTTGATGTTAACGATTTATTGTCCTCTACTGTATAATGAACAGAACTCGAAGCTGTCCTAAACATGCATTTATATCTGTAGGAGCGATACGCTTTTCATCCATTTTCAATCTGTAAAGGTTTCCATGTTATTGCGGCGACTAACTGAAAATATTTCTAACCTTTTGAGCTGATAGATGAACGCAGTGGCAGTCCTAAAATAGTACGTGTGGCACGTACGTTTGGGGGAGTATTGTTGGAATATATTTCGACAGAAAAAGTTGCGATACAAAACACCTTCCTTTTTTGATTCTAGAGCAGAACTATTCTCTTTCCTTATCGGAGATTCAGTCAAGATACTCGAAAGTTGAATACATAATGAGGGCTCGCCATCACTCGTTTGCTGATATATTACACACTTATCCTTGGAATAATAATTTGTCAGTCCTGCAAAAAGTCAATAAATAAATATTAATGATGATAATCGGATATATTCTAGGCGATCAATATTATTAAACAGCATAACAACATTGGTGCAATATATGTATGGAGGAGGACGCCTATTCTATTCGTCTCAAATTTCGCACACTTGTTATGCATCTTATAAAATCCCTGTTCAACTTGGTACTCACGATATGTCTGGAGCTGAATCATCTTATGTTATTGCTGATTGTTATGTTCACAACTTTCATATAAAATCGTGGACCCTTTCAATAAATGGGGCTGAAATTTCAATTCAGGAGTACAGTAAGCATTCACTAACTGGGCGAAAAGGGAAGACCAGTTATCGACATTCGCGTTTTAACTGGTCCGGAATGTTAA